>NC_134315.1:82746056-83069331 GCF_964195595.1 Calonectris borealis | reverse complement strand
TTTCTGCGAGGCCTACAGTATTCAGAAAGACCTGCTTCCACTGGCAGAAGCGATGATAAAAAAGCGTACAATCTAAAGCAAAACACCTTGCTATACACAGAACAGCAAAAAGGGGGTTCTCCCGGCCCTAGTACGGCCTCACTCAGCAGTAACAACGTGTCAAGAAACTTGTAAATTTGAAATGAAAAACAAAGCAGAGGCAAGATCTTTTTTTTTTTTTTTAAAGACAACAGATTCCACCACCGGCTTTCAAATGGAGAAGACGGTCTGTTGGAAAAGGTTATTCAAATTGTTCTAATACTGCCTACCATTACTCTGGCCGCAAATTTCTTGAGAGTATTAAATCACTTAGGCAAAACAATTCAGCCCTGAAGGGTAAATCCATGGGAAAGTTATTTAAACTTTCAATTCCTTCTGTGAGCTCTTGTGAAATCCGCAACAGGTGGATATTGGCCAAACGCTAACCAGGCTATTTTATAAAGACTAGCTTGTTAATACAACAGTTTATGCTATATTTACAGGAAATAAGGCTACATGTTGAATCAGAGAAAATAAACAAAATTCACAGTGAAAACAATCGGTTTATTATAAATAATAACAACAGCAGCTCTGAACAAACGAAGATTCAGACTGCTTTCACAGAGTTAAGGGAAACTGCAAAACAAATATTTTTCTTTATCAATTTACAGGAGTTTTTAATGGGCGCGATTCACACAGAACCCGCACGAGGCATAAAACCGCACTCAAGTCCCACTTATAGGCAAGCAGGTTTTAAGTGGCAAATAAACGTCAAGCCTCTCGGTCCTGAACAGAAACCCCTTTTATATTAGATTTTTATAAAACAAACGCTTCTCCATGAACAAAGGAGAGGCTGTACGGGCTTGGCATACCCCTACGCAAGGTTTCCAGCCCGTCAGTGCAATGACCCAAGGTGATTTGGGCCATATACGGATTTTCCGGCTGGAGGAAACACCTCAGATCCATGATCCCTGCAAGGGCACAAAACGCTCTGCAGTGTGTCTCAAAATCACCCCCCGTCGGCCCCGAAATGGCTAACTGAGTATCACTGTGGACTGAAAAATCCCTATTAAAAGTTCCCCACTTGACAAGAGGGAGACTCCGCCTGGGAAGAGGTGAAACTGCGTTCCTCTAAACAGAACCGTGGCTTGACCCAGAGCTTATTTATGTGCATTTACTCATTTTTGCATGTCTTTTTTAAACCTCGGGATGATCCTGACGACACTCATACCAAATGGGGCTGCCAGTGAGGCTGACGGGGAAACAGGGATGCACATTCACAGCCTCCCCCCCAGCTCATTCCCCCGGGGGCTTCATTAGCATCTCGTTATCCTCCCATCAGACACCACAGGTTTCCGCGTGGGCTGGGCTGGTTCCCAAAGGTCGGATCACCCACCATTTTCAGAGCCATCAGCGCTTCCAAAGGAGGTGTAAAGCCCTGGGAAACCAGGACAGCAGTGATGAGGGCTACACCCCCGCACTGATGGAAAAAAGCAGTTCAAATTGCAGGCGCAGGTGAAATATTTTGTCCCCTCCGGCGTGTGGGGGAGAGCAGCCAGCAGACAGGGGTTGAGCTGGGGGACCCGGCATCGGGGAGCGTAGCCTTCCCACCTTGCAACTCAAGAGCCCCAGAAAAGCGGTTGGTTTCTCCAGGCCCGTGCAGAGCAAAAGATGGGTGACTTTTTTTTTTTTAAATTTATTTATTATTTAACTGAGCCTGCAGATCATCAGTTGCTACCTACCAGGTAATGCTAACTGGATATCATCCAACAGGGTATCAGCTACAGCCTCTCAGACCACACCTGGAGAAGCCGGCGATTAAAGGCGTGCACAAGCGCTTGGCGTTGCACAAGGTGACATACATGCACAGATTAAAACGGCGAGGTTAGGACCAGACCCAAAGCTCGGCCAAACCAGCAGCGAGGCCAAAGCCGGGGACCGGCGCTGAGCACCGAGAGCCGGGAGAGCCGAGAGGCGCTTGTCAGAAAAAAAGCAGTACCTATATTTATCCCGACCACGTCTCCTAACATGAAATATTCATGGTCCTTTCTTGGTTTTGCAGGAAAGAGAGAGTAATTAGCCGCCCCTCAAATCACTGGAGAAAACACATGAAAAATTTCAGGCCAAAGTGAGCATCCTCAGGCACCTTTTTTTCTGTTGTGACTGACAAACATTCCTACCGTATTTACAACGCAAATGGGTTTCACAGGCCTCTGGGCTCAGAAAAGATCTTTTAGTTACTCTGATCCCTTTTTAGGTTGTCCCTGTACTGCCTCGGCGGGTCAGTGGCCCCAGCAGAGAGCTCAGGGGCGTCCCTGGAGCACCCTTAAATACCAATGGCCCTGCAAGGGACATTTTTAGCGAGCAGCGATGGCAACTCTTCTTGAGTTGCCAAGGGGAAAAGAGAGGGAAAAATAACCTTTCCTTTCCGAACTAGGGAGGTAATTCAATGAGGGCTGAGGCACAATAACCTTTATAAGGAAAAAAAGAAGAGGAATGACGCGCTTGAAAGTTTCCCTTGGAGCAGCAGTGGTGCGCAGACTTTTCCAGCACCGAGAGCATGCCAGGCAACTCGCCAAGCACCCTGAGGGCTGAAACGAGTTTGCATCTAAATTTACATAGCTCTTAATCAGATAAAGGCACGCCATTTTAAAAAAATGCCAGCGTGCTCTACATGTATGCAGCGCTTCACAAAACACAAGGGAGCCACCCGAGAGCGAGCACTTCTTGGAGAGGATGAGAAACGGGATGGCCGACACAGCTTCCCGAAATCCAGCGCATGGAAGTCGGGTCAAGACCACGGCGGGACCGGACTCTCTTCTCTCTGCTCAGATCAAGATGATAAAACCTGAGCATCGCAAAAAAGCAGCGTCAAGGCTCCCATCAGCAGTAAAGATACACGTCAATGCAGCAGGCATCTCTGCAGAGAACAGCAGTACCAACAGGAGGGCTGAGCGAAGATTTGCTCCTGCCAAAAACGTGCACGCATTTTTCTGCGACTGAGCCCAAGAGATCCGTGGCTGGAGGAACTGCCAAAGCTGTGACGGTCACCATAAACTAACTCACCCTAGCTTTCTGCTTCTGTTTCCCTGATTTAAAATTGAACTTTAGCTCCAGGGTGGTGGGTTGTTTTTTTTTTTCTGTGGTCACTTTGGGAGTTTTTAAACCACTGTTCAAACAGTTCTTAAAGTTTCTCAATCTTCCCTGGAAGGCCAGCTGGCTACACTGAAACATCTTAAAGAACAGTTGGAAAGTTAGTAAAGGAGAAGTGAGCCAAGTCAACGCATTGGCTTTGTTTTGACGTCTCCTGTGAGCAAGGTCACAAGCTGCAGGTTGAATCTTGCTTAGAAATTAGAGAGTCAAAACTTTGGTGTGAGGTTTTCACTTGTGAGAGGCATTAAAAATCACCTGCGTATCCATTAAAAATACCCCGACTTGGTCCATAAAATGTAACCCATCTCATAAAGATCTCTCTTTTTGATCCAAGTTTATAGCTAACTTTATTTAAAGAGGTACTTTCAGTTTCCCTAGAGAAGTTTTACGCTTCTGAGTGCTGCAGGCTACGGTTTTCAAGAGCAGTTTCGTGTCTGCAGTAATTGGGGCAGACAGCTCCTTAGCCAGAAACACTTTTTGGTTGGGGGGAGTGCATTTGTGTAAGATGCAAAATAGTCGATTTTTTTTTTTTTTTTAGGCTTTGTAATCACTTGCACCGACAACAAAAGGTGCCTCCTGCAGACAAAAGATGCAGTTACAGGAACGTATTATCCACCGGCAGAACAAGCTCATAACACGGTTCCTGATTTTCCCCTGCCTCCAATTGCAATTCAGCTGTGCCAATACAACTGCACTGAAAATAGAATCACTGAAATCATTCAGGGCAATAATAAAAACCTCTTCTGTTTTGGTTGTGGGTTGGTTTTTTGGTTTTGTTTTTGTTTTTTAAATGTAAATCATTTCATAAACAATTAACAAGATTTCTAGGACTAGAGACAGCCTAAAAACCGCTATCTTTATTTTGCGCATAAATCCAGGTGGGTATTCTGGACAAGAGGGGTAATTCCAATAGAGCTTAACCACCACACGCATTTCTGCAGACCTTGTAAGTCTTTTCAGCGACCAGCAGCCAAATCTGCTTCAGCTTTAGCAAGCAATAATACAATCTTACAGATGACCTGAAAACAGACTTTTCTGGGCGGGGGAGGAAGGCGAAGCAGAAGGAGGAGAGGAAGGATACTGAATTCCTCCGAGCTCCAGCCAGCCATCTGTGATTTCAAATGATCAAAACGTAGTTTGCACTGCTAGAAGAAATCGTCTAACTGCAAGTTGTGATTAGAAATTTCAAAGCTGTGGGCGGGGGGGTGGGATGGATGTTAATTTTAGTATCTGGGGCTTTCTCTTGGCTTAACTCTTTCCTCACTTTGTGTCAGTAAAGCAGTCTGGAAATTTATGCCAGACAGAGGTAAATGCCTACAGCGTCGCTTGTATCTGAGAAGACAAAAGCAGCAGGCATAAACTACTTTTACAATTTTACACCATTTCTGTGCCACATAACAGTTCTAAGAGGACAATGTTTCTGTGGTTTTCTGTGGTTTAAAATTTCCCATGGATGCCTCACTACGGAAAATCAATGCCCAGCTTTCTGTCTTTTCAACTTGCCAAAGCACAACCTGATGTGATAGCGATAAGCAGAGGACCGGCGTGGGTTAAAATCAACTGGTTTTGAGTTGTAGAAAGTAAATCATGTTGCAGCCTGGTCAGTGGAAATAGCTTGACAGAGTTGTGAGACAATGTATGATCTTTTTCAAGTTAAATGACTGGGAAAAAGATGTTTGGGAATATAGTTCCAAATTTCAACATCTGAATAAGCGACTGTATTTGAAGCAACGAACTGACTTCTGTGGAATGAATACTAATATACATTAAAATAAGAATGCATTCCCCCATGAGAAATGCATTAGTATCAAACACAAATACACCACAGGTACGCATATGATATTGCACCTTTAACAAGCAGCATATTTGACTTGTGTATAAGCCAGCCAACAGACCTAAATTTGGAAAGAGGTAATTTTATTCAGGCTGGGAAACGAGGAGGGCCCTTGCCATTTGTCTGCATGACTCACCCAGAGCTAACTCCCACAACCTGCTACAAAGGCAAGTCTGTGAGATATTTTGGCAGCATCGTTCAGGCGGGCTCATGTACATCACACACTCGCCACTTCTCTTCCTCCAACCAGATTTTTCCTGGGAGTGCAAATAAAGTTGACCTCATTTTAGTGCTGGTTTTCCAAACTGAAGAGTTTTTCCAAACATTTTGAGGAAGCCTGCCAGTTAAAAACACGGGTCTGCAACTGCAAAAAGAGAATGCAGAGCAATGTTTTGATGCGAGGGAAGGGAGGCATTTTGAAGTCTGTTTTGAAACAGAGAAATCCCAGGGCTTGTTTAGCAACTATGGAGGAGGAGCAGGAGCCCTCTGGAGAGGGCTGCATCATGACCAGCAGCCGTACACTCTGCTCACCACCATCTTCTGTTTCTATTCTGTTCAAAAAGGAAAGCTCAGATGGAATTTGTCACAGCACCATAAACATTTTTAGATTCATAGAGCAATGTGGTAGAAAACATAAACATCATCGGTTCTTCACGGTAGTCCCTAAGGGTAGCAAAAAAATCATCAAGAAAACAGGGGGAATAATTCAGGGCAAAAAAAAAAGCCTGGATGAGGGCATTTTTAAACAGGAGGGAGGGTGCCACAGAGCCACTGGTGACGGCGGGGGTATAAAGCTGCTGTCCGATGGCTATCACTCAGGGGGCTTCTGCAGGTACAGGCGTGAGCCGTTTTTTTTTTTACAGCAGCCACCGCTTTGTGAAATCTACGCCTGCTGCCCAGCCTTTTCTGTCCTACCCCCACAGGGGACCACAAACCAGACTCGTTCTAAGAAATCTCTGCTGTACTTCATTCCCCAAGCCTCACGATTGACACCAGGGTTTTGCTGTTTAAGGGAAGCTTAAATGGCATTTTCCAAAGTAGGGACTTTTAAAAAAGAAGGTAGAAGATGAACTCCTGCCTGAACTTTCAGACAATGTCACCATTCTTCCCTCCTGGCGAGACAGGCATGCTTCCAGACCCATGCCTGCCCTACCCCCTTTTCTAATGGCTCCGGTTGGAAATGCCGGAGGAGGTTTGCATTTCCTTTTTGTCTCGGCAACTGCCACGATGAGTCCGTCCACGCAACATTTGCCCAGAAAGGCCTTTGGTCGTCAACGGCTTAAATTTTCTGTGCCACAGCTCGCGAGTGATGCGAACAAGCTGTTTCAATCACAGCTCCTTTCCCTTTTGAGGCAGTGTGTGGCAACATACCAAGTAAACTGTGGATAAAAGGTAAACTCAGAATCCAGCCCTAGGAGACCAGCTCCAGCTGCATAACGTATGCGTTTGATGCAAAGAGGAGATGAAACTCAATATACTTTAATGAGTTCTGCTTTGAGATTTTGGTTTATTTGAACCTAAAAATCAAAGGAAAAGTTATTAACTGATGGAGGCTGTTTGCTTGCATGGATTAAATTAAGCAAAAACAAAACCCTTGCAAACCAAAACCCCTCTATGCCATTTCATGAACACTTGCAAAAGAAATGCTTACAATTTATACTCTTTCAACACTGTGGGCTCATCATCTGGCTGCTGATATGCATGCAAGATGCCTCCTGAAGATGTAAACTCCTCACGAAGTTTATTAAAATCAGCCAAGGGCTAACATTTCGGTAGGAATGGGCCCTGCTAGTGCTCGGAAACAGCCGTGCTGCCAGGTCAGGAATATGAGCCTTTGTTGTGTACGTTGGGGTATCACATCAAGGGCGGACAGCCCTCGTATGGGACGATTTGCGGTCATATGCCGAAAAGATGGTGTTACCGCCTTGTTCAGAACTGAAGCACGAGACAGGTATAAAGCAATGACAAACGAGCGTTTGCTGAAACGACGCCTATTATTTTTATGCTGTTTCCAATCTAAGTGACGGGTAAATCCAAGAAAGCAACGGCTGAGCCCTGTACCAAACTGTCTGTACGCCGTCAGCAAAGGAACAAGCACAGCTTCCAGAGGCAACCAACCAAGGTCTGCGCAGCAGTCCCTGGGTTCTGCTTTGGGACCTTCTGGATCTTTTGGGGACAAAGTCCAGGATCATTGGGGAATAGCTGGGAACCCTCTGAGAAACTTGAGCGTGCTGTTGTTGCTAGGTAAGGACAAGGTAAAGGGGGCCACGAGGCCGTGGGCCTGAGGAAGCTCTGGTAGCTTCTAACGAGCGTGATCAGCTGCTCTTGACCCAGGGTGCAGCTGCCCCCTAATCAGGGAGGGTCAAGCACCCTTTTAGCCAGTGGTTGGGCGAGGTCTATATAAAAGCCAGGCCCAAGGCACTGCCAACAAATGCTGTAGTTTATGTAAAAGCCTGCTGTGGAGGGGGGACTCAGGTTGATCTGTTCCTGTAAGCGTAAACAGTCTTAGATATGGTGGCGGTACACCATGGGGCAGTTCCCCCAGCAGATATTGGAGCAGCTGCCCCTGCTAGGGTAGAAGTTTTGATGCAGGCGGAGCTTTGGATGCTGGGCACAGCCCTCCAAGCCCCAGGCTGCAGGGCTGCCTAGGGCCTCTCTCTGAGGCTGGGAGAGATGGCCCTCTGCCCTGCAGGAGGTATGTGGTCTTGGAGGAGCTGTGGTGCCAAGCGAAGGAGTTATAAGAGGAAGTGAGCAGGCTGCGCAGCATCAGAGACGCTTCATGGGAGACAGACAGGATCTTCTCTGGGACTCAGCAGCTTGATGAGCCTCAGCCCCCATTTGCAATAGAGAAGCAGGCAGTGTCCATCCCCACCATCAAGGTAAGTGAAACCTCTGGAGAAGGGGACGGATGGAAGCGGGTGACTTCTGGCACTAAAAGGAAAGTTCCTGCCCTACCTAACGGCTTATAACTACAATGTAAGTTCACCACACTTGTTAAAGAGGAGCCAGAGGTGCCTTTAAGCAAAAGATATGGGACACCTGACCCTAAACCACGCAAGACCACTAGGAAGAAGGTGTGAGTGACTGTAATGGTCGATTCCTTGCTGCAGGGGACAGAGGCACCCACCTGCTAACCTGATCTATCATCTAGAGAGGTTTGCTGCCTGCTGGGGGCCCACATCTGGGATGTTGTGGAGGGACTGCCTAGGCACATCCAACCTTCTGACTGCTACCCCTCCTGTTCTTCTGTGTGGGCATCAGCGATACCATCAGGGGCAACCTGGAGAGTGTCAAGTGACTACGGAGATCTGGAGGTGGCAGTCAAAGGCTTGGGGCCCTGGTGATGTTCTCCTCAGTGCAGGTCAACAGTTGGCTGCAGAACTGGTGCTGGTGACAGTTCTACAACAGTTCTACGCTGGGTTCTACGACCATGGGATCCTGCTTGTGGAGCAGCATCTGCTTGGGAGGGATGGGATCCACCTCACCAAGCCGGCCAAAGGTATCTCTGCCAGTAGGATGGCTGACCTTGTAAGGAGGGCTTCTAACTAGGTATGATAGGGCAGGGACAGAGTTACCAGGAGCCCTGTGAGAGTGACAGACACGGCTGATGAGCAAAGGGCCTGGGGTAATGTAACAGAAAGGCATCACAAAAGCAACAAAAAATAAGGCTTAAGCAGGGTCACTTCCAGCATTTGCATGTAAGCAAGGATGTACCCATGAGGTACCATTTTGGAGAAATCCCCCCAAACCCTTTCTGGGAAATAAGCATGTCGGGGTGCTTCTCTGAAGTGCATGTACGCTTATGAACACAGTGCGGGGAACAAACACAGTGAGAGACCTGTGTGCGGTTGAAAGGCTACGGTCTTGCAGGGATCACAGAGATGTGGTGGGATGGCTCCCATGACTTGCAACACTTGGAGTGTTGCAATGGAGGGATACAGGCTCTATAGGAAAGACATGCTGGGAAGAGGAGGACGGTGGAGTTTCTCTTAATGTGAGAGACCAGCTGGAATGCATGGAGATTTGCCTGGGGACGGATGAGGAGCCAACTGAGAGCTTATGGGTGAGAATTAAAGAGAAAACGGATAAAGGTGATACTGTAGTGGGTGGGAAAACAAGTGGATCAAGCCTTCTACAGACAGCTGGAAGCAGCCTCATGTTTGCAGACCCTGGTCCTCCCGGGGGACTCAACCACCCTGACATACGGAGGGACAACACAGCAGAGCCTAAGCAATCCGGGAGGTTACCGGAGTGCACTCATGACACCTTCCTGACCCAAGTGATAGACAAGCTAAAGAAGAGAGGTTTTCTGCTGGACCTCATACTCTCCTACGAGGGGCTTGTCGGGAATGTGAAGGTCAAAGGCTCCCTTGGCTGCAGTGACCAGCAGTGGAGTTCAGGATCCTACGGGCAAGGAAGAAGGTAAGAAGCAAGCTCACAACCCTGGACTTAAGGTGAGCAGGCTTTGGACTCTTCTAAGATCTGCTTGGAAGGGTCCCAAGGGGCAAGGCCCTGAGGGGAAGAGGGGCTTAAAAATGCTGAGTAGTATTCAAGGATCACCTCCTCGAAGCTCAGGAGTCGCATCCCAACAAATACCAAGTCAGGCATAAATGCCAGGAGGCCTGTGGAGATAAATAAGGAGCTCTTGCAAAGTTCAAACACAAAAAGTAAGCATTACAGAGGGTGGAAGCAGGGATGGGTAACCTGGGAGGAATACAGAAGCATTGAGCAGCTAGGGATGAGGTTAGGAAAGCCAAAGCCCAGCTGGAATTGTGTATGGCAAGGGATGTCAAAGACGAGAGGGGCTTGAGTAAGTACATGGCTATCAAAAGGAAGGCCCGGGAAAATCTGGGCACACTATCGAAAACAGGGGCTGGAGGAGCAGATGGTGAGGTGGATTGAAAACTGGCTGAATGACTGTGTCCAGAGGGTGGTGATCAGTGGCACGAAGTCTAGCTGGAGGTGGTGACTAGCGGTGTACCCCAGGGGTCAATACTGGGTCCAGTCCTGTTTAACATTTTCATTAATGGTCTGGACGATGGGCCAGAGACTACTCTCAGCAAGACTGCAGGTGACACCAAATGAGGAGGAGTGGCTGATATGCCAGAGGGTCGTGCTGCCATCCAGAGGGACCTCAACATGCTGGAGAAAAGGGCTGACAGGAACCTCGGGAAGGGTAAGTGCGAAGTCCTGCACCTGGGGAGGAACAACCCCAGGTACCAGTATATGCTGGGGGCTGTCTGGCTGGAAAGCAGCTTTGCAGAAAAGGCCCTGGGGATCCTAGTGGACACCGAGTTGACCATGAGCCAGCAGTGCCGTTGTGGCACAGAAAGCTAATGGCGTCCTGGGCTGCATTAGGAGTGTTGCCAGCAGATTGGGAGAGGTGATCCTTTCCCTGTACGCAGCACTAGTCAGGCCACACCTGAGTGCTGTGTCCACTTCAGGGCTCTCCAGAACAAGACAGACAAGGATATACTGGAGAGAGTTCAGTGAAGAATCACTAATACGATGAAGGGACCGGAGCACCTCCCCTGCGAGGAAAGGCTGAGACAGCTGGGTCTGTTCAGCCTGGAAAGAGAAGGTCCGGGAGGGGAATCTTACTAATATACATTAATACCTGAAGGGAGGGTGCAAAGAAGATGAAGCCAGACTCTTTTCAGTGGTGTCCAGTGACAGGACCAGGGGCAAGGGGCACAAAATGAAACACAGGAGGTTCCCTCTAACTCAACGTCAGGAACACTTATTTACTGTGAGGGTGACAAGCATTGGCAGAGGTTGGTCAGAGAGGTTGTGGAGTCTCCATCCTTGGAGATATTGAAAAGGCATCTGGACTTGGTACAGGGCAACTGGTTTTCGGTGGCCCTGCTTAAGCAGCAGGGGTTAGACAAGATGACCTTCAGAGGTCTCTTCCAGCCTCAACCACTCTGATCTTAAGGGCTTTAGGCTCAAAGCGGCACAGTTGTGAGAGCTCACCTGTATGCCCAGAGCAGCTCATCAGTTCTTCAGGCAGCAAATGCTGAAAGCAGAGCAGGAAGGCTTGGGGGGGGAAAAAAAAGGGGGGGGGGGGCCAAACCAAACCTGGCATTATGTAATGTCTCACTGCTAGTCTCCTAAAAGCAACACATGCAGAGTATGATTCACTTCTCCCATCACCAATATAACTTGGTATAAATCAACAGTAACTTGAAGGGAGTCACTCTGAGGAAAATCAAGCTCACAAAGTAGGAGAGCGAGCAGTAATTTTATAAAATAGGGCCAGAGGCTTTCAAGCTCATAAAATCTAACCCTCTACAAGCAAGGGCCAACAGGCATTCAGAATCTAAAGCATCACGCACCACCTTTTGAGTAATATAATCCCCTGAAACCAAATAAATACAATGCCTCTATGGGCAAAAACACAGAAACAGGATTCAGCAGTAGTTCTTTTTGTCTTTCGGCAGTAGTCGGTCATTAACATAAATGAACAGCAACAAAACCAAACAAGTTTATACCCAGTTCAACACCCACATCCAAAAAAACATGTAACTACAATGGCTTGATTCCTCTTGACAACAACAAAAGAGTATTTTATCTGAAAGCATAAATGCTCACCAAGGCCAATATTTCCCTTTGCAGATTCTGATTGGCTTCAGGGTAAATTATCAGTGATTACAGCTAATATCAGGATACAGTGTGAGGCACTAAAAAGAGCTAATTATGAGGAAATGAGGAATTATGTGCTGTTGAAACAATAGATCAATTATGAGGTACAGCACAGTAGCTGCAGAGCAGCATTCTTAGGCTCTGAGGGTACTGTCTCTTCTTTCTCATCAACTGAAGAGAAGCCACAGTTATAAAGCTTAATTACCCTCCAGGAGCTCGAGCTTGCTGACTAATTAGCCTCTTGTTGAGACAATATGGAAAAGGACCTAACTCCAATTGTCCGCAAAAATAGGATGGCACAGGCACAGTCCTGGCTCTTCCCTACTTACTCGTCTCTCCTGCCCAGCCAGTAGGAATGTAACAGCCTTGATATCCCCAGTTCTGGACCCCCTGAAAACAACAGTCCTCAACCTAAATTAAAATATACCCAGGGAAGGAAACTTAGGGAGGAGGGGGTACTGATGAAGAGATAAAAGTATGTCTGAGGTAGTATGTAATGACAGTCAGAGCTCTCCTGCTGCTTCTTCCACAAAGCGTGTTGTGCAAAGGCCCCCTTAGCTCCTATCAATGCAAGCACAGACACATTTGCAGTGCTTTCATAAATGGAGACTAAGCTGCATTTGATGGTCATGTTATTACAGCAGTTGCGTCCTTAAAGGAAGCAGGGTTTTCAGCTGCATGGCAGCAGTTAAACCCCAAGATTTACAGTCAAAATTGTTAGGAAGGTAAAGGTTGAAGTTTTTGGGAGCCAAGTTCTTGTATAACAGACCACTGTAGTCAAGAGCTACCCCAGCCAAGGAACGGGATCTCTCTGTGTACAGCGAAATACCACCAAAAAGGCACAAAAGCCTCTGGCAAATGGGTTCATCCAGCACATCCCATCATCCCGGTAAAGAAAATGTTTGATGTCTGGGCTGATGAGCAAAATGGAGTATCTGCAGTAACATGTTATTCATGAGTGAGCTTTTAGATGAGTTTATGGCATAGCAAGTGCCAATACCCATTATGGTTAATAAATCAGTGTTGATAATATTTGCAGTTAGCAAACATACAGGAAGGGAAAATTTCAGACCACATCTGCTTCATACTGAGATTTTTTTCCTTCCATCTAAATGACTTCACCTTGCTTTTTTGGCATTTGAAAATAGCTATTATTGTGCTGAATTCTCAAAGAAACCACTCTCTGTTCTTAATGAACCAGAATGCCCCCTGAAATCCACCTCCTTGATGGCCAGCCTGGATTTCCTGCTTCATCAGAGTGTCCTGGTGATAAGTACCTGGGTTTGTACCTTCTCTAGCCCCACAAAGTCATGGGAGCAAAGGAAAACAGCCGCAATTTGTTCTTGGGCAGGTTAGTTCTAGACACCCATTTTACATCTTGCAGGGGGACCTTCAGGTCCCACAACCATGTTTCTCTCAATCTGGAGATAAGCGTCTCCTCCTTTACTCGCATTTTGCTCCCTGTTTGGGCAATGGAGTCCTAAGGGTTATCATCTGGCAGTCAAAATACGATGTCTATTTTTCCTGAACCACTGTCCTGCCCAGCCTTTCTAAAATATCTCTCTGGCAGGCTAAGGAGCAGCGTGAAATAAACTGCAGATTGTGTATCTAGACATTCTATCACCCAGTTTAGATGGATAATTTACATCAGCATGACAGCTGCACCAAATCTTAGTTCCTAAAAAGTGCCATGTAAAAACACAAAGATGAAACCCGTGAATATATGGGCTCCCAAAAAGGCAGTTCAGTGTGAGGTCAAGATTAATTACCGCTTTAACCAGCGCATTGCTGCGGGTGTGCAAAGGAAAGCATCTTTCACACAGGCCCTGGGGGAAGGCGCACACCCCCACACGAACACGGCTCACTTTCTCATTTCTGTTACCTGCACGAGGTACGCTAAGAAGCAGCTGAGCACAGAAAAGTTGAGAAGGGGAAACGTAAAAGACTGTAATTGCAGGGGAGATACTCAAAGCTGTAAAAAGCTAAACACTTTGGGGTCTGCTTACTGACTTGAAAAGTTTATCCCAGGGCAATGACACAAGCAAAGGTAGTGGCACTGAACAGCCTCACACTTGGACTGCAGTCTATTTAAATTGATATATGTCTGTAAATATTACTATAACAAATAATCTGAAAATAACACATTTTGGAAAGTAAATGTTGATTGCATCGAAGTGTTAATATAAGATGGCAGACAGATAGCTCTGGTTACTGCATTGCCCCGGAAAACATGGGTCCCAACACTTGACTTGTCCATTCCCTCAAAGTCATCCCAAGGCCTCTAGGATGTAGGGATATGGACCGCTGCCCTGTCACTGTTTCCCTAAAACTATAGTTATACCAACTCAAACTCCCCTTTACCACCTGGTTGTGCAGAAGAGTCCAGAAGGGAAGGCTGCACAGCCAAGCTGAACGAGCCACACAGCTGGCCCCAGATTGTACTCCTGGCAAAGGCCAGGGCACGTGGCAGGGCCGACGACGGGGTCTCTTCGCCCTGTGGGGCCGAGGCTGCTCTCTCCGAGTAGCCCGCACCCAGCACACCTCAGGCTGCGCTGAGGCATGTCGATGCCCTCAACTGCATCCAGGAACGGCCGCCGACGGCAAGACCAGAGCAGAAACACCCCGCAGGAGCGCTGCTGCGCTCACCACCGGCTCTCATCAACACCGGCTGCAGCCCCGTGACACCCCAAACGTGAAACAGTGGGAAAGTCCAGCCCCAGCAGGCGTCCAGTGAGCAGGACCTTTTGTGGAAAGGGTCCTGATAGAGCAAGGCTCTTAGCATGCAATGACAGACGCAATCTCAAAGTATTTTTAAATAAGGATCCGGAGCAAACAAAGCACAGGACTCGGCAAGAATACAGAACAGACACAGTAAAAGGAGCGTCTAAGATCAGTTCTACCATATCAAACTATACACGAGCTCTAAATAGGAGTGAAAGATAATTAGAAGTATATATATACCATGTGAAAGTTCAATTCCTGCTGGGGAGATGCCAAAAGATCAGCTTCCCCCATCCCACGCCAAGGTCTGTGCAGGCACAGATGATAGCGAGCCGTCCCCCAGCTTTACGAGCCAGCCAAACTACTTTAAAAACAAAAACGAATCATTTGCAGGGATCCAAAATCAAACCCTCAAGACAAGGAAAAGATGCTGTGATTTGCTTTTTGAGAGGCAAACTCCTTCCCAGCCTCACCTTGCGAAACCTGGGCTCCACACGCATCGCCCGGCTTTAACTCGGGGCAGAGGCAGCAGTCAGCCCCAGCCGGGGAGTAGCCCCAGGGGCTGGGGGGCCACAGCCACGTCTGCCACCCCTGCAGGGAAAAGGAACCACGTGCATTTTGCTCAATTTAAATATTTAGTTAATAAAAAAATCTCACCCTTCTGCCTTTTAAAGGTGCTGTGCCATGTACAGGCTGTCACAGCACACCATCGAAAGGATGTTTTGGGAGCACACAAAGGCTGATGCTGAAAAGCACTTTTTAAAATTCAGGCTCGAAACAGTCTGCCTTCTAACACCCCTACTTTTACAAGCGGGAAAATGCAAGATTGTTCCTTTTTCCCTCCTTCACAGGGTCAAAAGGGGCGGATAAGAGAACAGATTTTTCTGTGTTCAAAGGACAAGTTTTCAGTAGGATTTTTTTGCAAGTCTGCTTTCTACCACCGGCACGAAATAACCGACGGTAACCTCACTCCTTTAGTTCACCCCTTTGGAGATAAGATTTATAGAACACAATGCCAGTCTTCTTTCAAGGAAACGTCTTCCATCGCAGACGGGAGGGCAAAGAAGGAAGGGAGAAGAGCGGAGCCCATGTCTGCAAACGAAGTAGACGAAGACAAGGCAACAAAAACAAATGACATGTGCCACGAAGAGCCACCCGGCTGTGACAAGAAGTCACACCTGGGGCACAGATGCGCTGCTTAGCCCCAGCCGGCCCCTGCCCGGGGGGTGGGGGGACGGGACAGGGCCCAGCCGGACACCGGCACCGACGGGACAGGGGGGTAGAGGAGGGCCCGGCGGGCATCGCACGCACCCGCCGGCATTGCACACTGGCGTGCAACGCGCGCGCACAGGCGCTGCACACACACAGACGGAGAGAAGCGCTGCACGGCGCCCGGGAGCGTTGCACGCACAACGCTTTGCACGCCCGGCGCGCTGGGTACACACACACAATGCACCGCTCACAGGATGCGCTGCGCGCGCGCTTTGCACACACTCGTGCAATGCACACGCAGTGCGCACACACTCGTGGAATGCACGCGCAGTCTGCACACACTCGTGCGATGCACACGCGCTCTGCACAGGCGTTACACACCGGTGCCGTGCGCGCACCGCACACACAACGGTGCTCTGCACACACAGGCACTTCGCACTGCACTGCACAGCCGTGCACCGCACACCCCCTCGATGCACTGCGCGCACACACCCCGATGCCTTGCACACCCGATCCCGTAGCGGGGACCCTCACCCTCACCCCCCCGTTCCCGCCCCACGGCTCACCTCCCCTGCGCGGCGGCGGGGTGCCCGGCGGGGCCCGGCCATCAGCACCCCATGGCGGGGTGACGGCGGCGGGGCTCCTCCGCGGCGCTTCAGCACCGTGCGGGCCCCATGTCCGGGGCGGCGGCGGCGGCGGCGGCGGCGGCCGGCGGGCTCATGTCGCCATGGCGGGACCGGTGCGGGGCCGCGGCGACGGGGGCGGGGGGGGGGGATGGGGGAAGGCGGGCCGCCGCCGCCGCCGCGCGGGGAGGGGGGGGGGATTAAAATAAAATAAAATAAAAATTAAAAGGGGAGGGGGGGAGCGAGAGGCAGCCCGCAGCCAGCCGCTTCCCGGGGGGAGCAGGGGAGGGAAAGAAGGACCGGCGGGGCGGCCTCTCCTCAGCCCATCCCCGCCTCCCGCGCGGGCGGGGCGGGGCGGCGCGGCGCGCGCGCCGGCCGTTGGCGTTCAGCACCACCGGGGGGGGGGACAACGCCGCGCGAGGGGCGCCGGCGGCCGTCGGAGGCGCAGGGGCTCGCTCCCGCGGCGCCGCCTCTCTGTTCGCTCTCCCCCCCACCGCCCTCCGCCCGCCGGCGGGCACACGGCTTCGCTGCTCGCCGCCCACGCCGCGGCGGCGGGGAGCGTCCCGGTGCGGGAGGCGGCGCGGGGCCCGCCGGCGGGCGGCTGTGGGGCGGGCGGACTCTCTTCCCTCGGGCTGCCCGGCGGAAGGATCGCGCTGAGGTAGCGCGAGCATAAGCCGCTTCCCCGGCGTCCCTCCGCGGCGCCTGCGCGGCTGCGGGGCCGGGCAGGCGAGCTGCTGCTGCCGGCGCTGAGGGGGCTCCGGTGGACGGCTCCGCGCCCCGACTCCGGGTGTGACGGAGCCGCGGGCCCCTGCCCGGCCGGTGTCCGCGGAGGGTGAGTCGGCCCCCCGCCGGCAGTGGAGGCGGCCCCCGGGCGGACGGGCCCGCCGGACGGGGCCGTGGGGGCGGTCGGCTGTCACCGCCGCCCTCCGCGCACCTTTCCCCGGCAAGCGGGGGTGTGGGCGCCCACGGCGTCTGTCTGCTCCTTCCAGCAGCCCCAACATCAAAGGAGGTTTAAGTTTGCCCCCCCTCTTGTGACACTTTGGCAGCAGGCAGGTTAAAGCTTTAAAGTTTTATTCAAAATACTCGCGAAACAATAAGCAAAGGCGTTTATTTACAAACACCTTCTTGTGCGGACGCTTAACAAAAGCGTCAAGTCCCCGCTGCTTTCATGTCCGTACCGTGTCTCCCGGCCTGTGTTTGCTGGGACAGAGCTCCCTGTCACCACGAAGTTGCCTTATTTACTGCTGTGCAAGATGTAAACAGGAATTTACTTGCTTTATTTACTTACTTAGGCCTTTCCCCAGCACAAAAGCCTGCAGGAAAGATTCACTGTCCTTTTTCTTCCCGTTTCCAGATGGCAGGCTCTGTCTGGCAGTCCCACTGACATAGCAGAAGGCAGAGATGCCTGAAGTGCCAGGGAAGCCGAGATGTTTTCGCACGGCTCCATTTATTCCTTTTGTCCGCTCGACTTACGAACTGGACAACTAAACTTGTGAGTGTTCACATTTTTTGTAATATAAGTCTTTTTTTTTTTTTTTGGAGGGGGGTGGGGGTGTGTTACAATACTGTACAATAAAGACCAGGATCAGAATAAATACTTTGCATGAAAATCTTGGCACTGTGAAGATGAGTGGCAAAACCTTGCTATACCACTAGAGGTAGAAATTAACAGATAAAAGCAAGAAGTTCAGAGCAAAGGCAACTCATTTTCTTTAAACTCCTTCCAGTATCTGTAGTTATGAGCTGTTCAGACAGCACACAAAGGAGGATTTCCTCTAGAGATAATAAGCACAGTGTCATAAATCAAGCGTAGCGAGAACATAGAAATTTTTTTCGATGTATTTCCTGACAAATTAACTCCGAATCAGTTTGCTAAAAATTCATCTGTCATAAGCTTTTTTAACCCTTTCTCTAGTAATTCTCGGGCCACACTTAAAAGACTGAAATGAAAGGCTATTTTTGCTGCAGCATCCAAACTCTTCTATGCATAGGGTGAACTGCTTTTCGAATCCAAGCTTGCTGTGTGCTGCTCCCTTCCATTTTTCTTACTTTTTATCTTGAAACAGGATATACCTTTTAGAACTAAGAAGGTGCAGAGAAGGGCAAGTCCCATTGGAATCTTGTCTAGCTTTCCCAATTTAATTCTAATTCTTCTGGATCTCGTTGTTTAAGGATCAGTGTTCAAGAAGTCTGTAAAGCTGTTATGGTTTTCCGAAAGCAGTTGGCCCACTGGTAGTTTGTGGCAGTGACCAAGTGAAGATAATTGAGCTGATGCTCCTAGCTGGGAAATTCTTGCTGGAGGTCTGACCGACACTGTCCCGAGATTGTTCCACTCCCGCAGTTACTGCAGTTCTGGCATATTCTGACTATTTGCTCAAGGGATTTCCATCAGGGCCCTTCCCAGAACACTTCGTATGTCAGCGCTGGGAGCCCGAGGCGGTGCGGCACATTCTCAGACCAGCAGACTGTGGAATTGATGGTTTGGCAGGAACCTCTAGTGCTAACATACCACAACAGAGTTCCTTGTATTCGTCTTGTGCTGAATATGCCCTCAGCTGGATACGTACGATGACAGTCCTTTGTCCTCAGTAACAGTAGGAAAGGACAGCTGAGGTGGCACCCAACTGAGTTGAAAGTAGCGCAATAAACTAGTCAGCTACCGGATCGATCCTCCTTCCGAAGGAAATCACGGAGGCTGAGGAGCGAGTCACCTGGCGCGGGAGGGACCTCAGAGCAGGTCGTCCTAGCAGGATGGTCAGTTGAAGGCGAGGTCTCCCAGGACCACTTCCAGGCTCTGTAGGAGGTGGCCTAAGTCTGGGCACAACCGCCCAGGGGTCAAAATAGCAGCACAGTTGTACACACTCCGAGAAGAAAGACACAGCGTGTGCCCAGAGCAGCTGAGGGTTATGGTGGGCAGGCTGCCATAAGTAAGTGGCTGCCAAGGCCAAGGGATTTAGAGAGACTGCTGAGGAAGAGATGGACACAACCAGCAAGAACTCTATGTGTTTGGGCCTCTGGCCAGGGGAGAGAGCGAAAGAGGCAATATTAAACATAGGAAGAAAAATGTACCCGGTGAATGTAATGAGGTGCACCTGGAAGAAGGCCATTACACCATTACAAGCAGGTGTTCCGCATGCAGGGACTTGACGCACTGTACAAAAATCTGATGCCTTGGAACAGTATAAACACCCAATGCCATGTCAGCCAAGGAAGAAGTACACCTTGGTAGCAGGGAGAAGGCCTATTCATCCCTGTGGGGGGAAGTGAAGCGCGTTGACAGGACAACTGCATTGTCCCAGGTAGGCTGTCCAGGCGTGCAGGGGGCTTACAGCAATACGGCTTGCTCCGGTCACAGCAAAATCAAGTGTGTCCCAGCCTGGCTCCCAAGACAGCGTGACAGCATGCAAGTGTAACTACACAGGTGGCCGCTGCCTTAACGCAGACTGGGCTCTAGGGAGGTGACAAACCAGTAAATATTAGACCAGCGAGAGATCCACATCCGTGGAAACAAGAAAAACCCACATAAAAAGCATTTGTAGTACC
The DNA here is from genome assembly GCF_964195595.1 of Calonectris borealis. NCBI lineage: Eukaryota > Metazoa > Chordata > Aves > Procellariiformes > Procellariidae > Calonectris > Calonectris borealis. Next base: position 83,049,585 of record NC_134315.1, on the reverse strand, counting down.
TGCCTTTCACCTGGTTTTTCTACCGCTGAGCGGAGGGAAAGAAGAGGCGCTACGGGATTCACAGCCAAATCCCAGTATGTGGAAAACGGAAGGACACGTATCTTTGCAGCAGACATTTCTATCTGCGCTGGTTAAACACCCTTCAGAAGGAAAAACAGATGGTCTTGTGGTTTGGCTCTGTGTTCTACTTTGGAGACCCAAGCGCTATTCACTGCATGACTTCTGACCAGTCAGTTAAACCCACAGATGCAAAGGTTAATACTCATTTTCATATCCACCCAATTTATGTGCACACAAAGTCCAGCACGGGCAAGCAAGCTTGATGAGTTCAAATATGTATGCAGACAGCAACTTCAGAACAAGTATAAATTTACGCCCATGTCAGGTTGGTTGTGAGGCTAAATTAAAATATTTTGTAAAGCATTTGAATATCCCAAGGGGCTAGAGACATGCAAACTTTTAATAATAATTGCTGTTTGGATTTAGCTGGTCGAGTTCAGTGTAGTGTGGCAGAATAAGTCTAGTTATTCCTGTGTTTGTGCTTTGACTCTAACCATTATATAACTTATCTATATTTATTGCTAACCTGAGACATTTAATATAGCAAGCAAGTTTTTATCAGCCCAGAGAAGGCGATATTGATGTTGGTTTAAAGAAAAAAATACGCAAAACCTTAAAAAATAATAATGAAAAAGTCCTATTGTTCTTTTCCAAACCGATCTCGGACATAAAATTTGGTGAGCAGCAGAGCTCTCGTCGGAAGTCACGTTCATCACGGAAGAGGAAGGGCCTGGAGCATCTCCGCTGCCTGCCCGTAGGCAGCTGAGCTTGGGCTGTTGGTGGGGGAAACCCTCGCAGAGGCATCTGAGTGCTCATCGAAGCCATCACGAGAGAGAAGTATGCTGATAGCACTGAAGAAATACCATACTGAGGCTTACTCAGGGCTCGGAAAGATTTCTCTTCTTGGAGGGAACTCCTTTTTTCAAAGACTGGGATGAAACAGACTCTCGGGAAGCAATTTTTCAAAAGCTGCAAAGAAAGTTACACTCTCTTTTCTTTGTCTAGAGGCACAGTTTGCAAAACAATATTGTGGAACATTGGGAAAAGCAACAGAAGGAAACGAGGAGAATCCTAAAAAATAGTGTATAGTGAAATTACCTGACAAGACTTTGCTCAGCTTCCTGGGAGTAAGTGCTCATCAAATAAACATCATCAGCACATAGGAACTCGCAAAGAGGAATGAAATGGGTTTGAGCACTGAACTGTCTTTGACCTCTGTGAAAACTGAACTATCCAAAATCGCTAGTTATTTTTGCAAATCTTACCCTTTCTGTGCAATGAATCAATCAATGGAATGCTAATTTTCCAACTAAGTAGTGCGGAAGTCAGTACATACACATTATAAGACCTTATAAGTACATTAGCTATGCTTGTTCTTACAGGCAATAATGAATTGCCCTTTGAAAAAAAATAATCTAGTATTCCTGAAGTATGTGGCAAAGGAAAAAAAGAAACTAGATGCAGGCTCCTCCATTTCTTTCAGCTTAAAATGTAGATTTCCACTGCAGCTGGACAGACAAACCCTGGCTTCAGTTTCACAAGCAGAATTCAGCTGTTCCATGCATGAAACTGAAGCTAAATTGTTGTCCTGGCACGGAACGGGAAGAAGCATCTGGCCAGTAAGAGAGACTAGCAGCAAGCAAGCCCCCTTTCCAAAGTACTCTACATTGGTTTACTTTTTCCAAAACAGATGAGAAAAAAAGTAACATAAATTCCCTGTCCAAATGCTTGTCAGCTTTGGAAGAAAAAAAGTTTAACAAAATAAAAAATGGCTTGCACACTGCGTCTCAGATACGGAAATCCATTTTTTAATAAAGATAACAGAAAGAGCGGTCATGGCTGCGTGTAGCATGCACAGTCAACAAATTGTGCAATTGCGCAAGCTGTTCTGTCTCTTTTAAATCAATTGTCAGTTTTAGAGCTCTCCCTTATCAGAAGCTATCACCTGTCACGCAGGGAGAGGCAGTCTCTCAGGTACGTAGCCACTTGGTTTTGATTGTACGTCTGCGGAACTGCACGTTAAAAGAAGTCTGTTGACATTAGAAATCATCATAAGCTGAATCACAGGAGTGCCAGATCGAGTGTAACATCTCCACGGCCTCTTAGGACTTCATAGCTGTTACCACGCTGCTTTCCGACAGTCTCTCGCAACTTCTTCCTAACAGCAGGAATATAAATTATTTACTAGGAAAACAAACCCTGCTATTCGAGCTGAAGAAGATTCCCTTACTATCTGTTCCCACCACAGAGCTTCTTGAAACACCGAGAGACACTTCTGCTTTCGTCCAGAGCAGTGAAATACATGCTTACATTTAGCAAATGAAGTACCTCTTTCACATTCAGTGATTCATTCAGAGAGGAGAACTGCAGGCACTAAATTAACCTTTCTACCTGATTTATTTTTACTAAATAAACGGCCCCATAATGTAATTTTCTCAACCAGAACAGATATTTTCTGCGGTTTGCTTTACTATTTGGAAAGTGTTCTAATCTATTCCAAATCTATGACATTTAACTTGGTAATAGTAAAACCTTCAGAGTGTGTCCCTCACCCTAGGGATCGCACTTGTAAATCAATCGTTCTTCTTAGAAAATAGATGACTAGTCAAAAACGTATGTTGCAACACGCGAAAACGCCAAAAGCAGGTAGGAATGCATCTCCTCCTCTACAGCATTTCCAATTTTACCCTTTTAGTATCGGCAGCGTGAACGATATAGTGGAACAGCTACCTGATAGTAATATTTCATGCACGTTTCTCCTTAATTTTGTTTCATATATATGATCTACGTGCCTGAATCCAAATTACTACAGGGAAAAAAATCCTTCTTAGTTTAACTGTCTGTTTCCAAACCTTTTTGACCTGCCCTTCTAAAGGATAAAATAGTGTCCAGTTTTCGAAAAACTCTTTTCAAATAGTCATCATCTGCCATTAAGTTTAATTCTTGTATAATTTGATTTGAAGAGATGTGTTTTCTTGAACTGCTTTCTAAACTACAATATAATTTCTTATGGCCTTTCTTAATAGTGCTAGAAGCAAAACAGAGCGGTAATACGGCAGTACAGGAGAAGCAGAAAATGACCTACTTGCACAATCCAAGATCAATAAGTAAATGGGCATTATAAACGCCAAGGTGTTAACTGCAATAAATAGTCATAAAATTGAAGAATAACTGGGGTTGGAAGGGACCTCTGGAGGTTTTCTAGGCCAAACTCCTGCTTAGAGCAGGGCTAATTTCGAAGTTAAATGAGCTTGAATGGTTTTCCACATAGCCTGTAACAAAGACGACGGGTAAGTGCATGGGAACGGACGTCAAGGTAAATCAAGGCAACGACAGCTGTGTACTCCTGAGCGTGTCTGCTCCGAACAAGCCTTCAGCTAAAGCAGCTTCATCATGGTCTTCAGGAAGGGAGAAAATGTGAGTTACAGTACCTTAAAAAGTCATTCTCTCTGGCTCATTTAATACAGGTTTTCTTACATTTTTCCCTTCCAGAACAGAAAAATTCCTTTCTTTTCTCCATGTGACTACTTAAAGGCAGTTCACGTTAATTATCTGACTGTGGTTATACTTCGCTGTAGACATCATCATCTATAATACGATATTTTATGTCCTGGAGAGTTCATATCAGCATTGTAGGAGTTTATAATCTTGCAAAATGTATAGTATTTCTGTGACACTTATATACATGCCTTTTTAAATGGATAGTTTGCTGCCCAGTAACATAGTGACTTGCACTTTTCTGCGTGGGTCAGGGTCACGTTCGCTGACGCTCTTTTGGATAGAGGCAAGGTGGCAGATTTTTACAAAAGTGACATACACTCCCGTTTGCTAAAAATCACCTGGCAGCTCAACTGGATACAGCAGTCTTCGTTTCCTGCCCTCGCTCTGCAATCCTTGCTGCTAGGGCCTGGCTTTTCTTCCACGGGCTGCAGTGACAGCAGGAGGAGAGCAGACACAGATTAGGCAAGGTGTGGGAGGATTTTCTGTATGCTCTGTAAGTATTTAGGGAACCGTGTGATATGTGATCCTAAATCCGAGGTTGGTTTGAACTCTTGAGTTAGACCCAGATATTTCCAGAGCTACCTACTGACTGTACATCTGAGAAAGTACATCTGAATTATTACTTCTGGCAAGTATCAACAGTATGTTAGTGAAATGAGCCTGGATATGGTAGCTTAAGATAGAACTATGCTGGAAATGTTCCTGCAGCTGTTACTTGGAAAACATCTGTGGTACTGTGCACGGAAATTTGTACATCTCTGTTCTCACTAGCACAGAGCAATTAATCTCGTGAAACAAAGTATAAATTATTATGGAGAAATACGAGAAGGACATTATGCGCCAACGGACATGAAATGACTAAAGGTAGTTACCCGTTGGAAAGAAAGGAAAAAAGTGGAATGTTCAGTTCTGGCACAGGAAATAGAATAAGGTCGGCAGACTGTGAGACTTCCAGAACTCCAACTGCTAGTTATTTGAGTAAGAATAACCAATCCAGTAGACTTGAGGGGAAATTTTTTACACTTACAGTTGGAAAAAACCTTCCGTCCGTGATAATTTGTGACGGTCTGTGTTTATGTAGTCTGATAAAGGGAAGAATATACAGGTTGGCATGATTTCTTATTCACAGTTAATGGTTATCCCTATGCAAAGTATAAAAGACATTGCCCCAAAGAACTGAATTGTAGCAAAAGACGTACAAGAGGGTAAACTTAAGAAACACTGGGGAAGGACAATGAGAAGTATTTTGTTCACAGCACATTAGATAATTAAGGGATTTTTCATCTCTTGAAGCTTTCAAATTAAGCCCGGGTCATTAGAAGGTGTGCTTACTGAAATGTAACAGCCTGTTGTATGCAAGAACTCAGACTCGATAATCTGAAAAGCGAGCGTGTAAGGAACTGAGAATGTCTTTGGTAACACAGCAGAGAGCGGCACGATGAGAAATAACGGGGGATACCTGACTGGTGGCCAGAAATTTGTCACTGACTGCTACTGAGGCAGGGTTTCTACTACGAGCCGATGAGGCGTAAGTTGCAATGTGTGATCCGTCATGTCATCTCCCGATAGCCATGTGTGAGCTCTATGGTACGGAACATCTATACTTTGCTATTTTACCTATTTTCTCTCATGATACTTGCATTGCATGATGAAAAAATAGAAATCAAGATGGCAGTATCTTCCCGTTGTTTCGTGGATGCTTTGTGCAAAGGGTCTTTCAGCCTCTTAGTGTTTAATCCACATTACGTAAAATGGATTTGCACCATGTTACATCTGAAAATGAATTTAAAATATCCATTCCCAGTCCTCGTAACTGAATGCCTCCGAGCAAATCATTTTACTCAACAGCTGCCTGGTTCTACAGTCAGAAAGGTGACTGCTCTTTTTTTCTTGGTTTAACTTTTAATGACTAATTTAAATTCCATTTATGCAAAATCCCTATGATTTTGAAAATGCCTTCTGAAATTATGCACAGCTACCTTTCTAAAAAAATACTTTTAAAAGCTTTAAGTACAACATTGCCTAGAATTATCTTGTCAATTAAATAAAAGAACCCACTTGAAATAAGTGGCAAAAATATACAGTGAATGAAACACACCTCCCAGTAACAAATCGTTGTTAAAAGAGACCTGCAAGCAAACTGCTAGTTACGTGGTCATGCTTAGACAAGCACAAGGTTATTGAAACATACAGCTTCCTTTCAGACAATTTAACTTGCACTGAAGGCAAATGATTGCCATAAAAGCACTGAAGCACGTTGCTCAGGCATTTGGTGTAATTCTATTGGCTTCTAAAAGATTACCCTCGCTGCACAACAATGTCAGTGGGATCAGAATTGGGTCTGCATCTTCAGCTGCCGTTACAAATACTGCCTGCGATGTCTTCCTGCAGAAAATTGATATATGCATCTGATATTATTATCTAAAAAAGGCAGGAAGCAGTATTTTAATAGGCTTGAAGATGCAATATAGATTTCTGACAATAGCTGTAATGGAAATCAGTGAGACTGAGCCGGCTCACAAAGGAGCTACACGGGGACTAATACAAAGGGCACCTAAACCTACCCAACGCAGAAATCGTGAATAATAATTGTATTCACGGGGTAAGTTATGAAACGTGTCACAGATCTGGAGTCTTTCCTGGTCCCTTCCTTTTTCTCAGCACACAGAGAGTGGAATTTGAACAAGGCGGGGCAACAACAACCCGTGAGCAACAAAACTGCAAATATTCTTGACGTGGCACTGGTGAAGTCATCCACGAGCGCCTTCCCCTTCTCACCCTCTTTACGTGAGGGTTTGCATGGGTGTGGGAGTCTAGTTCCCCCTTCCTCTTCTCATGTTGGAGCTATTTTCGAGGTCTCCAAAATGGCATCTGATGATGTGACAAAAGTAGGTTGCGTTGGACACTGCGCTTGCAAACTTGGCAGTTAGCTCCTTAACACCAGTAGATCTTTTCGGCTCTGTGTGGAGAGAGGTCAGGTCTTCATGAAAACACAGGCAGAGAATCAGGCTTGCCGAAGAACGCTGTTCACTCTCCGGCCATTTCCTCACGCTGTGTCAGTATCGGGGATCATGGTTTTCTGTGGTTACCAGCATACCGTACATGGGCTTGCTCAGAGCCGTGAAATAATAGGCAGGGGCCTATCCACGGTGTTATTCCTGGAACAAAATCCTTTTGCATCAGTGAAAATTCTCAATGATGACTTGGAATTTCCTTCATGAATCAAGATTTTAGCACTACAAGCAATTCAATTTTAGCTGTGTTTTACAAGTTTTATGCCAGCTACTGTACAGGGAAAGATTTGGTTTCCAATGGACTTTTTGATCTCTCTCTTCTAGTAACCTCATCTTGGGAGTCCGAAGTTAGGTTTCCCTGTTGCCAGAGGGGATTCAGAAATGCCTCCCAAGACGGTCAAAAGTACCTCTGATGAAACCAGATCAAACGGGTGGGGAGTAGAACACTGCATTAAAACAGCATAAATCGGATGAAAACAGACCCAACGTTAATCGAGGCAGTGAAAATGGAGTCCCCTTCAGCGCTTCACATGAACATTTCATCTCCTCTAAAACTCTGATTCTGCGTTCTCGGTGGTTAGCTGTAGTTCGGCCTTCTTTATAGTGGGAAGTTTTGCCATTTAAGTTATATAGATGCGCTTCCCCTTGCGCCAGGACTTCGATGCAGCTGTGCTGGTATAGGGGTTCTTACACCGATATAATGGTATAAATATGGTAGCTTTTTTTTTCAGTAAACAAAGTATGTGGTACCAGTGCATGGCGGCTTTACGCCAGCTTAAATGCGTACATAATTTTATGTGTACGTAAATATCTATAATATGTACAAGAATGATAGATGCTTCCTCTAAATATACACTGGAGTTCTAGGGTATACATAACCAGCTCTGTATACAACCAGGGTTCTTTGCATCTGGCCTGTCCCAAAAATGCAAGCTGCTTGGCGGAAGGTGCCCTGCAGTCAGCCGCGCGTGGCAGGCCTCGCAGCTTACTAACGATCCCAACGAACAAACGGCGCTTCCAGGCTCACTCTCTGGATGCGTCTGAAAAGCCTTTCTGGATGCCCATCAAAAAAACATGTAAACTTTGCCTTTGCAAAACAAAGCAATATACCTAAACAGCCCAGCTGTGCTGTTACAAATTTTCTTGTGTAGGCTAACTTGCGTTTCCCTTTGTGGTGAGCTTCCTCTGGTAAAGGAAATTCCTCTCACCCACCCATTAACACTGTTAGATGCTATTTCTGCACTGGTTTGCCATATGTTGCAGCAGCAAGACAAAAATCACAATCTCTAACAGCTTACCGTCTGTCCTAAACTTTTTAAGTTTCCATTGATTTGTGTTCAGGTCTTGTCAGCCCACGGTATTTTCTGCTAAGTATAGCTCCCTTCTCCTGAGCAAACAAGATGGGTTTCTTTTTTCTGCACCCTCCCTTCCTAATTTCACCAGCTATTTTGAACTCGGGGTGTGGTCACTGAGACAGACAGACATGCACTGTCATTGCTTGTCGCTAGATTTGTTCGTGTTGCCTCTGAACCTTTTCCCCAACACCAACCTCATATTTACATTAATCCTTGACCGGCAAGCCTTGCTCTCCTTCCGTCTTTTAGGAAGCACGTAATAAATCTGAATAAATTCATTTATTTATGAATTCTGAACTTGACCAACTTCCATTGAGCACAAGGTGAAAAGTGTGAAATTACACTCCTCTGTACTGAAGACAGGAGCTGTACCAGTGGGGACGTTTACTCCTAGGGCTACTAGAGGATCAAATGCCGCTCTCCTTTAGGGGCTTCTGTCAGGGGAACACGTTTTACATTCTGGCAGATTTATGAGTCATTTAAGCTCCTAGACTTGTTACCTCACAAAGGGCCTGGTGAGGGGAAGCCTATGCAAAGGCTTCATTTTTGATAGCTTTTATCGCCAGGCGCTTCTAAAAGCAACAGAATCCGCAAAATATTTCTCAGATACATATATATATGTGTGTACATATACATATGTATGTAGCCTTTATATGTGCTTTCTAATATGTATATTTCTGTATAAAAACAAAATGTACACACTGAGGTTATTTTATTTGCTTAAAGAACCTACTTTTACTCCCCTCAGTTAAACAGAAAACACCCAACTGTCAAATCATGCCATTTAATTAAAACAGGGATTTTTTTTTTTTCATATCATGCCTCTTAAGGAGTTACGAAAAGAATAAGCAGGTCTCAAGGGGGGGGAAGGGTTCTAGGGCCAGTCTCATCTGACGCGGGTTCTCTTGATGTTTGATACTTTACCCATATTCTCAAATGAGCTTGACTGGCGTTTGAAGAAAATGCCAATTAACACGAGCTGTTGTCTCTTCCATCATTGCAGAAAAGAAGGATGTTGGCCAAACTAGACACATTTTTTTCCCCCAGAATTAGGTGCTGAGTCCTTAATCATCATATAGCAGCAGTTTGGTCTTCGGGAAGAGAAGTAGTCACAACTGTGTGACTTCTGCCTTCCAGCTTTCCTGGTGCTGCTGTCCTCCGTACCAGTATAATGCGATAGCAGCGGGGCACTTAGATTAATTAGTGGCTGTGAAGTGTGTGGAGCTCTTTGGTTAAGTGGTTCAAAGGAAACTATGGTTCTAAGTGACCCCTATTGTTCTTACCTGGGTGTCCAATTGAGTAGGCAGACTGCTTGTGTCTAGAGTGTTAATTACCACGTGTCCCTTAATCATGAAGGTTTGTAATCCTATTTCAGTTTGGAAATCCACATGCCACAATGCCCAATTAACATTTCTGATACCATCACATATGATACCATCATATAGTCAATACCCAGCTGTAAGCCATCCATAACTATTGCCGATGAAATGCTGTGCAGACATGCCGGGACAAGTTTTGCTAAGCCATATTGGAAGACAGTTTAGCAAGGCTAGTTAAAATAGTACCTATTTAATTTGACAGCATTGGAAAGTCTCCCATCACATCAAATAAATGACAAATATTTTTTTGTTGTTTAATTTAAAATCTGTTTTACAGAACTTAAGGCTTCAGTATAAATCTTCGTTTTATTAGGATCCCAAAAGATTTCAGATGGGTTTTCCTCCAGTTTCAATTCCTTTTTTCGTTGATTTCACGCCAGCCTTCCGGTTCAGTGTACCTCAAGAATTCCCCTCTCAAAGGCTGTCGTCACTATTTCTAAATAATGAGTGCTATAGCATCTGTAGCTAAGGAATTTATAACTCTCTCTTTACTTACCACATCTTTAGGTTCCCAAAGAATGTCAGGAAGGAATTGCTATTCTGTAAAGCACAGCATGTTACAGAACAGATAAATTGTGTTTTCTCATAATACTTCTCATTTCTCCCCCCACATACACACTTCCCTTAGTCACAAATAAATGCCACATTGAAAGAAAATTATTCCTTGCATATGGGAAAACCCCCCAGATTTTATTTCTAGACCTTACCAAGGGCTCCTCCTTTGCTCGCAACACTTGATTGTTCTGCCAGGTCCAGACAGCACAGGGAACAGATGTAATTTTTCCTGTTTATAATCCCAAAGCTGATGAGTGCATCGCTTACCTATAGTAAGGATCCTTGGGGTTGTTTGCTTTTTTTTCCCCTCGATCCTGCTCAGCTCTTTGCAACAGATCAGTTAATTACAGAGGAACAAAGATGGGGCAGGGACCCTTCTCTCCTCATGTAGAAAATGAGCCTTTCTGCTGCAAGGCTGCAGAGAAAGCGCTTCCGAGCCATGCTCTTACGGCGGATTTTCCCCCCTCAAATTACATGATAGATGAATGATAATTTTGCAGAGTGTTATATTAGGTTTAAATTAGTAAAGGGAAAGGAATGTATGTGTTCAAGTAGATGCCTGAATTAGCATTTTTAGAATTGTCATGCTACGTGTTTACAAAATTAACTTTTTTTGCCGTTGTTTAGGTAAACGGAAACATGTTCCACTGCGTGGCTTAATACAGCACGTCATCCATACTCCGTCTCTGTCATGGCAAGATACACTTCAGAATGTGGCGGAAAAAAAAGCAGCAACTGCCACGAGCATTTAGATAACAGAGACTGGAGCTCAGAGCCTCATCCTGTAAACATCACCTAGATGACGCCACTGCAAGCAGTCAGTTTGAAGTCAACTCCATTAACAGTAATCATTGTTGTTCGAACTGGAGCAGATCCACAACTCTTACTTCAGAGCCTAAAACTACTTTTATCCCTTGAAATACTGGCTTCAGTCACAAAAAAAATCAGTCGGCGTGCCAGTTCATTCACCTTGGAGGGATGCTGCATTTAAGGGTGCTCAAGATATATCTGATGGTACCTACAAGAGCGCTGGCCTGTGTCAGGAATATCCCGAGGAAACGTTTTGCATGTTTATGGGAGTCTAAGAGCGCTTGTCATCAAAATAAACTTGAAGAAATTGTTGGCCGTCATCACTGGCATAGCAGACAGGAACTGTGCCTAGAAATAGAGATTGGCATAGCAACATTGCTGACTGTTTTGTAGAGAAGGCGGCTTATTTTTCCAGACTGCGACATTTAATAAACATTTTCTGTTTGTTGAAACTGCGGAACCTCAGTAGATCAAACTGAATGCTAATCTGCTCGAGTCGCCACCACAGACTTTTGTCTCCAGTGTGTACACATCACGAGTCACTGTGGTTTCGTTGGTGTTGTCCTATGACATTTGTTCCTTTGTGTTTGTCCACGAAAAATAGAACATGGAACGCGTTGAAACAGCCCCACAAATCCTCCAGACGATGATTTATTTTGCGAGATCCTGCTTTATCTTGTCATTAGGGCTCCGTTAAGCAGCGGGCTGAGAAGCCCTTTGATGCAACCTCCGACTAGCAATCTGCTAGAGGGTCGATAGGCACCAGCGCAGCTGCCAGCTGCTCGCCTATTAGCCGTCCTCTACCTGAACCGTCGGACCTTGGATTCACACACCACGCAAATGGACCGCGATTACGAAGAGAAGCCTGGAAGTGCACATCCTAAAAGCTCTGAAACGCCAGACCGCGAATACATTTGACTTTTGGTTTAAAGCTTTTAAATGGGGCTTTTAAATCCAGATGGGCACCTTGAACCCTCGAGAAACAGCGTGAGGAGAAGGGTCCCACACAGACACCCGGGAGTTACGCCCACGGGAGCAGAGCTACCTCAGGCCGCCCCCCTCGGGGCGGCAGGTCAGCCTTTGTCTTTATTACAGCGCAAGAGAGCTGTGGGGACGGGAGGTGTTTCTCGGCGGCTTCGCTGGCCCAAGGTGGCCGGCAGCCGTTGACCGTGGAGCCGAGCGACCGTTGGCCTCCGGCCGTTAGCACCCACAGCCCCCGCCTCAACGCCAGGCGCCCCCCGCGCGCGCACGGCTCTGTCACGGTTGCTAAGGCCCGCAGCTGTAGGCGGGGCAGAGGTAGAACTCATCCGGCCAATCCGGAGAGACCCACCTTCGGTCGGCGGCCAATCGCTGCCGGTAAACAACACACCCCGCCGGGTGGGGAAGGGGAGGGGGGGAAGCCGCACTGCCGGCCAATCAGCGGCTGGAGAGCGCGGACCAATCAGGGCGGGGGAGGGTTTGGGCGGACTTTTTAAAACAGGTCAGCCGCCACAGCGGCTTCGCTCTCGGGTCCCTTTAAAGGAGTGGCTCGGCTCATCCCTGTCTCCTTCCGCCGGGGCCTAGCACTCCCTCCGGAGGAGCGCGGTTTCGCCCCGCTTCGCGTCGAGCAGGCGTGGCGCTGGATGGTTGCGTCGTGCCCTGACCTCCGGGCCCTCTCGGGGCACCCCTAGGGTGCGAGTCTGGAAGCGGACTATTTTACTTCTCGGCGGCGCCTCACCGGCCGGGCCTAGCAGGAAGCGCTCCGCGCGGGGCCATCTGCGGGCCGCCAGAACAAAAACAAGGGGGCGGGGCCGGGCCGCCTCCATTTTGATGCGGGGCTGGGGCGGCGGCGGCGGCTGGGGCCCGGGATGGTGCCGCTGTCGCGGGCATCGCCGTGACTCGCTGGGGGAGGCGAGCGGGGCCCGCCGCGGGCGGGGGCGCAGGCGGCCCTGCCTGGATGCGGGGCCAGCGGCGGAGCCGATCCGCGTCCGTGCGGTGACGGGAGCCGGGCTCGCCTCCCGCTCCCCGCCGCGGAGGAACCGAGCGGGGGCGGCCCGGTGCCCCCTCACCACCGCCCCGGGTGAGTGTGCTGGCAGGGCCGGGCAGCCCCCCCCTTGAGGCGTTCTGTCGGGTCCCTTTGTTCGCCTCCCCGGTGCTGTGGGGGTTTTCCCCCCCCGGGGGGGAAGGCGGTTGAGAGGCCTGGGGCGGGGGGCGCCCGGCTCCCTTTGTCCGGCGGGGGGGGAGCGAGCTGCCAGCTGTTGACGACGTGTGTCTGCCGTGAAGGTGAAGGATCCGGAGGCGGGGGAGAAGATGAGCAGCGAGGCGCTGTGGCTTTTCAAGCAGCTGAATCTCCACCTGGAACAGGAGGGGCGGTTTCAGCCCCGAGAGAAGGGGCTCAGCCTCATCGAGTGCGCCGCCGAGGTGAGGGGGGACCGGGGCGCTGGGCTGGGGCAGGCGCGGAGGGAGGAGGCAGCCTGCTCAGGGCAGGAAATACGTGCCTTAAAAAAAATCCGAGCTAGGCGGGAGACGTGCGTTAACTTCGGAAAGTTAATTCTTTCCTCTGTAAACGCCGCTTGCCTTTTGTTTTCGCTCAATCTTAATCTGTAGTTTTTAACATACCCTACATCATCAAAGAATTAGGACCTACAGGGCAAGTAAAATATTTAGGCGGTTAATACTTACTGTTTAAACTTCGAGTAACACAGAACCAAGAGAAGTGTATTATTTTCACCTGGGGAGCTCTGTACCACTGCGTTGTACCGCTGCAGGAAAGCTGGGATGTCAAGTAAGCAATTAACAAATGGGGAAATGATCAGTTTTTCATTAGCAAGGTGTAGGGAAATGAACCTGGAAACACTCAGTGCTGAACAGCAAAAAATAAACTAAGCATAAACATTACCACGTTAATAACGAGAGTTCCTTACAGAGTTTAGGGCAGGCGTACACTTCTTTGGATGCTTGTGAGTTTTTTCGAAGGGGCCTTAATGTTGAACAAAAAAAGTCACTGAAATCAGACTGCTTGTTTGTTTTGAAAGCAGAACTTTTGTCGCTTAAATATTGACATGCAGGCAGAGAGGCGAAGAAGCTGAGTTTGGTCATCTCTCTTTCCGTAATGTCAGGAGTCGCTGTGTGTGCACGCACTTGGTAACTATTGTCTTAAAAAGACAAGTGCGTACCTGGAAGTGTGGTTGTGCTGGGTATTGCACCAGTGAGACTCAGGACCTGGCCGTAATCCTTGTACCTTGGCTGTGTTTTGAGTCTCAAGTATCTAAATTAATTTTTTGAGTCGAGAGAAAAAAAGTATTTATGGAAGAAAAGAATTGCTTTCCTTTGACCTAAGTAAAAGATGACTTAAGGAGTGAGTCGTCGCAGTCATCAGTGCTGCCACTGGATAATTCTGACTTTGCTTCTCTTGCCATAGAACGAAAATACTCTGTGTCCGAGACAAAGGAATGCCAAGGTGGAAGATCTTTGGAGTCTGACCAACTTTTTCGGTTTTGCAACTGAAACGTTTGTTTTGGCTGTTAATATTCTGGACAGATTCTTGGCTCTTATGAAGGTATTTGGGGGGGGGAGGACCTGCTGTAGGGTCAGCTCTGAACTTTCTTGTCTGACAAAAAGGGGAAGGTTGTGATCTAGGAGGTAGCTGTGGCTACTCGTTCTGTGCTAGCAACATTTCTGAAGTCCTCTTTTGTAAACCTGGAGTACAGTTCTTTTTTCTTCTAAAGGCAAGTAGCAGCATGGTTTGTTTCCTCTAGTAAGTCTGTGGCCTTCACCGGGTAGATGAAGAAGAGTAAGAAAGGAGGAATTTAGAAGGAACAAACCAATTTGTGTTACAGGCTGTTTCTAGGTGTTAAAGATAAGCTTAGCGCTGGAACTAATACCGAGTAATAATTTCCTGGATGTTTATTTTATTGTGTTTGTGCTGCGTTATGGCAGACAATTCAAACCTAGACCAGTTCCCCATTATTATTCCTCATTATTAAGTTGGCAGAAAAACTAAAGTTGCATCAGTTCTCTGGTCTGACTGTCCTTGAGGTTGCACAAAATGTTATGTTGGTACATGGGAGAGAATAGCAGAGGTTGGAACAAGTTGGGGAGGGATAGGACTGCCTAGAACAGGCTCAGGCTGGATTTGCTTAGGCTTTAAATTGAGGGTGAGTGAGCACTGCCGCTTGGAGAACCGGGGTATTACAGTTCTCACTGCAATTTATTTGTTGTGTAGTGATGTGGAACAAGATTTCAATAGAGGTGCTCAGCTGTTGAACTTCGCTTCCTCTGGCTTAGCTATGGCAGATTGATACTGCTTTATGGGCTCTGCCAGCTGTGTTTTGCTGAAACTTAAGTGATGAAACTAGTTACGACTGGGTGAGGTGTATAAGCTGACTGATGTCGCGTCTAGTTGAGATAAGGAAATCTCTCGGTTGAACTGTGAATTTTCCAAACAGCTCGCCGAGGCTGGGGGAGCGGTTGCTGTTTTATACGCGTGGTGTTTATGGGGGGGAGGTATTCATAGTGCTTCCTTTTACTTATAGGTCAAACCGAAGCATTTATCTTGCATTGGAGTTTGTTGTTTCCAACTGGCTGCCCGAGTAGTCGAAGAAGAATGCAATATTCCATCTGCTCATGAGATCATCCGGATCAGCCAATGTAAATGCACTGTGTCCGACCTGAAACGGATGGAAAAGATAATTTCAGAAAAGTTGCACTTTGAATTTAAAGCTACTACTGCCTTAACCTTCTTGCACTTGTACCATACTATTGTACTCTGTCATACCTCAGAAAGGTGAGTTGAGTTGCACATTGGTGGTGGCCTATATGCTTGCTAAGCCCTTTTTCTCTTTAGTGACCTCTTAAATAATTATGGCATTGGCTGTAGAGGAGGCAGCTCCTTAGTTTTTACTTACTGACAAGTGAATGCTTGTTGATACAAATGCTTCTTCTCTTGGGTGTCTTACAGGAAAGAAGTACTGAATCTGGACAAATTGGAAGCGCAGCTAAAAGCTTGCAACTGTCGTCTAGTCTTTTCTAAAGCAAAAGTAAGTAGAAGTAGCTTTCTTTGACTTCTGAATAGATTTTGATTCATGTCATGTTGAGTGGTGTTTTTTTGTCCTTCTAGCCATCTGTCTTGGCCTTGTGCCTTCTCACTCTAGAAGTTCAGACTTTGAAATCTGTTGAGCTGTTTGAGATCCTTCTGCGTGTTCAGAAACATTCTAAGGTAAATATTTTCTGTGGATTGTTGTAGTTGTTGGGACGGGTGCAGTTAATGATGTGCCATGTTACATTTAAGGGACCTCTGCTGTCAGTGTACAATCTTTACAGGTGCTGTTTGGCATCAGCTGAAATAAGCAACGAAATGGGTCTTTAAGCATCTGTCTGCAGCTTGTGTAACTATTTTACTGGTGGAATGCCAAATGCAAAAAACGGGTGCTTAGAGAATGAGATCAGGTAGTCATTTCGCAGTGGCACATCTTGGCAGCTGCCTGGCAAGCAAAAGGGTTACGGTTTAAAAAACGAGCTTAAATGTATAAAATGAGAAGAAATGCTGACCTAATGCCTACATCGTACGTGCTTTAACAAGCAGCGGATTTAACTTGTACAGTTCTAGCTGTGTGTTCTAGAGAAACTGCCAGTTGGTTCGTAGGACTACAATGACTGCTGGGCTGGTTATTCTTTTTGCCTGAATAACTAACCTAGGATTTATAGCTTCTAGGTGCGTACTGTATCAGTTGATGTTCTAAACCAAGCTTTTCACTTTTACAGTCAAATTGAACTAACCCAGTTTCTGAGGGCTGGAAGTAGTTCCTTAAAGTATCAGATTATTCCATTTTAAAGTGGAATAAACTTGGTTTCATTTTTGCTTTGGAAGTGATAATGGAAATGGTAAAAGCAACTGACAGGCAAACTGTTAACTTGACTTAGACTTCAATGTGGACATTTCTAGGAGGTGTACAGGAATTTATCTTCAAAAGCAGCCCAACTTTGGCAAAGGTATCACAGTTACGACTTGCTTTTATCTTGACTGATATTTTTTCAAGTCTTTACTGAGGAGGTGAAGTGGAAGAAGCGGGGGGTTATTTTTAGAGCCTGTGTGTAATAGACTAAATAGGTTCTTTTTTTTGCTTTTCAGATAAGTGATAGTGACCTACTTTACTGGAGGGAACTGGTCTCGAAATGCCTAGCAGATTATTCGTCTCCTGAATGTTGCAAACCTGATCATAAAAAGCTAGTTTGGATTGTTTCGAGACGTACAGCCCAGAATCTACAGAACAGTTACTACAGTGTTCCTGAGTTGCCAACGATACCAGAGGGTGGATGTTTCAATGAAAGCGAGAGGTTGGTAAAACTTCTACCAGGTGGTTAATTTGTTAGGAATTCTCATTTTCTGGAAATGTTAATGGCAACTCTGTATAACTATTCAATACTACTTGAAAAGAATTGCTAGCTTTGAAAATACTGGTGGGCTTAAAATACATGTTAAACAGAAGGGAAAAAAAATGGGGAACTGTCATTGTGGTGTTGAAAAAGTACAAGTGCTTTGCGGGGTGGGGGGAGGCATACCTCTTCTTTTAAGACGGGGAGGCTTACAAAGCATTTTAGTCTTTTCAAGTAATTTATATTTGATATCTCGAACACTGGCTTCTTGGTTGGTAGGAGATTTTTGGCATTAGGAGAAAGGAAATTGTACCTTGTTATGATTAAGCCTTAGTGCCGAGAAGCATTTAGATCTGGGACGTTAGACTAGGAACAGCTTGTAAGAAAACACTGGATTGAGGAGTACTTTGCAATTTTCAAGGGGTTGTGCTGTGTTTAAATTACCTTTCCTACTGTTCCTTCTAGTGAAGACTCCTGTGAAGATATGAGCAGCGGAGAAGAAAGCCTTAGCAGTTCTCCTCCAAGTGATCTGGAAGGCACCTTCTTTTTTGAACTCAAACCTAAAACAAAGTGGCAAACTCTTAGCTGTCGGTCTTAGCATTAAGCCTTGATTGTATTAGGTTGAGATTTTTAATGCACCATAAAGTCTTCTTTTGGCAATAATAAATGAGGTGGTAATCTGTAAACTGTATTAAGGCAAGAATTGCTGTGGTATATCAATGCTTTGAATGCCTGCCTTGGTTTTTCTATTGTTGTAACTTTAAGGAAGAAAAAAAATGCCATTCATGTCCCCAGTTCAGCAAAAAAGTTCATGTATATTTCTGTTGTCAGCAAGCGTAAATGTAGTCCTGTACCTGGTGGTCCCAAATGGTTAGCGGCCGAACGCGTTAGCGGTGTGCCCTGGCAGCAATGAAGGCTGCCAGCTACTGGGCTGTGTTCGCAGGAGCGTAGCCAACAGATAGAGGGAAGTGGGTTTTTTCCTCCCTTTACTTGGCATTCATTCTCATTTGGAACAGTGTCTGGTTTTGGGCCCAAGATGTTGATCAACTTGTGCAAGTCCAACAGGAAGCTGCCAAGATGGTTAAGCGATTTGGGGCACAGGACCTGTGAGGAGAGGCTAAGCGAATTGACCTTATTGAGCCTGGTAAAGTGGCCTTTGCGGGGAAAATGGGATTGAACCAGCAGGCTTTTGGTATCTAAGAGGCGGTTGCTGAGGAGGAGATGATTTCAGGGTCTTGACTGAGAAGCATGGAGCAAGAAGGAGAGGCTTTCATTAAAAGGAAAAGTGAAGTTCTGAGTTATTGGAAGAAGTTTGCTCCATGGGGACAGTCCGGCGTGGGAGTGGACCGAGACGGGCTGTGCAGTCTTTGTCCCGGGAGGTTCTCGGGATTCTACAAGACAAAACCCCGAGCTTGGTTTGAATTCAGCCTTGACCCTGCTTTAAGCAGGAGCTTGCACTAGAATCCTCTTGAGGGCACCTCCACCCTTTAGTATTTTCGGATTAGATCAAATTGGCTGGATGGTGATATGGAATTACATGTACGCATAGTACCAGGCTGAAATGATTTACTGTCAGATGGGCCAAATGCTGAAACTGCTTTAACACTTCACGTGCTGTGCTCCTTTCCAGCAGGATCTTGAGTTGTGAACTCCAAGTAGATTTTTTTTTTTTAATTAAACTTGGTTTTTATAAACTTGAGGAATCCCTGTTTCACAACAGGAGTATGCATGGCAAGAAGGAGGTTTCTAGTCAATAATAGTTTTCACTGAAGGGTAGTATAAAGAATGTGGCAGGGAGTAATTTCTTTTTCTTTAATTCAGATGTTTGCACACTGAAATTCACATTGTGTACTTCAGTGTGTTTAAAATCTTAACTGTTAACATGTCAATCCATACTATTAGCTTGGACTTATTAACATGGTAAATCTTGGTAAGTCTACATTCCTTTTAATATTTAACCCTTGTAGTTGTTTTTCAGTATATTCATGTTATTGATTGAGTCATAATCAGACTTGTTTGCATGCTTACGTAAAGCAGTTAGTGCAGGAAAAGTTGATATTATGCAGTAATACCAGGTAAATGTGATGTTGATGAAGTAGTTCATGTAATGTTTTTTTTCTGAACTTCTTTTTTTGAAGCACAAACTGAAGTATGATTGCGTTTTTCCATATTGAGAACATGGCTAGGTAGCAAGTGGACTAATTAGCTCAGAATAATGGTGTGAAGTGTGTTGGTGCCAAAGTAGAAATGAAGGAGCAAACAAGCTAAAGGCTATTCTGTAGACGCAAGCATTGTTGTAGAACGGTAAGAGCGGTGCCGTAAGTTCATAACTGTTATGTGATTTCAGTTTTATAAAAATACAAAAAGTTTACAAAAAAGTGTATAAAAATGTAAATGGAAAAATGTACAGAAAAAATTTAAAACAAAAAATGAGCAGAAAATACTGTATTTTTTTATGTTATATGTAACTTTTTGTAGGTATGTTGCATGTAGATAGTAATTTATTGTGTACTCTGTATGATATAAATACTGTACATCTGAAGACGTACTAGTGCAAGTCTCTGCGCCTGGAAGCTCACTTCTGAAAGAGTGCTTTGGTTACAGGTAACACACCTACTGAGTCTTGTTTCAGTTGAGAACAAAAATAAACCAAGTGCTGTATTTGTTAACTGGTGTGAGTTACGGTTGGCTACTTGAAGCTTTTGGCTTGCTTTTTTTTTTTTTTTGCTGTATTGCTTGTATGGTGCTGCAGGTGTGTTCCAGGTTCCCCAGTTCTGGTAAGCAGTTCGTAAAGAACAAGGGGAGACTTTGGTGTGGCTTGCTACTGGATGTGAATCTCTGCTCAGCTTTGCCCCTGTCAGTTTTAGAAGCTAGTGTGAGGTGTCCTCTGCTTACCACCCAGCTGCAGCTGGACTCTGGCCTGCTGGCTTGCGGGTTGTGAATGGTGCATTTGCACATCTGGTAAATGGGAGCGGTTAAGTTAGGGGTCACTACAGGCTAAGTGGTCTGGGTTTTTCTGGATTTGTGGTTGCTGCTGTTCCCAGTCCTCTGAGTGAAACTTAGTTTTGGGATATGTCTGTGTCTTGGCAATCCGAAACACCTGCAGTAACTCCTCAAAGACAAACTTGAGCTCGTTTCCTTTTTGTCTCATGCTGCCCATCTTGCCCAAGTATTTCCGAAGGGTGCCTCTGTTGCAAAAACTAAGGAATAAGGGAGTGTAAATGGTTCTTGCTGGTAAGATGTTCCCAGCCCTAGAAAGACTGAAAGAGGGAGCCTGGACTCGCACTCGGCTTACCTGCTGAGACGGCTGTAAGGATCACGATAGACCTATTGCACCTTGTAGCTTGATACAGATCGTCCCTCTCTTTGTCCTTTTTCTTTCTTGTGCAAGGGATGGAGTGAGACAGCACGAAGGTGCTCCCTCTGTCAGGCCAGCCTGTCTTCCAGCTCTGGCCGCTGCTGCTGCGAAGGGAAATCCTGCCTCCGATGTTCCAACGTTGGGGCAGTGTGTGTAGGCGGGGGCTGGGAATGAGTAGGGTGCTGTGAGGCTGACAGTGAGTGCTGTCACTCATTGGCAGGGGGCATGTGTGGCAAGAATAGGGTCACTGCTACTGTTAAAATAATCCTCAGTTTTTTCTTCACTTTTTTTTTAAATACAGGAACACGCTACAAGGCTTCTCACTTCCCACATGTAACAGATGAGGGATGGACAGTTGATATTCCTATGTTCTGTATGAAATTCCTTCCTGTCTAATAACTCACATGTACCACGGAAAGTCAATTATATAATGGAACTGTTCATCTATGAAGCACGCATTGTAATGTTTTAAGAGCAATGGCTTCCTTGCTGTCTGTTGTGACTGCTTTGAACATGAAAGCTACTGCAGCGGAGATGTTCAGCTTCTACTTCAAAGGTGCCCACTCGGGTCGCTTCAGTACACCTCGCTCAGGAGTCGGCGGATAATGCGTGTGCTGCGTGGGTGGGCTGTTAGGAAGGTAGGAAGCCATGGGCTATGTCCCTGGGTTTACTAACAGCTTGTGAGATCAGTCTGGTTAATAAAGCTGGAGGTGTAGCATTCAGCCCCTTTCAAGTTCGTCCCAGCATGAAAGGAAATCTGCTTGCAAGAACGTTGTCAGGTTTACTTCTGTGGTTTGGTAATTTAGGCTCAACTTTGATTTTGCCGGGTCAGATAGCTGTGTATCCCTCAAAGGAGGTTTGCCTGGCTTTGTTCAAAGAATGGGGCTTTTGGTGGTTGGCTTGTTTTTAATAGCAGAGGTGTACATGGTTTTTAAATGCTGTTTTGGGCTTTCTTGTACCACGAGGTGAAACTTTGAATGCTTGCAGTCTCAAGAGTTTAAATATGTGCTCATTTACATAACTGCCTTGTCAGTAAGACTGGTTTGGGTGGGGGCGGAGGGGGCTGAAAGGCAAGGTTACTGTGAGGAAGACATCCCCTGGGACAGCTCCTAGCTGTACGGTTTCTGTCTGAGCTCTGAGACGTCACTCCCTGTGCCTTTGTGAGCTGGTGTGTTGCCAAACCTATTTAAAGCGTAGAGCCGAAGGTTCACATGGGTATAGATGAGCCCTGGATTCTGAGAGGATCTTGAGATGTTATCATACTGCTCACCTGCTCTCCTGTGGCTGAACTGGGCCACTTCTGTTCCTAGGGAATTGTCATTCCATAATTAAATAATGATAATGGCCTTCTAAACAGGAAACTTGACTTCCCCACCACTTGATTACATGACAAGTGACATGGAGCAATAAAATCTTTCAGCATACATCAGTCGGTGTGTTCAGGCCCTGGTCTCTTAACAGCTCCCCATTTTTTCTGGTGGAATAAGTAGTATGTTTCTGTTGGCCAGTGCTTAGAGCAGGCTCTGTGCTTGACTGTAGCATGAAAGGCTGAACCATAAGGTAAAGGAAACAGTTGATGTAAAAGACAGCGCTGCCTCACGATCTCATACCATTTCTTCGCTTGCTTGTGGATGGGCTGGGCTAATAGGTGAATGCCTTGTTCCTGTGATACCAGGTAGCTATCAGGGCTTAGAAGCTCAGCGAAACGTGAATCAGCAGATACTGGGGCAAAACCAGAAACCAGCTTCTGCAGTTTCCAGTTCCCTGTACATTGCTTAGGGCCTTTAACAAGGGAAGATGTCTGTTTCCATTTCCAAACCATGTCTAACTCGGAGCTGCTGTCTTCAGCTCCCTGAAGACCTGATGCATGTGAGATGGATGACTCACAAGAGATTATAAGGAGGTACTCCGGGGACCCGCAAAATGTGCTTTGCTAGCATACATGCTCGGAGAGCAAGATCCGTTTGGCTGTGCAGAAGTGACTGGGTATGTTTACACCTAAGCAGCAGTTAGACCTTCGCTGGGGAGAGACAGGAGGAGAGATAAATAGGAGTGGATCTGTAAGTATAGCTGAGCAAAGCCGGTGCTGGGTGTTACTGTTGAACTGAACTGCATACCTTCTTATAAACAGCAAGAGGCATGGTTTGACTTCAGGTCTCAACTGTCAGGTTTTGACTTCCTGCTTCGAATTCCTGTTGTGTAAAAGCTTTTCTGGAAAAGAGTCAGAAAATAGATGAGGTAATGTCTAACATATGTGCTGACAAAACTGCCATTTCTAACTAGCTTCGCAAAATGGCCACTGTTTTTGCTCAAGCAGAAGTAATAGTAAACTAGTGTCAAGCAAGAGTAGGTGGAGGGAAGCGTGGAAGTCATCAGTTGGGACAGCTGAGAGAAACTGCCTATGATAATAAAACATTAGACTAGAAGGTCTTGGATAGCTCTAACTATGGTCTCTGTTTACTATGTATCATATGAGTAGATAATCAGTATTATTTATCTCACAGTACATGTTAGAACTGTGGTGTGTCACATAGCCTTACTTGATGGCTTCAGCCTGTAAGCGTCTAGTGTAGTGCGTATACTAAAAGGAGAAAGTTGCCATAACAACTGAATGAAATCAATTAGAGTAATAAGCAATTAAAATCTCATCCGTAGTGTTGCATAAACATAGCATTTTGCTCATGAATTATTTGTAATCTTGCCTCTAGACCTGTATGTTCTGTTCCTGATTTGCAATCTCGACAATTTTTGAATTAATGAAGCATTTCATTTCTCCTTCAAAGAGTGCTGGTGGGGTTTTTCTTGGCTGCAGCAAGTACGTCTTCATCAGAGAGATGTGAACACTATTAAAACATCCAAATGAAGGAAGCATTCATGATGGGATTTCCAGAGCACTCGGGGCTGGCTTCATTCCCACCCGGTGAAGTCGATGGGAGAACTAGCCTGTGGTGAGAAATTTTGCCCTGGACCTAGAAAGGCAAATGCAACTCTTCACTCTGTCACACGCTTCCTCCTTGACCTTCTGCGTATTTCTGAATCTCTCGCTTCCTTTGTTCCCCCTCGGTAGCACAAAGATAGGAATAGCTCCTTACTGTAGTTGTCAGTTGCCAAGGATAAATCAGCTGAAAACAGAGAACTACGTAGCTGTTGTGGAAAGGCAGGGTGCCGAAGGGCCCATGAGAGAGTAGGGCTTGCAGACTTCGGTGGGAGTGGAGCTAGGCCACCTGTTAATTCCCAGTGGGTCATTTCAGTGCTCCTATATAAAGACGTGCCCTATATAAAGGCAGGGATTCGCACTCAAAGGTAATGTTGCCTTTGCTAGCATGGCAGGACGGGTGTTATGACCAGCTGATAACATCCCCCGTCTGCCCCAGTTGCTGTGGCAGGAGGTGTTCAGCATTTTTCAAGTACAGATACTCTCTGTTTGCTGGGAAGGTCCTGTGCTGTGCCTTAAAGGGTACCATTTATTTAACAGGCTTCTTTGTGCACCTAAAGCTTTACCCACTCTGCATTACATGCGCATATGTGGCCCAAGCTAAAGACGGCTGCAGTTGTGCAAGTTAGGCAACGGTGTAAATGCAACATCTGTTTACTTTGCGAGGGCCTGTATGCTTGTTCTCTGGGGATTTCGTGTAGCTGTGGGTAAAATGTTTCAAAGGTTAGAGTTGAATTTTTAATCCTAAGTCTACAGGGAACTTTGGAAAACGTTACTGTGGTTTAAATAGCAGTCTTCTCATGTACAGTTACTGAGCCAGGGATCTGTGTTACGGAGCAAAAGGACTTGACGTGATCCCTGGTTTTGGCTTGCTGTCCTGCCAAGATGACAAAAGCAAAGGCCGGTAGCCTCGTGGCTTGTGCTGCAGATGATCAGGAGCTAGGTGCGGTTTACATGCCAACTCCTTGCCCAAGGTGTTGGCACGGTGTAGGACAGATAGGAGGGGAAAGCTGTTCTGTGACAAAGAGTACAGTACTGTGCTCCTCCCTCGCTGTATCGGGAGAGCAAAGGGACGCTGCAGGTCCCTGTGATGCTCTGCGCTCCTGCAGCAGCTGCGTGCTGTCCCTCACTCAAACCATGCTGTAAGAAGCAGTTATAGTGTATTGCTCATGAGGCCGAGACCTCCTCTTCTTGGAATGCCACTTCTCAAATTCAGCAGTGCCATCTTACCAGAGGCACTGTCCAGTGCATCCAGAGGTCACCTGTCTGATTTTCTAAGCTTTTGCTTTTCTAAGCTTTTTCTGTTCCATTAAATGTAATCCTGCCACCTTTAACCTGTCTGGGCAGTCGGGAAGAGCCACACACTCAATGCTGTAAATGCAACATGAGCTACTTCCATCAGTTGTGAAATCGAAATGTGGCTCCGTTGAAGGAATTTGGTTTTGTGCTATTCTCAGGATGTGTACTTTGATCGGTTACCTTCACAGCCTGCCATTGCCACTGGAATAGCTGTTGTAGTACTCTTACAAGCCGAAGTTAAGGATTCACTCCTGCACCCCAAACTCCCTAATTCCGCGTTAGTTCTCAGGGTGTTTTTTTCTTTAACATCGAGCAAGTGACGGTGATGACGCATACTGCTCCGATCCGTATGCATGTACACTGTGTGGCTCTTAATGCTTAGGAAAACACGGATCGCGGTTTCAATGTAAAAAACACGTGCACCTTCTCCTGCCAAGCAGAGAGGAACGTGCAGTCGTATAACACGAGAAATGTTTGCTCATAGTTAGCTGAGTGCTAGACAGCTATTACGGATGTTTATCATTGGGATGGGAGGTGCCTTTGCCCAAGGTGTGTTAAATGGGGGAATGTTCTCTGAAAATAATCCCTGGTGTGAATGTTTGGCATGAGGGGTGGCTCCCATCTGAGGGTCTGGGTCCTGAGATGTTCTTATCTCAGCACAGAGATAACATGAACAGAGCGTATCTCATGGATTTGCTCAAAAGTACGGTTAGAAATTAGTACTATTTTCTTTTCTCCACAACTTTTTCCAAACAAGGTAGCTGTAGTATTAATATTCGGACTGCACTAAAAACTTTCTTTCTTTGATTTTACGTTCCCATTGCTTGCTTTTAAGGCTGATTTTGGGTAACTGGCAAGGACTGGGGCATTCTATTTTTATGGGCAGCCTATGGACTATTCTTAAAGTGTGTGCTATGCCTTAACTATCCAAGTGGGGGGAAATGCACTTCCACCCTTCTTCCATGGTTTGGTTCAGGAGCTGAATAGACAAGGGTTAGTGCAGAAGAGAGCTCTTCTAGTGATGAGCACAACACAGGCTTTCTGGTGTGCCGTGAGACAGTGCAGAAAATGGTTGAACACTGGTGATCGTCCACAAGTTTCTAACAGGAACAGACCTTTTTTTTTTTTTTCTCCTTTGGCAGCCTCTAGGATTATTTTGGTTTTCTAGAGGAGGGTTTTGGAGGCAGGGGGGTTGGATTTGTCTTTCAACTCTGCAGCTATATATCTTTGCACTCATAAAAAGGAAGAGGGAAGGAGAAGGAGGAATACTGTGCTAAGTGTTGGACCTGGCTTCTAACATCTTCGTTTATATACCAGTTGTGTGCTGATAGAGTCACTGCTTGCAGGTAAGTTTCCTAAGGCTGTGGCCATGGTTTTCTAGAAAAGGGCCCGTCTCCTTTACTGTTGTCCATGGCTGTTAAGGGTATGCGGCTTCCTACAGTCTGGAAAGGCTGGTTAAGGCGTTTGGCTGGCATAAAGATGATATGGGCTGGATTCTTAGCTTTGTTGTGAGTAGCTGCTGTCCCACCCTATAGAAATTTAGCTAACTGTTGTCCCATTTGCAAAATGAGAATGATAATCTCTCCCTATCTTTTTTGTGTGCTTGGCATGTTACTGCAGTGAACCAAGTGCTGTGCGCTTACTTGCCGTGTATGTAGTGTATCTTATTTCCATTTGCATATAGCAGTCTCACCTGGTATTTTCGGATACAGCTAAATACAAAAGATCACTGTAATTAAGGGCTGTTTTGTTGGCTATAATAATGTCTGGTTTCTTATCCTCTCATCTACCAGCTGATTTAATAAACAAGAACTTACCTGTGGTGGTAGCTTAGCACTCTTCTCAGATCTCCAGGATGAATACGGATTAATTCCTTCCAGGGGAATAACAGCAGCTTTAACTTCCACTGGTATCTAATCTCTGCGACAGTGCCTCTGATTGTCTGCTTCCTTCAAGTAACCTGGCGGCAACATTTGACTCCTGAGCACCTACAGTCAAGCGTAATCCCTCAGATTTTCTTCTCTGGATTGATTTAGCATCAGAGCGTGTAGTCCACAGCTCCTGGTTACGTGTCACCGTGCATTCTCCAGTGTTTTCCCTCTTCCACCTTTCGGCTCCTCCAGCGAGGTGGTCCCGGAGGCAAAATCTCAGTCCGGATGGACAAGCATCCTCACTGGCCCAGAGCTCCAGTCAGATTCAGCTACCGAAGACATCAGGAGCTGGGGCTAGTGCTGTATTTTGCCCCCTGCTTCCTTTCTTCCCCAGGGACTATTTCAGCACTCCTAGGACATGCGGACCTGAGAGAGAGCAAAATCAAAACAGCTGACTACGGGCTTACAGGTCTGAGCCTGCTGCCCAGCTCAACTGGGTTTTATGATAACATGGTCCTCAGGGTGCAGCAGGCAGCTTGGACTCAGCAGGGGATTTGGCCCAGGACATTTGCTGATAAGCTTTGGTCTCACCAGGCCATAGTTAAAAGCAGAAAAACCACTGGATCTTAGATCTGTAGTGGAAGAAAAAGCAGGCAATTAACCTGTCTGATGATCAGAGAATGGTACTGTAGAAAGAGGGGACCTTTTTATTCCGTCTTCACTGATCGGATAGGCTGCTGGCAGCTGCACGTGCAGTAACCATGCATGCACAAATGTAAGTTTGGGGGATTAGATGCAATTAATTGGCCTGTGCAGCCATTCCTGTGCAGAATGCTGCTATTCAGTGTCTGGGTTTAGAAAACATTTTCTTCAGGATATCATTTCTCTTGTCCTGAAGGAACCACTTTGGATCCCTCTCTTTAGTCTCTCCAAAAAGAGACAATGTATATCTGAGACAGTGACTGCAAACGGCTCAGCTGTGTCCTATTAGCTCCTTTAGGGGGGACCTTTAGCTCCTTTAGGGGCGACTTTTAGTTGCAGAGGCTGCTGGATGTGTGCCGTTTTATAGATATGCCCTGCTATTAAAAGCAATCAACACATATCTGGGCCTGAAGGGAAGAGCAGGCAGTGGCTGCGGCTCCAAGAGCACCGTGCTGGAGTCCCCGAATAGGCGGGGAGAAGCAAGAGCCAGCAGCGTGAATATACTGAGGACATGAGCAGTGTGGAAAGCCTTTCTCTGCAAATCAGCAGTCTGGAGAAAGATCTCACTAGCCAGTATTTCCAAGTGCCCTTGGAATGAGAAAGAAGCCTGGTAGCCTTCTCAGGAGTTTATGGAGACTGATGCTAGCGTTAGAGAAGCTGGACTGTGGCAGGAACAAAGGTAAATCGATGCTGCAGCCCACAAAGAGGCATCTGTGCTGGCTTTGCAGGTATACCCTGAGGGGAACCAAGATCACTTAGTGCTGCTTTTTGCCATTTCTTACCATCACTTTAAGAGCAGCAGGTTGCTGTACAGGTGAGGACAAAATTCTCTCTTTGCCAACTACATAACACTGAATTTGTAAAATCTCTCAATCCTTTCATTTTTTTCCTTTTTTCCTTTGGAAGATGAGATGAGCGAAGCCCTTCAGCCTCCCTTTTTCTAGAATTCATCCGACTGCCCTGGACAGGATCTTCAGCCAGCCTTCTGGATAGAGCACTGCTCTTGAAATGCAGATAGCGAGCTCTGTTTGTGTCTACTGGGCCCAAGTGACATTGTTGTACTTCTGCCGGGCTGGACTTTCCCCAGGTGCTCAGCACTACCCTAGGCCCTGCTGTCCTCGCTGATGCCACTGAGGGCTTTCTTGAAGGTCCCACCTTTACACGCTTAACTCTGTCTCCATAAGAAATGCACCCCTCAAATGCATATCCATTGCATGCAAATGCAGAATTGCAAGAAAGTTGATGAGGGGTTTGCAATTACTACGGGATGCTCTAGGGGCCAACCTATTAACTGGCATGTAATTCTCAATAAGCATGACGAGCATAGTTTCAGATTTCTACAGAAAGCAACTAAGGCTTGACTGTTGAATGAAGTCCTATTTACGCTGGTTATACCGATGGACATTTTAACCAGCGTTTATTTGGAATTTTTTTTTACTGCTACAGTTGTTAAAAAGAGGCTTTGTGTAATGGAGAATTTGCTAACTCTCCTGCTCTATTTAATGGGCTTTGATCACAGTTGCCATAGAAGCCCGCCTTCTGAATGCCCCTGTGATTCATCTCTTACAAAAAAGTCCACGTCAAGTTACAGGGCTGAACTCTTCCTCTGTATAGCTGTCAGTCCTCAGAGGGTTAAAGCCATGCCGGCTCTGGTCATAAATAATTTTCTGTTTCACTGGGGTTCAAGTTTTTATGTTACGGCTTTCTTTAGATCTTTTCAGGCCACTCTTTTAGACGCTGCGGCGTGTGGAGCATTTGGGTCTACGCTGGACATGGCTTGATGTTGCTGCTCTGTGACGAGTGTGTATCTTTTGGCATTCTTTCTTGAGCTGTGAGCAGGAAATAACTCCTTTTTTATTAAGCAGTAGTAGATGACAGTGCTCTCTATCTGGTACTTATCCCTCAACTGATGTCCTTTGTGCCTTACGTTATATGAAAGGCAAATAAAAAGCTTTGTGAAATGTATTGCTTCTTGGAGGTGTTAGGTTGTCAGCTGTGAAGATCAAAGTCCGTTTTCAAGTAGCTAACAGCAGCACACACTTTTCTGTACTTCCTCTTGTCCGAGCTTCAAACGTGACCTCAAGAAGCTGTTTTTTGAGAAGCATGTTAATGCTATGGAAACTTACCCAGCTGAGTAAAGCCGCTTTCCCGCCTGGTTGGAAAACCCCGCACATCTGCATGCAGAATTTGTCCGGGTCGTTTGCAAGGCAGCTAGTTCTGTAAGAAAGAAGCTGCGCACGCCTGGGCTACTGCCTCTGTCCGTGTTGTGCGTGTCAGGCTCCGTCTTGTAGTGTCATCTTGGCTATGTACCAGTGAAAGGACTGGATTAGTCCTTGTGGTTTTGTATCAGCCAAGGATACCCAGGATTCACTACTTCTGGAGAAGCTAAAGAAGGGGAGGTAGGTAGCTACAGGGACTTGCTTTTGCGATGATTCTTGTAACACATTCACAGTAAATCTTACGTCTGGAGCACGGCCGGTCTGTGTTCTGGCTGCCAGTCCACCTTCACTGGATCCCGTAAGAACCCAGCTCGGGCTGGCAGATCGCCTGTCTCCTGCAACAGTAATGTGGGCTGGGCTGTAATTGTAGCGCTTGCTGTTGAAGCAGAGATTGCTCCTAACACGAAGCATACATGTTATGTGTAACTCCTCGAACTATACTGCTCCAGTAGGACTGTTCAAGCTCCTAGGAGAGGAGATGAACGGGGGCCGTTTGGATGCCAAACAGGAGCAGCATTATTCCGCTTATGTGCAGAGAATGTGATTTTCCCAGTAGCTGAACACCTCCATCTGCCACTACTTTCTGAAGGAGTTGAAGAGATTTGTGAGCTCCGAAACTCAGGTCTCGTACATCCTAGGGTTATGCCAGAGGGAAAACTTTGTATATTAAATACCTAATCAACACCTAAGTTTTGCAAATGCTTGCTTGAGTAAGTTCTTATCATAGTAACAAGTTTTTGAAAACAAACAAGCAAAACTGTCCTGCATTACGGTGGGCGGAATAAAAACAAAGTCATAATACTCCTGAAATTCAGGAAGTCTGAAATTCAAATCTGCACTTTGAGACTGGGCCAGTCTTTTAATTTCCATTTCAGAAGTGGAAATACCCCACAGCAGATTGAGCCAGGAATAATTGGCCAGACCTAGTGTCTTAACAGAAAGTTTTAAGCAGATGGATTATAAGCAAAGATGACAAGGTATAAGATGGAGAACATCTATTTTACCATTTTATCTTCAGTCGCAAGCAGTTTTAGAGCTGATAAGTGATGCTGACTGTTTTGTTTGTATGTGATTGTTTTGTTTGGATGTGAAGGGAGGAGGATCTAAGCTGGAGCACAATTTGCAGAGAGTGTGGGCTTAGAAGAAGCCATTTCCCATGCCTTATCAAGGCCAGAGGAGGAAGGTCAGATTCTGGACGTAAGACACTCTCGTTAAAGGACTCAAAATAAACTATTTTGAGAAGCATATAAAAAAAAAATTGAAGGATGAAGGGTGACCGGTGATTCATCTCCAATTTGGCATGTAGCCAAGCCCATCCTTGAAACATGGGTCCTCCATACCATAAAGCGGTGACAATTAGCTCCGCATAGCCATCCATTATGCTAACATTTGGTTCCCAAAATTCTGACCTAGCAAAACGCTAACTGGAGCCGTACAAGCCCAGTTCATACTGCTGTGGAACAGCCTTAAGCCTGGTCTCCAGCTCTGTGCTTTGGGCTGATCCGGTTAGCTTTGTGAAGGAGGTCAGTTGTCCTGTGTCGCAACATAGTCTGCTGTGTCCTAATAGACAAATAGAAAATTATTTAGAAATCAGAAAATAGTTTGTTTTCACTTTCCTTTCACCTCAGCTGTAATTTTTTTCCTATTTGGTTCCAGTACAGTATTTCTTTCTCAGCTCACTATTTCCTTCGTGGCCTTCATGGGTTAAGGTCTTACTTAAGCAATAGGCTTGTTACGGTTAAGCAGCCTATATGCGATATGAAAACCCAGGCTGGAGGAGCGCTTCTTCCCCCATTTCTAGCATAGTTAAGGCATGTAAATCTTTTTGGTACATGTTTGGAAAGGTATCTAACCGTGATTACTTACTTGAACCTCTTGATGGCATTGCCATGCCCTTCTGGGTAAAAAACCAGGACAATTTATGCCCCTGCCGGCGGTTTGAAACTCTCAACATGCTTTATGTTGTTAAGGGCAGCAATGCTTTCATCTTGCCAAATAAAGAGAAACAAAAGTGAGATGTGAACAAGAAGTTGGTGGGTTTTTTGCCTTCCCCGAGTTGGGAAATTGTTGGAGGACAGTTTCCTATATGACAAAAACAGCAACAGAGGATGCCTTTGCTATTTATGCGGCCACTTGATAATGGCGAAATACCAGCACTTGTCATGGATAAGCTATCAGACTGTTTCCGTGAGAAAGATTTGGACAGAAGTCTAAGCTCGGAGGTAGAATTTGTAGTTTTAAGTGGGTTGACACAATAGGTAGTTGCTGATTAACATGCCCTTGCTCACCGGCGGCAGATAAATTTGCAGCAGCAGGTATAACCCTACAGGATACTGTTGCTGCCTTAGCCATAAAGGATGTAAGCAAGCAAGATGTACCATGTCTCGCCCCGCCAGTGGTGCCTGTGCCCAGCCTTGCAGAGGAATTGTTGTCTTTCTCCGGGGCTGTTCATTTACAGTCTTGCAGTGCAATTGCTGCTGAGAGCTGGGAAGGATCCAATCCGGTGTAGCCAGGTGCCTTTCAAGCCCTTTCTTTCAAGCACACTTGGTAACTCAGATGCAACTGTTGTGCAAAACCAAGCCAATCCCTTATTCATAGTGTGTTACAAAGATTGGAGGCCTTTCTTCTCCTGCTTACTGCCAAGTTTACATCCACAACCCACCCAAACCTCTCTTGGGCTTTTATAGACGGCTCGACTGCCTACCTACCCCCTTGCCGGTTGTGTTGTGGGCTGGCCTGTCTTCACAGGAGCAGATGACAACGTGACCACAAAATGCTCCTTAGGGGATGTCATACTCACTTTACACGTGTGTTGCCCACCACCATCGACACCAGCAAAATCATCTCGGTTCAAAACCTGAGCAAAGAGGGCAGGGTCGGTCCCTGTCAGAGGACAGGCGTTCTGGTGTAATCTCACACTGGTACTCGGCCAAATCAGTCCTCCTGATTTTGAAACAGCATAGATAGGCGAGCTTCTGCAAGCTAAGAGCTGGCCAAAGGATGCCCACGATGACCTCTTGGAGAAGCACAAAGTGCTCAAGCCGAGACACAAACGTTCCCTGTTTGCTTATGCTTTGTGCTAGACTGATAAGAGTAATAGAGCCACCAAACCTGCAGGGCCAGTGGTTACATAGGGAAGACGTGCTGAGTGACAGCTGTCAGTAGTCTATAAAATAGCCTGCTTGGGGAGGAAGGGCAAAGAGAAGTCACTTAGCCGTCCCGTTTGTTTAAATTTAGAAGAGGGAGCTGCAGATTATAAAAAGGGGGCTGTGGCTGTCTGTAATTTTTAAATGGTGGGGGCTACTTTGAGGGAAGGCTGGGTGGAAACGCAGAGAGGCAAGGCAGGTTAGGGAGACGGCAGTCTTGTCTTCTGTGTGCAGTCGATGGGAAATGGCAGGGAAATGCTTTCGTGTAGAGAAGCACGTTAGAGAAGAAATTTTGGGAAGATAATAGATGTTGAGGGAAATGATTTCTTAGCTGACTTCACACCAGATCTCTAGGGAGTTGGAAGGCTTGATGGAAATCAGACTCTTCTCCTAGGGTTCAGCTTCGTTAGCATCAGCAGAAATGA
This sequence comes from Calonectris borealis, assembly GCF_964195595.1. Classification (NCBI taxonomy): domain Eukaryota; kingdom Metazoa; phylum Chordata; class Aves; order Procellariiformes; family Procellariidae; genus Calonectris; species Calonectris borealis. The sequence continues at coordinate 83,016,602 of NC_134315.1, read as the reverse complement.
AACTTCCACAGATGAAAACAACCTGCAAATAGGGAGAGCCCGGGGGGGGAAAAGAACCTACCTGACAGATAAGTCATCTAGGACAGAGGTTTTTAAAGTGCAGCCTGCAGGGCACTTGAGGCTTGACAAGCCTCTACATGCAGCCTATAAGGGGATTTTTTTAAACCGAGGCATTGCATTTATCTGGGGTATTGCACTGTGAACGAATGTTACGTGATCCAAGCCTAGCAGCCCGCTGATGGAGTGGGTGACTATGAACGTGACTAATCCTACGGTAGGGCTTTCCTATCAAGAACTTCCTAAAGTTTTCTTTAGGCGTGAGTGTTATCTGTACTAAGAAAAACAAAGCCTTTTGAGGCTAGGAAAGAAAACAATCTCCTGGAAGTCATATGTTTTATCCTGTGGTTTCATTAGCTTTCTCAGGGAATTAGGTTTCAAGAAAAAAAAAGGAAGTAGTAAGGGCAGTTTGAATTTTTTCAGTACTTAACGTCAATCTTAATCAGTTATCTGAACTCTATTTCTGTTTCTCACTGCATTATTGTAGGGCTGTTCTGGGTAGCCTGCCACAAAGCGGCTGAAATAGCGAGAAACTACCTCTTTTGCAATCTGCATTCTCTTTATCATGGCCAGGGAAAAACAAGCTCAGGGCTGCGTATATGTTGAAATACTAACAACTAGGAGAAATCCGGCTGCACAGTCCCTTCAGCCCTCAAGGCCGTGTAAAACGGGTCACTGGAAATGTGTAAGCAAAATGAAAGGAGAGAGGAGAACCTGTTAATCCTGGATTTTTTGGTTCCTTGAGCACAAATTTAATGCTAAACTGCTTTCTGACTTGAGGGATTGACACGTGCTAGAAAGGTTTGCTACAAAGAGGGGAGAGAGCAGCCGAACATAAGCGAAAGGAAAATCCTGTGCCTCTGAAAGTAACAGCGATTTACTAAGACATTTGGGGGTTTCTGGAAATGCATTCCCGCTTCGGTACCACTTCATGGAAGCGATTTTCCACATGATGAAGAAAACTCGTCGTGCACTTGTAGAATTCCCCTAGCATCCTCTCCTTGCACTTCAAAGGAAATGCCCAGCATTACCCTGCTCTGGGCAGGGAGGGTACGGTGGAACTTCCCTGTCCCAGCGTTCGGGACCATGTGGTGGACTCTCCGGTAGAGAAAAACCACACGCTCCTCTCGCTGGTCACGCACTGCTGCAAACTAACACACCGCTCGGAGCTTGTAAAATTTAAGCTCAGAAATTACTGTGGAGAGGGGATGAAGAAGCCTGTAGGGAAGTAGTCAGGGGGTAAAATGTCATTAACTTGCTTCTGTCCTTCTCTCGTTAGTTCCACTCATCCTCTTCTCTTGCTGCCAATCACCGGATGGCTGAGGAAGGCACGGAAGCAATCATCCCTCTCGCTCGCCTTCCCTGGCTCCCAGGTGGGAGTGCTTTGCAAGGAATTGGGCAGCATACCAATTCCTGGCTGAGCCCAGGTGTTGAGACTGCCCTCGCAGCGAGCTTCCTGCTGATTGTAGGAAGGCTGGTGGCCACGTTTCTTGGTAGAGAGGCCTCTGGGAGCAGAGCTGTGAAGCGCTCTCTGGCTGCAGAGATGACAGGGCTCTTGTTTCATTGCTCACCTTACAGCTACCATCAGCGGTTAGACTTTGATATGTAAGTACGCACAGTTTTTCCGATTGTTTTACAAGTCGTTTATGCTGGTGGCTGCTATTTAAGTTGAATAGGAACTTGATTATTCATAGAAATACAGCTTGAGCTCAACTTCTTTCAGGTGCAGGTGGAAGTCTATTTGAGTGCACAGTGGGTAGCCTTTCTTTCAGCTAGGTGTTACCAGGCATGCCAGTACATACTGTCCTTTGAAGAACGTGGGCTTGTTGGTGTCCGTACGGCTTGTCTCAGAAGAAGTTGAGTTGAAATTTACCCTCGGTTAGAAAGTTCTGTCCTAACATAGCGGTTTTCTAAGTGGTTGAAAAGGTGGTCTTGGGGAAAGAAGGAAAGAGCCTGCTTTCTCTAATTTAGTTGAAACAAGCAAAGCATGTGCTGGGGAGAGCACTCTGTCTTGAACACAGACAACAGCCTTTTGAGTTACTTCTGGCTTGTTTCTTCAGGTTTGTTCTTTCTGGGGAAAGGTTTGTTATTTTGTCTGCCAAACCAGGCTTGTCTTACCGATGGAGGTAGAGGAATAAGAAGAGAATGAATGGAGGAAGGAGCTGAGCCAGTACACACCTGAGGAACTGAATGGACAGAGAGAGCTGAAGCTCCTGTAGACAGTGTAGTCCTTGGATCTCGCTACATTTGGTCCCAAAAGACCTGCTTAAGTTCTGGCTCAATGAATTGAGGGCCCAATGGCTTGTAGGGACCTCTTCACCTCCACGTTTTAAAAGCTTCCTAGAGGAAACACGACTATTTCAAGGGCTTGAAACTTCACCTCAATAAAACAATAACCCATGAAATAGACTTGCTCTTTTGAGAAGTGCTAAACTTTCTAGAGTTGGATAGTTGCTCTCCATTCGCTGAGAGCCGGTGGGTAATATGCTATCAGTGGAGGTGTGGAGCATCTGAAAGTAGGAGCTGGGAAATGGGCAGCAGGGATAGAGTCAGGCTTTTAAGACCGAGGAACAGATGAAATAAGGGACTCGTGCTAGTTTTTTTTTCATCCAGAACTTAAAAACCCAACCAAACGAGCGATGGGAGCGTGGGCTCCTCTGTTAGGCTCTCAAGTTAGCTTGCCTGCAAATTACGTCCCTGTCTAGCAGGACACAATGGTCCAAGTAACAGTAGTGCAGTGGACTGCCACGCCACTGCCACCAGGTCACAAACAACCCCCTTCTGCCCCAGGGAGCAGAAAATCAGCTGAGACCACTGCCCGAGAAACTGGTTTCACTGTCAGCTGTGGGGAAGAGAAATGGTTCTGAAACTCTCTGTTTCCAACCAAATATTGGGAGCTGAGGAGCTCAGAGACGGGAAGGAAGGGGGAAAAGCAGTGTTCCTCCCTCCGAGTCATTTCAAAGCACGGGAAGGGCTTGCGGCGTCGGCTTCAGAGGGCTGTGACCGTTTAAATAGAGCAGCAGGCGAGAAAAAGACTTATAGCTCTATGACAGGGTCTTCTGGCTTTTGGGGACAGGCCGGGGCTGCTTGGACTCTGAGGAGGAAAGAAGTTCTGTATTTGGAAAATCCACGTTCTGTTGTTACTGCCCCAGGATCCTACTTTTTCCATACAGAACTTTCCCCTTGTGTCTTTGAACCAACATGTCTTTCTTGGTGAAAATGATGTCTCCAGAGCAGAGGTTTTGGGTTAGGACAGTGGCTGTTTTTAAGTCCATTTTGAGTACTTGTTTGAAGTAACTTCAGGAACATCCTAATGTTGCTGGTGAATGCATAAGCTCTGGAAACAGAGTGATATGTACGAGGCTGCTGACAGGTCCCAGGCCCCTTCCAGAGGGAAAAGGTGGAAGGAGAGTTGGCTCTTCTCTGCTACGAATTCTAGAAGAAACCGCAAATTCCTCCTCAGTAGAGAAAATAATCTGAGGCTCTGATGATGCGCAGGGATTTTTCTGATAGCAAATAAATTCGCTCAGGCTCAAATCAAGACTTAAAAGGGCCCGTTGCTTCCCGTGAACTGCCGCAAGATATTGCGGAGAAGGTGGAAATTCCCGAAGCGTGTTTGCAATGCGAGGTAGGCAAGAGGCTTTTGACAGTATTGCAATATGTTTGGGGTAAGAATGGTACGTGGCTGACATTTTGCTTAAACCGGTGCAAGCTGGAGGCAAATTACTGTGTAGATCTTAGTGAATTGAGCATCCCAAGTCTGGCGTTGCTGCCCTAACGGGGAAGGAGATAGGGCAAAGTTCGAATTTGAAGGGGACTGAGAAGGCGCACCAGGGAAGGGGTCCTATCCTGAAACAGTGTGTTGAGCCAAGTAGCTGAGCCTCCACCATGTACTGGTGACTCTACTCAGCATCGGTAGGGGAGGGGGTTCAGGCAGCACCAGCCGGTGACGGAAATTTCTCCTTTGCCTGTTAAAATAACGTTGTCTGGCCTGATGCTGATGACCCTGTGACTCGTATCTCTTTAAACACAGCTTTGAAGGGGCTGGTGTCGTCGCGTACCCCGTTACGGAGGCGTGGGGCACTCGCTGTGTTGTCCTGTGATTGACTACCACCACTGAGGTTGCACGAGAAAGAATAATGAGCTTGAATCGTTTCCTCCATCTTTCAGAGGGCCTCCTGACGTCTCCCAGGCTTGATTATAGAGAAGCAGACGTGTGGTGGGCTTCTGTCGTGACCCTGAAATGCAAGCCCGTACTCTGGTTACGAGTTGCACAGAGTAACTGCGCCTCAGAAGAAGGGTTTTTCCGTAGGTGTGGTGGAAACGTGGGCTCCCTGCTTGCAGGTTAGTGCGAGGTGAGGCAGAATGGTGACTAACCTTAGGAGAGGCTGGGGGAGGAAGGTGTGAGTGTGCTGCTATTTATGCAAACACCCCGATAGCTCAGGCGATTCAGAAAATACTTCAGAAACTGGGGAAATATCACAAGGAAATATCAGCTGGGTAGGGCAAATAGCTGTGGCGTTACCTGTGAGGAGGTGGAACTGGTGACACAGATGTGTAATCGGGCTCGCACCTTCACCTCGATTTGCCCCGGTCTAAAGGGTTGGAAGAAGGAAGGCAGGCTGATAGGGGCAGGAGTCCTTTGAGTGGCAAAAATATTCCAAGGGCGTTTAGCACCCTGACCTTTAAACACTTCCATAGGCTGATTCAGCTCAAGTATAGAAAACACTTTGGGTGAGGCAGGGCTCAATGTAAATCTGCTGTGAATCACGCTGTTGTGATGCTCTCCACTGCGTTACGTGGTCTCCCAGTCCCACGCGTTAGAGTTCTGGGCAGATAAACATGACTGGCTTTAGCATAAAAAATGAAACAGTTGGGAGGGTCCGTTGCAGTTGCTTACAAATGCTGGATGAGCGTTGAAGCAGATAAGGTTTATTGTGACTTAAAGCATCGTTAAACTATTAGTTTGTCTTGGCTGTTATTTCCAAAGTATTAAAAATCCCAGCTTTTGAAGGTGTTCTGTGTGGAAATGCATTTCACCCACCCTCCCTGCCAAGTTGTGTTGCTCTCCAGGAAGCAGCTGAATGCCCTGCAGCCCGGTGGCTTTCTCGGTATCACTCCCCTCCAGCTCGAATGATAACCAGTTGTACCGTCAAACAGGAAAAACCAGGCTCAAGTGAGGCTCAGACAAATAACTGTAAGACAGACCGGTTATATCAACCGGTACCCGGGGTTGAACGCTTCCTGGGTGGCTTTTTGCATAAACCCTGGGGAAAATGCTACCCCGGCTCCTGTGTTGCCCTCCTGTGGCTGTCCGGAAAGAACCGGGTATTGTGACTATATATACGTCAATATTCTAGGGGGATTTTGTGTTTCCACTGAACTGTGTAGTTTACTCAGTCAATTGACACCTATATCGCTTACTCAGAAGTAATGACTGTCACGAAACCAAGAAATACTGTACAAAAGCGAATAGATCACGGCGCGTCATGTTCACTAGCTGTGTTTTGCACTTCACGGGGGCAAATCTGGCTAACTGTTGGAATGGAGGACTTTGGAGTAACTTAGTAGTTTCTTTTAAGATTCACGGGCTTAGCTAGGTGTTAGGGTAACAGCACCGTTCCTCAGCCTCTCCCTCCTTAGTCTTTCATCTCTGGAAATCCTACACTGCAGGCGTGCACCCGTGTTACTTTTTAGCAAATAAGCATCCAACATTGTTTTGGGGGAAGCGTGTCTGTAGGATGCAAAACTCCCTTGCAAGCAAAAACCCAGGGGAAATTGGGAAAGAAGTTCACCTCGAGCTCCCCTAAACTTTGGTCCTGCCATTGCTTCTCTTTGGGATTCAAGAAAACGGAGATCCTAAACGTGTGCTCTGCCGGCGCTTTAACACAAATGCAGTGAGATCACGTACTCAAGCGACCGAAGCGGGCAGCCTGCGCTCTGGTTCTCCAGCTGCTCCCGGCGGCAAACCTCAGCCGTTGTAGATTTTCTCTACTTTCCTATGCGGCACACTGGCTTCCTGTGACACTAACAGGTTCCAGCTGTTTCCAGGTGTGTAGCTGAACAGTAACGCTCATGGCTCAGCTTCAGACTCCTTAACCTACAAGCTTTCTAGTTAGGAATATAGCCAGCATACACATACTAAAAAGGCATTGCACGTAAACTTGCATCTTCATGCTTCTAGCAAATCTCTAGATATGTTACAAAACTCTAGATATATTAATAAGGAGTCTCTCTGGTCTTGGAAAAACAGGAGTGATACTTTCCTAGCTGACTGTCCTTTTAATGTTGGCGTGCTTTTAGTGTCAAGTATCGCAGCGTAGTTCAGCCGTGGGAGTCCTTCACAGTATACATTCCTCAGCTGTGCTGGCTTTAGTTAGGACGTGTAGCTACGTTAATGCTTTTTCAGGCCATAAGCACTGTTTTGGTCAACTCCGAAATAACTCTGGTATTTTTGGCTGCTTGCAAAGTCAGGCACATGTGCTGTAGCAGTTATACCCGCTAAAGTTTCCAGGTGTATTTGTAAAGAAGGGTCCTATAGTCTCTCTAAGGAAAGCCTGGGCTTTAGAGCCCAAAGCAGGGCAGTATACGACGTACGCAGCTTGTCAGACTAACAAATGGCCTCTACCTGGTTCTGCTGGGAGGGACGCCTTTCGTAAGGTAGGGTCAGACAGCCGTGTGATCCTGCGTAAGCCTGCTGTGCTCAATATGCAGAGCAACAGTTGGTCTGGAGGATGATGCCAGCTTTTGAAGAGCAGTGCGAAAGCTCCTGGCCTGCGTGTTGCCCTCCTGCCTCTGCGTTTTCAGTCACAGAAGTACTTTGCCTACCCAGCGACGTGCATCTTGCGTTTGCTCATCCGGGCTTGCTTCCGTTCTCTGTAACTGGGGGACACCGTGAAATGCATTGGGGATGCGCTGATGGTGGTGAAGCTGTATAGGAGTGTCCCTTTCCTTCTGCCCTCCCCAGGGCAGGGCAAGCTCTCCCTGTCCCTGACCAGGCACGGGAGGCGTTTTCCAACTGCCTGTGGTGGCTTTGCAGCAGGCACAATGCTGTGTGATTACTCCGTTTCTGGTGGTTGACTCTCCAGCCTCCTCTTTCCACCCACAGACGGTCCTGCTGGGAGCGCTCCGTCTCTCCAGGTGTGTTGGCTGCAGGCTGTTCTCCTTTTCCACACTGCAGACTTGAGCCAGTCCCCCAGCGGTGCCGGAGAAAGAAGGCTCTCTGTCTACATCTCCTTCTCCTCCTCATCTCGCAGGGTGATCGCTGCTCTATGCAGCAGTCTTCCTCGATCCTCCCTCAAACGAAAGTCCCTTTACGTTGCTGCAGGGTCTGTAGGGTCCAACCTGCATTTCTAGATTTCCAGGATGCCTCTGTGCCTCTCCCCACCCAAAAACCTACCCTAAACTGTGCTTCGCTGCAGAACATCAAGACAAGCCAGTTCCGCGGGTTGCTACCGCTCTTGCCTGGGAATTGAGCAAAGAGCCCTAACCTGTGTGTTATGTGGGAGGAGGAAGCCCTCCTTTTATCTCATCTCTTTCCTTCTCTTTTTCCTTCCCCAGGCCCGAGTTTCCTTTGTTCGGTCCCACACCGACACCCGGTCGCTTGGTCCTTCTCACCTGCATCCCATCTCCATGCCCGTTCCTTGGGGCACCCCGGTCTTTGTGCAGCACCCACCTGTGCTCAGGTCTGATGACACCGGGCAACGCCGTGGCACTGGCCAGCTCCAGTTTTATTGCACCGCAGTCGCTAAGAAAAATGACAAACTGGGAAAAAATTTCAAGCCGGTGGTTCAGAAATGCTTCTGAAAATTGTCTTTCTTAAGGGGGCAGTGGGAAAAAAACCCCTCTGTGATGAGAGCAGGCACGTGTAACACCTACAAAGATGTTAAAATTTTCCCTGTACAGTCGGTCAGCTTTGACTGTGACCTTCTGATTGCGACCCGGACACTTGGGTAGATCCCAGGCTGTATGAAATTTTCCTTTCCCATTTAATTTTCCTCGCTCAGCTGCCCTCCGTGGCGCTGGTGTCTGCCGCTCTCTAGTGGTGCCGAGCCCCGAGCCTCCCGGGCAGCCCTGCTTTACACCAGCTTTTCACGTAAGTGCTGAATATGGACACATGTAGAGGTGCTGGAAAGGGCTCGGGGGGACGTTGCGGTGTGCGTTTGTCTGTACATCCACTCCTCTGCAGTCATCCCCCACTGGGCCCTGCCCACAATGAGTTACTGGGCTCCCTATCTCGCCCAGTACGGCCATTCTCCGGGCCTTTCCTCAAACCAAATTAAACATCTTCATATAAGAAGGGAAAAAAAAAAAAAAAAAAAAATCTGGGTATCGGTACGTGTGTTGCACAAACCACTTAGCTACAGCAGCTGTGCCTTAAGGTCACTGCAATGGCATAAACCGGCAAATATGGCTCTGAAACTGAAGGAGAAGGCTTTTTGTCTGAGGGCTGTACATGAATCCCGTGGTGTCACTGCAAAGTGAGAACCTAGCTGCGGCTTTTTTTTTTTTTTTTCTTCAAAGGTTACTTCTGCTGTGGCAAGTCTAAATCCTGTATCTACATGATGCGGGCGTTTAAGCTGCCCACGCTCCCCAGTCCCATGCTCAGAGGCAGAGAAGGAAAGTCCCTCATTTTGTTAAGCTAAGGTGATATGTTATGTGGACGTGTTATGTTGAGGAAACATCTTTCCCAGCGCCTCCCTTGTACACCACCTCCCCCTTCCACGCAGCCAAAACTGCCGGGTGAAATACCCCCTGCTACTGACCCTGAGACCGTGGATATCCAGTCAAACGTCCTCAGCAAATACTGTCGAAAAGAAAATCCCCTGTCCGGGAGAGGAAAAACCCTTTCTAGCCTTAACGTCCTTCCGCTCCAGCTCGCCGTTCGCAGTTACTGCAGCTTAGATGCTTGTTCTGCTCTGCTGCAGTGCCCATGAGCGAAGGGGGAGGCTCTGGGGAGACCTCGCTGTCTAGGGTGAGCAGAGGAAGGGGTTTCACTCTGTCCGGTAACCCGTTCATGAAACAGGAGGTTGGCTTTTGCCAGCTGAAATTCAGACCCTTAAATCCCCAAGCCGTCTTAGTGGCGCCTAGCTGTCTCCCAGCGGATGTATATATATATATCTCAAGGAGAAAGGGCGTAACGCTGAGATCTGAGTTACCATTTCTTGGTTTATTTTGCCATTTAAAAGTAAAGTCGCAACTTCAGATGTGAAAATGGAATATAAGCAGCAACTCATTGGAATAAAGGGTATAAAGATAACCAAGCAGTCCTCGGAGAAGGGAAATAAAAACTTGATTCAAACCAACCTGCTAGCAAATAGTAATCCTAGGTACAAATCTAAAATACAGATCTGAAATAAAATGCCAAACTCGATTTGAGTACCAATCCCATTTGTCTGATGCCAGAACAACACGCAACAGACGACCTCGTTTTATTGGAAAATGCGCTTTCAGACAGGACCATAATCGGATAAATTTGGGGAGGGTCAGCTTGGATCATGGCACAGTCCTCCTCATCTGTGATGTTTTTCTAATGTTATAGCCCTTTGGCAATTTTGCTTTTTACGTTGTTGTTCGAACAAGGAAATAGAGACCTTAAAAAAAAAAAAAAAGAAAAATTTCTATGTTTGTCAAAGTAGTTGATGTGTTAAAGAATCCAGGTTTTCTACAGGATATTGTTTGTAGTTTTCTTCCAAGCCATCTGCGCACCGCCAGTGGGGGCCAGCAAACTAAGGCAAGGAAAAGGCTGTTTCCTGACAAATCCAGGTGCAGGGGAGGGTAGGCGTTTATCTTGTGTATGATCCATAGAGTGTATTTGGCAGGAAAGAAAACGATAAAATATTTATTGAAACGGACAAAAGCACGTTTCCTTCAGATATCAATTACATCGGACTTTGACTGATGTTCCCTCAATTAGGATGCCAGTGCGATTTAATTTTTTTTTTTTTTTGCTTCAAGAAAGGGTTTTCCCCGGGATGGGAACCTCTCTGCAAAGCCCGTGCCAGCGTCTCCGTTATGCCCCGAGGCACCAGGAGGTGTCGGGGCGCGCACGCTCGCTGGCTGCGGCTCGGCACCCTCCGGCCCTGGGTGCTCCCACCCTGCACCCAGCTCAGCCCGTCATTCCTTCGATAATGGACTTCTTTTTGCCCCATCCAGCCTGCAGCGGAGGGTTTGCTGATGTACTGGCTTGCTGCTTGCGTTGGGCAAAAAATGAACAGGTTCAAGTGACGGAATAGCAAGGTGACTTTTTAATAAAGGTGTTTCAAGATGTCTTTTTTTCCCTTCTGAGCCCTGGAAAATAACCTGAGCAAGTATCCACGTTTTCAGAAGAGGTATTTCGAACTGCGTCGTGTTGAGTGCTCGCCTTTGCCTTCGGACCTTTATGAGTGTGCCTTTTGACTGTTGCGCGTGGAGGGTTTTATGAGATTGGAAACGCACAACATGTCTAAATGCCTTGTTAAGTCTTTGTGTAGGCAGCAGGGCTATAGTTGTGTAAAGGATATAAGAAAACTGAAGGGTTTCATCTGCAGTGCTCAGCAGACGCTGCACTTCTTTCTGCTTGCTATCGCTGAACGTCCAGATAAGCTTTTAACTCTGTATGGACCCTATTAGCGTCTTCGTTTTGCAACGCCGTGCGTGTTCAGCCGTAAATGCACACCTTGTCAGAAAACATATATTATCGTGTCAGCGCCAGCCACGCGTGTGTTTCGGTCTGCAAAGGACTGGCATGGCTGCTGGGAAGCACGCGCTTCCGAAGGGCTTGTGTTTGACTGAAGCCTGGTGCCCCTTCAGTTTTGATGGTCTGACCGGTTTCTCTGGCTCCTTCCGATATTTTGACTTCTCCACACAGCTGCTTTCTTTCTTTTTCTTAAATAGGGGTTGGAATTAGGAGATATTCCTGCTAGGCGTTGGTTTTAAGTCAACTATAGTGGTTATATACCCCAAAATGCAAGGAGGTTGTATTTCCGTGTAGGTTTTAAAAATCACTCTTGGATAATTTTTAAGCTGTTATGATGATCACTGACTTTTCACAGCCTTGGGTTCTCCAGTGCTGTGCAAGGCACGATCTTCTCGTACAGGCAGACGCCTGTGCTGACTCAAAGTAAATATCTCAATTCACGACGGATTGTGTCTTGCAGAAGTTTAAGGCAAAGCCACGTGACGAGACATCGGGTTCTCCTTTATTTGCATGGACTTCTAAGGTGGGAACAAACCTCAAAAAACCCAGAACGTGCTTTATGTAATGCTTTTCATTGAGCAGCCTGTAAAGCTGCTCTGCTGTAGTGACAGAATTAGTGCTGTGGATCTATTGCCGCAACCGGTGTGATTTTCCTCCACACGGCCAGGGCGCGCGTGGTCTTGCGGCCAGGTATTTCACAAGTAGTCTCTTCGCCTTTCCCCAGAAGCTAATCCGGTCCTTTGTACGTTGTGGGCTTTTCATGCTCTGAATAGTAATGCCTCCTCTTTCCTGTTGTAAAAAAATATAGTCATGTTCAAACATGGCATTAACCCGGCAAAGAGGGATAGCTGAATTCTCCTACAGGGTTGTGGCAAATAACTGTATTGCTTCTCGTAGTATCTATGCCGTTATTTAGCTTACTCATGACCCCCCCATCTCTTCCACCACATCCACGAGACAGAGAAGAAGTGCTCCCCCTCTCCACGGGTGCCTCTCGTTCCCTTTTCGCTGGCGGGACACGCTCCTGAATGAAGAAACAGTCTGGGGCTCGCGATGGTGAGGCAATTTGGGCTGAACCGATCTCAGGGTGCATTTACATTAGTGTTTCAGTTTGGATCACTAGGGCTGGCTGGGTGGGGATTTTTTTGTTTGCGGGGGCGGGGGTGTGTGTTTTGGACCAAACATCCCCAGCATCCCCACTTACAGTGCCGTTCTCCATCCAAGGGGTGGTCCTCAAGGGCATGAACTCGGTTCCCTTCTGGGGAAACTAAACAGGGTGACGAAGCCCACCAGCCGTGGGCCAGCCTCCAGTGGGTGTTCGGTCCACAGGACCGGGCTAGGCTGAGCCACGAAAATGAAGAAACCCCTGATGTGTGCATGGAGTGTGGATGCCCGGTCTTCAGAGCGGTCAGTGCTTTGCAGGTGTCGTGCTGGTCCAGGCTACTTGCCGATGTAGGTGGGACTGTAACGGTCCTTTCTGATCTGAAGGGAACAAACCACCGTGCTGAGAGGAGCGTGGAAGGAGGAGGAGAGCCGTAATGAATCCCTTCTGGAGAACCGGGAAATGAACTGCGGGAGAAAAAGTTAACTGGACTACCTCTCTTCTGCAGGCTGAGATGAAGCGGGGAGCTTTCTTCCCGAGATCAGCTTCCTTGGTTGGTGCCCCTGAAAAATCAGTCTGGTTGGGTAAAAACTGCTTTTCCCCTGTTTTCCATTTGCACGTGGCTAGCAGGGGCGGGAAGCTTCAGATTTGGGATGGAAAACCTTTCTCGCACAACAAAACCTCAAGCCAGGAGATGCTCTAATCTGTGCTTGCGAGAGCGGGCGCCCGAGCCGCGGGAAGGTGGGGTATGAAAGGGAGGGGAGATGCACAAATAGCTTCAGGGACGTTCTGAATCCCACCCGAGGCTGCGCCCTGCGACAGATGCGACTTTGTAGGCCTTATTAGTTTTCAGGGTGTGTTTCGTAAGTGACAACCAAGATAAAAGCTGAGGAAAGATCAAAGCAGATTTCATGGTTTCTATGGGTTTATGCTTCTTGGTTTCACTTTCCAGTATCGCCCTAAGACTTTTTTCTCTCCCCGCCTGCTGCCCTTTCATCTGCCTCCCCGTTTCCACCCGTCAGGCGAGAGCTTGCTGGCCTTCCAGCCTTGAGCACGGCTTGTGAGCTCGAACAGCCTTTCTTTCATCCCCCCAAACCTGAAGCCATGTTGGATTATTTTAGCTGCGAGAGAATTCCTTTCAGTATTGATTCTCTTAGCTGGTGAGATTTACGTCGTTTGCAGAAGTTGGGCTCGAGTTTCTCCTTCTCCGTTGAGAGCATCTCCGGGTAGCTGCGTTGGCTCAGCAGCGTGAGCAAGGCTTCGATTTCCGAAGTGCTGATTCAGGGTGGCCGCGTCCAAGAGAAACGGTTGAGAAGGGGCTTTCCAGGGGGGCGGGAGGGCTGCTCGTCTCCCCAGTAGTCATTTAGGTTGCAGCGACGTGGTTCCTTCTCGGAGAAGACCTGGATTTCCCCTCCTTACCATGTGCACTTCTACTTGCTGCAGGAGAACAGTCGCTCTTGGCTTGGCTTTTTTTTAATATAAATACTCCTGTGGTGGCTTGCGGGTGAAATGTGGGGAAAGCATCTTCCCCAAGAGAAGAGGTGGGGAGACACCTGGCAAAAAGAGGATAAGGGAAGGCCTCCAAACATTAAGTGGACATTAATGGAAATAACGATTCCGGCTGTAGGCCCAAGTCTGACGGTCAAGTTTGGGTCCATTCCTGGTGTGTTAGGGTACAAAGTGCCTCGTGGCAGAAGCGATATACTCGAGTGTGTTGTGCTGCACTGGGGTTGGGACCCCAGCCAGAAACATCATCCCCCAGTAGGTGGGTGTGATGTGCCGCTGCCGGCCTGGGATGGGGCTGGCACACGACGGTCCCTCCAGCAGCCGTGGCTGGATGTGACTGAGATGTCCCGGGAGGTGGGACGCCCCCACTCACCATGCACAATCCCATCCCCACCACCATTTCCCACGTATCTCATCCTTCTCTTTCCCAATAAACTTTTAATAGCCGGCTAGCCTCACACCCCTCGCCGACCCCCGCGACCCTCGACAGCAGCCCCTCAGCAGTGATTAACCCTGGCAGGATGGCAAACATTCATCTGCGCTTGTCTGCAGCTGGGACCATCGCTCCCTCTCCTGCCCCATCACGTGGCTTTTCCAAAAGTAGCACATTTTGGCGCTCCAGGCTGCGCTTACAGGTACTTCGCCTTGCTGCCAGCGGGCCTAGGACTTGGAGCGGCGTCGGTAAATGTAGCAGACGGAAATGCCGGCCGCACGGGGCTAGCGAGGCTCTCAAAGGTAGCTGGGCACGTCCTTCTCCCTTGACCATGTCACTTAAACAGTACCAGCTCTTCGGAGCAGATCTGGGTGTAGGCAGCTCTGCATCCCAAGGACTAGTGCCCTGAGGGCTTCTCTGCATCTCTTTGCTTCAGAGCGGGGCTGTGGCTCATCTCGTGGTCCATTTAGCTGGTCATCCTGCCTTGCTGGCTTCCCGTCCTCCAGGTAGCTCATCCCAGGCTGTGAATGTACCAGGCTGTGGTGTCTGTGTGCAATTCCCACTTGGAGAAGTGGGTCCTGTGGCAATGGGGATTTGCAAACCGTTCAACTAGCTTCTGTCACCTTTGGGTGACAGATTGGACCTCATCAGGTGAGACCCTGCTTTGAGGTGGGGAGCTGGACCTCGTGCGTGGTTGGTGAACTTTGCAAGTAGGGTGGATAAACTTAATGTTCCTCAGTCAGACGGGAAATGTCAAGCTATTGCAAGCAGAAGATCTGCAAAGACCGCTTTGAACAGGCGGAAAAGAGCAGAGACGTATGTCATATGCGCTGTGGCAATCAAACCCAGATAGTCTGGAAAGAGTTGACATTTGTTGGGAAATGAGTCACCAACATACGTGTGAAGTGGAGATGTGCCACTAGACATTGGGGAGCTTGGTTGTTGTGGTTGAGGAAGATTGTGTCAAGCTAGAAAGCAAGAGGTGCTGCTTTCCTAAAGATGGGCTACTGTCTTCTGACTTAACAATAGAAAATGGGTCAAGACCATGTTTAGCTCTACCAGAAATAATAGTCATGGGTTGTTCTGCAAGCCAAATAATGTGGAGACAGCTTAATTACTGACTCATCTAAAACGGAAACCACTAATATTTGGAAAAATAAAAAATTGAAAAAACCCGCTTTAACCAAGCCTGCCAGCTTCTAGCTGCATTTATTGAGATGTCAGACTCTGAGGAGAAGGGGAGGAGACCTTGCTGTAATGCTTCTTGGGAGGTTGGCGGTAGGACTGTTGCTAAGTGTTTGCCTAAATAAGTTACCCAAACATGCTGTAATTCAGCTCACGCAATTAAAATGTGCCTGTAGGAGGCTGCTCCCTCAGGTACGGAGAGGAGATGTGCTTGCGTACCAGTATCTTTGTTGTATTTCTGGCCTTCGTGGCATTTTTGGCTCCTCTTTCCTCCTTGCCGTGGCCAGAAATGTCCAACTGTGAAAGCTCGCCTTGACTCCTTCCGTATCTTTGCAGTCCTCTGGGTCTAATTCCTTTTTCCGGTCGCCCAGCTAACGGTGCAATTGCTGACATGGACACAGAAGACAGCTAAAACCTTGAGCTGCCGCAATGACGTGCTTGATGCCCAGCCTCCCACCGGCACCCTGGGCTTGGCTGGATCATTGGCGCTGTGGGACAAGCAGACGATGTAATCCTGCCGCTCTGATCTAGCTTCTTCTCTTTAGCACCCGTTGCATAGTGTCCTGAAGCGCTGGAGCATCCTCACTGGCCTTGCGGAGTCCTGTTTCTATTCCAGGGAAAGGCGCTGGGGGTTGTGGGGGCCACCTTCGAGTGTGGTGGAAACTTCCCATCTGAAGCGCAGGCTAGATCTAGCTGGGGGAGTTTCCAGGAGCATGTTTTGGTCTAGCCGTTGTAATTAGACCCGGAGTGCTTTTTCGCTAGCCCAGGAATGAAGTGCTAAAAGCAAGAGACCTTCCTCCCAGCCGGCGGAGATGCGGAGGACATCGGGTTGAAGTTGCACCAACTACGCGACGAGAGCAGCAAAGCCGTGTCAACAGGCACGTCTCACTTACAATGCCCCGGCTCGCAATTTATTGCCTCCTTCCCCGTCGCAGCTTGACTTCGTTTCAACTCATCATCAACTTGCTCCCATGCCGCGGGGTCGAGCCCTCACCGTCGCACGAAGCCCCTATGCAAATGGCCAACGGCGCTCGCTCGGCGGCACCTGCAGCGTCTAGACCGGTTCCTGCGCCCGCATGCAAATGTGCGGAGAGGGAGCTGGGGCCCGCGGCCGAGCCACAAACACCGCTTTCTGGTAAAGCCCTTGGGTTTCATTCCCACTTTGCGTCTTTCGTGCCAGGCGGCATGGCGCTTTCCGCTTTTCCGGCCTGCCTTTGAGGAATAACGCTGCTTCTCTGCTTCACGTTAGGTTCATTTCGGATTAACTCATATTTAAAACAAATCGAGAGCTTCAGGCAAAGAAGTGCGGGGGTGCCGGGGTATTTCTCCAGCGTCCTTTTCTAGCAGCAAGTGCAAATTAGCACAGCAGACTGGGGATTTTCTCCTGCGCTTGTTTGGTGCCATTTGCATCTCTGGGGTGGACGGGATGTCCCAGAAACTGTCCCTGCTCTGGGGTGGGGTGGTGTTCTCTGACATGCTGCTGAACGCGTACTAGTGCTTTTCCTTCGACAGAAAGCGCCCGGTGGCTGCTCCGCAGAGGTCCTACAGCTCGGGATTGACCGGGGAGGCAGGAATACCGAATTCACATTTCTTAAAAGTTTCCCTTAATTTCTCTCACCCTGATCAAGCTTTTGTTCTTGCTCCGAGCCTTTCTCCTTCCTCCTCCTCCTTATCGGTTCTCTTTCAAAGCTCCCTCTTACTGTATTCCCTTTTTTCAGCCCTCAAGCAGACCAAATACTTGAGCCCTGCTTTTAAAGATGCCCGTAGTAGGTTTTTCACCTTCGGGCAGGTATGCAGAGCAGAGGTGTCATCACACCGCTCTGGTAGCGCCAAAAATGCCATCTTGTCCCCATGCCACGTCATCAGCAAGTCTGCGCACCTTCGCTCAAAGACAGTTGAGTGACAGTGAGCTTGATGGGTGGTGTGAACGACCTAATTTTGGACTGATTTCGTTAGGCTTTGGCTAATTCTGGTGCTCTCACGTTGAAATTTCACGTCTATACCTGGCGTCTGCAGCAGTGAGCACCGTCTGTTTTGCATCCGAGTACAAATAAAACTCCGGCGAGTTGCGTCTGAGCTGGGAACCACCAGCGCAGGAACTGGGAGACCCACGTGTCGTGGTCAGTCGTTCCCTTCCCCTGGGCTTGTACCCTTGCGTCGGTGTCATTTTTTGCAGATTTGGGCTAGTAATTTTTTAGAAGAAAGGAAGGCCAGTTGTACAAAGGGAACGATTCTTCTTCAAATGCAACCAGGAGAAGGGACAGCAGGGGAAAAAAGGGCTAAAGCAGTTTCTTCTCATGCGTGGATAAATGAACACAGGCTGGTTGGGAACGTGTTTTCGAGGTGTAGGAGGCACGACGGGATGGAGAACATCCCCGTTGGGCTGGAAGGAGCCCTGGGCTGGAAACTGGGCACCGCATGAAGGGGCTGAGAGACGCTTGTCTACACTAAGAGAGAAATCAATGCCGTGCTCGGGTGCTGGGTGCTTCTGCCTGGGTTTTCATGCAGTGCTGAACTGGTTGGCGCTGAAATAGGTGTGGGTACAGCTCTCCTTCAGGTTTCAGCAGGAGGCATCTGTATCTTTGAAGCAGGTGACGGACCACAAACCACAGTGGTGACAATTGACTGCAGTTGGGGTTTTTTGAGAGGTAAATTAAAAAAAAAAAAAAAAAACAACCCAAAACACAACAGTTTTTATCGCTCCCGCAAGGAGCGCTGGGTGAGTTGTGGAGAAAGGAGGGGTACGCTGAGAGTTCGCTTTCTCTCAAAACAAACCTAGTGGTTTCAGCGTGGACGAGAGGTTTGCTTGCTGCAGACATCTCCGACGCAGCCCCTTGCGAATCCTTACATGCTTGCTTGTGGAGCACGCAGGTCCTCGCTGAAGGGCAGGAGAGCCGGTATCTCCACAGCATTTACGTCAGGGTTGGGTTTTTGCCCATCCTGGTCAACCATGGAAAAGGTTTTTTGTTTGGGTTTTTGTTTTTTTTTTTTTTTCCCCCTCCTACTCCACTTAACTCAAGTTGTTTTCTACTCATCTCTGAAGCTGCCTTGCTGTTACAGACCAAGTTCTCCCTCCATCCCTGGTTCTTGTGTTTGGAGAGGCTGTGACAGGTTTTCCATCCTCACCTTCCAGAGGGGGTTCAGGCGCGTAAAACCTCCTGTTTCCCTCTGCCAAAAAGCATGAGCTCTCTTCTTCTTCCCACACGTGGCTCACCTACCTCCCTTCTTATTGCCCATCGCTTATTTTGTAGTGTCTTCAAGGAAATCTTTGGCCTCGCTGAACTAGCCTGAGGCTTTCTATGGCTTGATGCCATTAAATGACCTGGTTTTAAGCGGTTTGATGGCTGCAGAAGCACAGCAAAGCCACGCAGCGGAGCACTTCTTCCCTGCCACGGTGGTGGCCTTTGGGAGGTATTTGCACCACTTTTTTGTAGGCTTCTGATTTAGGTACCAGGGGAAGGATGTCTGGAGGATCCAGTGGGTGTAAAAAAAAATTTTAAACATCTAATAAAAATAATAGAAATAAAAAATGACTCAAATCAAAGTCTTGCCTGCAAAGGTACAGCTGCTGCAGAAAATACAGGAGCTGTTAGGCTATTTCTAACGTGTTTCATTTGATGCTGGCCTGGATAAGTCCACAGATCAATATGTGAGGGCCACTCTTCCGAATTACTGGCATCCAGGAAGCGGTTAGTTTAAATATAGTCCCAGGCTAGATCCTCACCCTCCTTCTCCCTTTTCAGAATTACCACCCAGCATTCACAAATATGAGCCGCCTGCAATGACCGCGAGCTTTTCCTTCCTGAGAAAACACCACAATGTTTATCAATATACACATTAGTCATACATCAAAACCACCGTGACTACCCCCAAGGCGATTCAGAAACCCTGGGATTACGGTATCTCGGTCAAGTTCTCCTTTCTCGCCGTGTCCACATTTATTTCGCCTTTCCTACCCGAAGCAGAAGCTTGTAGCAGCTTGAGGACCAGCTAGGCAAACGTCTTCTGGGGTGATGCGGCGGGGATTCACCAAACTACCCCGGCGTCCTGGGGGGGAATCCCAAGCGCATCGCTGCAGAGATGGAGCCAGAGCTTCGCTTCGCTATGAAAATCTGCGTCTAGGTATGAATCGAGAGGACGCGTCCGAAAGGGAACCGCTGGTTATGCTCTGTTCCTCTTCGTAGCCGTGTAGGCAATGACTGCCATGCCACCCCACCCCCTGAAATCGCAGAGATGAGCCCGTGCTTTGGGCTGTCTTTCCAGAAGCATCCATGGGCCAGGCCAGGGACGCTGTTGGGCAGCTTTGCTTGCCCAAAGGGTTCCATGATGGCTGTTGCTTCCCCGCAGCCCCAGGGTGAGCGCGTTATTTTGTCCCGGCAGCGTTGATTTCTCCTACTTGGAGGGGAGCTGCTGCCAAGGCCACTTCTGCAGAGGAGACGACTTCCTCGGTGCTCGCGATGAAGAGGAGGCCCTCCTGTCCTCCCCCCGAGGGAAGTGTGGGTTTCATCCTGGGCACAAAGGGAGTTAATGAGCACCACGACTGTCATGGAACAAGTGTTGCGAGGACGGGCATAAAGCAACACGTCCCTAGAGGAGACAACCTCAGTGAAAGCACCTGGGATCTTGCATAGATCTGGGGGCAAACATCTGCCCCAGGCTAAAACTGAGGTCGCTGTGGCCCAACTGGTTGCCCAGGACCCCTCTAAAGCCACCTCTCTAAATCCATCCAGCCTAAACATGGTTCTGTAGTTCCCACTTCTCTCCAGGGTAGACAAGAGGTGGACACTGCCCTGTACCCACAAATCTGGGACGTGATCTCGCTCATGAGTTATCTTGGTCTGTCCATTGCACGTCTCCCAGGGGTAGCTTCTTCCCGTACCCGTTTCCTTAAGCGCTGCCAGCACTGGTGTTGGTTTCCCTTGGTCATGGAAGAGCCCTGCTTGGTGCGCCGGCCACGTGCCCCGATTCCGTCCTTTCCCCTGTGCAGCTCAGGGGAAAGTTGCTTTCACTTCTCTTGGTTTTCCCCAGCTATAACAGCAGGATCGTTTTGAAGTCATGAACTTCAGAAACATTTTGAAACTTATTTAGTGCCTCCATAGCACTTTGAGTAGGTGACCGGTCGTCTCCCCAGTAAATCGCTGCTTTCTCCACCATTTGGCAGACTTTTCTTTGAAGAGACCCCTGCCACGACCCAGGAAAACCTCTTAAACCAGTCCTAGGTTGGGTGGCTTCTAATAACTCTCTGCAAGGAAACTGAAAACTCTGAAAGTATTGAACAAAAACCACTTCTAAAGCCATGTTCTTTTCCACTGCCATAGCAGCAAGGCTCTCATTCCCTTCATAGGACATTGGGAATAGCCCATGGAAATTGTCCCTGGCCTCGCTGCGACCCTGACGTATAGGGAGTTCAACTCCTCGCTCGTCTGGTTTTGACCTTGATCTCTTGAACAAGGTCCTTACAAGACTTTTGGACCTATCTCAGAGGAAAAACAAGTTTTTAAGAGAAAGATGAGTAGCTTACAGTTTGAGTGGAAGACGACTTTTTCCTTTTTTCTTTTTTTTTTTTTTTTTAGTTTACCATTTTGTTACTATATAAAATGCTGATGTGATTTGAAAGCTCCAAATTACAACACTGTCACACAACCACATCATTTTTCTTCTGCCCTCTTCCTTCCTCCTCGCCTCGCTATCATGGCCGCATGTCCCCTTCCCCTTTTGCTTCCCGGCTGATGACTTTGCCTTATTCAGGGCAGCCCCCGTCCCACCGACACCCGAGAGCGCGGGGTGCTGCTGCGGCCATCGCATTGCAGCGGTGGCCCTTGAATATCCTGTGCGAGAGCCGAAGGTGTGGGCATGACAGGACTGACTCTTTGCGTGCCAAAATGCCTTATTTTAGTCCTTCGATGGCTCATTTTGAGAGAAACTCCGAAGATGCTGTGAAATGCGCGGAGGAGCACGCGCCAGCCGACGGTTCCCCAAAACGGGCAGGCGTATTCCCTTCTGCGTGAGCCCTGGAGGACTCTGCGCTGCCGGATAAAAAACCTCGCGGACACGTGGCTCTACGCGTCAGGTTGCGCGTGGTCCGACCTCCCTTTCTGTACGCTCCTGCGGTTTCTCACTGCCGCATCCACGTCTACTTCGGTGTGGGTAGTTTGCCCGCTACCATTTGATTATCCCTGCCACGAAGGATGGAGAACTGGCTCGCTGACTGCACAGCGCACTGCACCTCGGAGCTGATAACGTAGCAAAAGCCGCTTTTCCTGAAACGGTGGGCAGGCCACCTCTAACTAAGCCCAGACTATTTCAGGTCCTAAGTGCTGTAATGGGCTACTAAATGGGGCCAAATAGGAAGACCCCTGAAGCTACCCCTGGTGCCGTCCCGGGGCTCCGTGTGCATCCAAATGGGGACTTGATCCCTACGTTATCGCAGGGCGCTCGTCAACATCTCTCTCTGTTATGTCCAAAGGGAAACGGAGGGGCTGCAGCCCCTCTCCCTCCAGTCCCAACACCGCAAGGGGAGAGCTCAGGTCTCACCCTCACAAATCCCTGGGTCCATCCCAGCTCCTTCGCTTTTCCTCCTGCCGCTCTCTGGCATCCCCTCTGCGTTTCACTGCCAGGCTGCTGGTCCCGAGAAAGTCGCTGCTGATAAATGTGCACGTCAGCACTTAGTCACAAATGTGCAGAGATGTGGGAATAGTTTGGGTTTTGCTGGTGCTACTGTACCAGTCATCTCTTGCATTTTCCTGGGTGTTTTACTCGTACAGCAAAGCGCTAGATTTGAAGGGTCTGAGTGGAAACTTATAGCGGAGATCTTAATTATTTTTCCACGGTAGAGTGCTAGGCATTTTTGCTGATGTAAGAGATAGCAAAAATAGCGTGGGGGAATTATAGCCCTAAGAAAGAAATATGTAAATATCTGAGTGCATTAAAAAAACCCTGCTTACCCGGGGTTTGTGCTCCGATTTTATTTTGGGCTCTTTTTGTGGTTGAGGGGTAAATGCTAAAGGGAACGAAGGGTGATGTTTGCACAGACCCAGCTCATCAGAAACAGGGTGTAGGGAAGATTACGTGGGGAATCCAAATATGCACTTCGTCCCAATGGCTGGTTTTAATCAATAATATTGTAAATTCAACTTCTGACCCGGCTGCGGGGAGCATCCGAGAAATTACGTCACCTCTCTTCACAGTCCGCTGGTCAGATGTGACTGCTGAAGTTTGAATCTTGCCGCTTGTGTCAGAGTGTGACCCTCCCCAATAAATAGGGGTGTTTCTTCACCCGGTTCCTCAGACGGTCTCCGGGGCTGAGCCTGCTGCGAGGATGCGAGCGCTGGCTGGGGTGGGGACAGGAGCCCCCGTGCTCCCGTGGCTGCTGCTGCTGCTGGTGATGTCCCGCTCAGCCCACGCAGGTGAGCTTCTGGTGTCTTTGCAGAGATACCCACGGCTGTCAGCTCCCATCCCGCCGTGGTCCTGGCGATGGGTGGGCATCACCTGCGTCCTGCGCCGAAAGGGAGCGGAGGAGGCAGGGACCCCTCCCGCCTGTTTAGCCCAGGGTTTTTCTCGTAGCCAAGGAAAGAGCGTGACCGTCCTCCTTTGCTGGGACCTGGTTCAGCTTTCAGGAGCTGTGCGAGAGCGGGGTACCGAGGTAGAGGCACCGATAACGGCTTCTCACCGCGGTGCCTAAAGTGGTGTCAGCGAAAGCACGGAAAGGGACAATTTCTTTGGCTCTCTGAGAGACTCGGAGTTGCCGCATCTCTAAATAACGCTGTCTGTCTCTGTAAGTTGCTACCTTCTCTCTCCCTCAGCCATCCTGGAGGTGAACGGAAACCTCAACTGTAGGTGCGTAAAAACGACTTCGGACTACATCAGTCCGAAGCGATACGAAAGCATTGAGATAAGACCTGTGGGAAGCACCTGCAGACGTACAGAGATCATGTAAGTGCTGCCGGCGGCTCGCGGGGCGGAAAGCTGCTTTCTCCTCCGGCTCCCGCAGAGCAGCGGGGCCGGCGCTGCAACCTTTTCTTTTGCAACCACCCCGCTTCTCCCCTCCCTTTTCTGAAAACCGAAGCCTTTCAAAAATGCCGGCAAGCTCGCTCACGCTTGGGGGCTGAGAAACATCAGAGCCGAGCCGACCTGCCAGAGTTCCCCAGGACCTAATCGAGCCATTCCAGCTGGGAGAAGCGTGGTTTCCTAATGCTGGTGCTTAGTGGGGAGTTTGCGGGGGGGGATGTTTGCAGTTTGGAGGAAGCACATCCTCGGACATCAAGGCAGGATGAGCTATAACTAATTTTTCCATCACGGATATGAGCAAACAGCATCTTGCGTCGAGTCCTTATCTCGTTACTCCTGTCCTGACTAAAGCGGTGCGTTAAGCAGAAGCGTGAGATTTCTTGACTGCCGGGCGTCGATACTTTTGTAAATCTACGGAGAAAATTGTCTTTGAACGGTCACCTCTGGGCTTCAGGCACGGTCTCCGCTCCGCACGGGAACGTGTTGCATCTTGCTTTTTCCTGACCGTCCTGTGCCTTCCCTCCGTCGCCGGCAGCTTTCTGCGATCTGCGGGCGCTGTAAACGAAAGCTGAGCCTTGCAGATCAGCTCTGGCTGCTCGAATCCCTGCCTTGGGAGGGGAGGGTAACGCTCGTAAACTCTCCTTCCCTTTCAGAATTAAATTGAAAACCTCGGGGAAGGTGTGCGTGAATCCCGACGCCCCTTGGGTAAAGAAACTGCTGAAGCGTATTGCTAGCACGTAAGTTGCTTTGATGAAAAACCCTTTGCCTGAGGTGGCCCTGGACAGCATCCCAGCCCATCGGGGGTCCTGGGGAGCGCTCGCAGGACCGAGGGCTCTCGGGGGGGGGCTGCCGGGGGCCAGGGGACCCCTCGCAAGGCGATGAGGGGTGAGACCTCGCTGCGCAAAGCAGCGTCGGGTCGTTCGGCACGCCGATGCTGCCATCCGTGGGTCGTGCTCTCCCCGGCTTGTGCACGGTGCTGCGCCTCTGAAAACATTTTGGCAAAAAAGAAGAAATATTTTGGGGGGCGGGAGGAACGGCAGGAGCAGGGTTTGCTCGTTGCTAGTGCAATAGTGCATCGATGCTCAGCTGGGAAAGCCGCCCTGCCTCGTCGTGCCCGGGTTTGTGGCAGAGCAGAGGGGTGGCCGGGAGACGTCCCCGCAGGTGACGCCCGCCCCGAGGAAACGGCGACGACTTCCTTCAGTTGGGGCAGGAGCTTCCTCCCCCCGGGACCCTCTTTTCTCTGCGTTCACACATTTCTCCTCCTTCTGCTTTTCGCAGGAAGAAAAAATAAGTTTCTTGCTAAGGAAGTGGACGCTCGGAGCCCCGCGACGGGCTGGCAGATGATGCACAGGCGTGCAAACCTGGCCGCTCCTCACTTTGCCCTTGCTTCCCCCCCGCTTCCCGAAAGCCCCGTGTCCGGCCCCGGCGGCTGCGGGGAGGGCGGCTCGCTGCTGACCCCAGCCCCGTGGCAGGTTCGTGGGGGTGTTTCCCCCCTGCCTTCGGTCCCTGGATCAGCGTGAACATGAACCCTTCGTTTATTTACTCGCCCGTGAAGCCATTCTCTATCCGGGGCTGCTCCCGTCTCTGTAGGAACGACTTTGCGATTCTTTCCGTGTAAAGCACTCATCGGCAGAGTGCCTGTCTGGGTTTTTTATTACGCAGCGTGGCGTGTCCTGTCCCGAGAGCTCAAGTCAAATAAAATTCAGGTTTTTTTTTTTTTTCTTCTGTTGTATTTTCCCTGGATCCCCTAGCTTCGAAGAAACTCTGCAGAGCTTCGATAAATCCCACCGTCGTAGCTTTCCTGGAGCTGAATTTACCGTCATTTGCACCCGGCGCTCTTGTCTCGATGCTCTTTCACAGATGTGCCGCAGGCATTAAAACGTGCATTTGAATATACGTCAGGGGAGGTATTTCTACTACAGGTAGGGGAAGGAGGGCAGCGCCCAGGCGCGTGTCGGGCACGATGAAAAACCCTTTTACGGGGAGGAATGAGACTGGGACGGGGAAAGGTTTGTCCAAGGCAGCGACTGTAGCTGGGATGGGTGTCCCAGCCCTGAACCGCCAGCAAGGGTGCGGCAGCCCCGGCACAGCCGGTGGGAAGCGAAGTTCCGTCCCGGCATAACGTGTTGTCTCCCTCGGTGCTGATTTGAGGGCACGATGGTGCCGGCAGGGAGCCGGGTGATAGAGCCCATGTGCCCCACGTGCACCACCGGTGTTCGTGATGGGCTTGGGGTTTGCAGGCAGCTGTAAGGCTTTTGAAAGCAGTAAAAACCAATAAGGAAATAGAGGGTGCGAGAGTTTTGGGATAATCGGCCACGGGGTGGGCAAGAGCAAAAGCAAATGCTGCTAAAGCTCAGGCTGGGATGCGCCTTGCGGAAATGAGTGGCAGAAACGAGTAATACCTGATCATGCAAAAAAAAGAAAAGCACCCCAAAAACCTCCAGGCTTGTGCAGCCGCGTGGGCTAAGAACAAGGTTGGGGGAAACAACCAATATCTTTACAAGACCCGGCTTCGTAGGAAGGGGAAAACGGTTTCAGGAAGCCTGGGCCCCCACCAAGCCCCGAGCCGCTTTTTCTCCGCGGCGTTGCAAGCTCAGCGAGTGCCGTCAGCAGGGAACGGAGACGGGCAAAAACCACCCCGACCCCGGGGCCTCCCCCCTGCGCCGCCTCACTTCTCCTATTTTCCGGCACAAATAGGGGGATGCTGCCGGGGCCGGGGATGGGGCCGGCATGGCTGCGCGGGCGGCCCTGCTGCTGGGGGTGCTGCTGGTGACCCACCATCCCGGGGATGCAGGTGAGGGTCCCCGTGCCCCCACGTGCGGGGCTGGAGGATGCTGGGGGGGGATGTGAGGTTTTCGGAGGTGGCATCCCGCTGCCATCTCCGGGGCTTAAATACCACCGAGGTTCTTTTGTAAGCGGGTGCGGTGATCCTGGTGGGATGTGGGAGGAGATGCGTTGCCCAGAAAGGGTTTTGGGGACGGTGGCGGGTTTTCGGGCGATGCGTGAGCTGCGGCCGTGTGCCTCTCCAGCTCTCCTGGAAGCCAACGGCAACCTCAGCTGCCGATGTGCCAAGACCACCAGGTCCTTCATCTCCCCGCGGAAATACAGCAGCATCGAGGTCCGGCCGGTGGGGAGCAGCTGCCGGCGCCTCGAGGTGATGTAAGTGGCTGCCGGGGGGGTACCAGCCCTCTGCTCCCCCCCGTCTTTCCCGAATTCGTTCAGTTCCGTGCTCTTTTTCTTTATGGGAAGCGCCGGGTGGGGGGCTTGGCTGCTCGAGCCCCAACGCTGGAGGAGGGGGAAGCCACGGGGTTGAAACCCCACGTGTTTTCTAGGATTAAGCTAAAAAGCCTGGAGAGGGTCTGCGTGGATCCTGACGCCTCTTGGGTGAAGAAACTCCTGCAGGACCTCCCTCACCTGTAAGCCCCCCTCCACCCCGAGCGAAAGGGGCTCCCGGCGGGACCAGGGGCATCCCGTGAGGACCGGTCTTCACATGTTTCTCCCTCCTTCTGCTTTTGGCAGGAGGAAGAAAGAGGCTTCCCACTGAGGAAGCTGTCACCGGTGGGACGGCCAGATGTGCCAGGCCTGAAACCGGACCCCCACCACCCCGCTGTCGCCTTGCCCCGGTGCGGAGGGGAGCATGCTGCTGCGTGATGCCCCGAGCCCCTTTTTCCTTTGCATTTTACGCATTTAAGCCCTTGAAAATGCCAGTCCCCGCTTCCCCACCCTCCCACCCCGTGGCCGTGCGCTGGGTGTCCCCTGCGGGCACAACCTAACAGGTCCAATAAAGGCGGCAGCCCTCGGTCACCGTCACTTGCGTCCCTTCCCGTGGTGCGCCGGGGGCTTGGGGGGGCTCGGGGCTGCAAGTCCCTGCGGGGTGAGGAGCCGGGCGGGGGTCACCGGTGTTTCTCCACCGAGAAACACGGAGCAAGCAGGAGGTTTTAGGAGGCGGCCACGGTGGTTTCTGCCTTTTTTCGGCGGGGAGGCGGCGTGGGCCACGTGCGACGGGGGGAAGCGACGGCAGGGAAGTCGAAGTGCGGGGCAAGCTCCTTTCCCCACCTCGGCCTTTCCCAGCCTGCAAAATCCCCGGCGGGGCTGGCTATAAAGCAGCCCCCGGGGTGGCGCGGGGCGGGCGGCGAGGATGCGGCTGCTGCCGGCGGCGCTGGCCCTGGCCCTGCTCCTGAGCAACCTGGTGCCGGGGGGCGGTGAGTGACCTTGGGGGGTCCGTCTGTCTCCCCCTCCAAATCCCTAGGCAGAGGCATTGGGTGCCTCGGCTAGGGCTGAGCATGGGCTCCTCTTAAGCTTTCAAATTTATCTCTTGCCTATCTTTGAGCTTGAGTTTATCTTTTAAACCCGGTGGCTAAGCTGGAGGGGGATGCCTGGGACCGGGGGGGATCTGCCCGATGGCTTTCAGCTGCTTTTCTTCAAGACCCCTGTGGAATTCGAGCGCTTGGTGGGCGGGCGATGGTTTAATTCGTAAAATGCTGGTTAAGTTTCCAAACCCTGAAGCTAAACCCCCTCCGTATGCATGAAAAGAAAGCCGTGAGACCGCGCCGGGAGGGATTAGCCTTGCGTCGGCCTCGCTGCTCTCGCCGCTTGCTGCTGCAAACCCCATTAACACAAACCCGTCCCCGCAAACGGCCCCGTGGGCGCTGGGGAGGGAACGGGACGGTGGCGCGGGGACGGTGGCAGGAGGATGGCGTGGGGGGGGGGGTCCCCATCTGTCTCCCCCCGCGGGGGGCCGAGACCTGGGTGTGGGCTGCTCTCGGGCGCAGGTCTGTCGCTGGAGAGCCTGCTGACCAACATGAGGTGCAAGTGCATCAAATCGACCGCCCAGGTGATCAACTTGGGGCTGATCCTTGCCATCGACGTTACGCCGCCGGGTATTCACTGCAGGAGGAAGGAGATCGTGTAAGTGGAAAGCCTGCAAACCGATTCCTGCAAATTGCTTGCTCGTCTACCGGTGCAAAAATACGCCGGCGCTTGCACCCTCTCCCGAGCCCCCAAATCTTGCGGTGACTCTTGCAAGGCACCGGCCGTCGCACGGGACGCCGCTGCCCATTTTAATGGGAGTTACCCCCGGTGCGGCTCACGGAGCCGAGGTCGAAGCCCAAAAAATTCCATCTATCTCCCGGCAAGGGTTGCAGGGGTGTGCTGATAACCGTGCCGGGGAGCGAGAGGGATTTTTTCTTCAGCCGGCGGCAGGGTTAGAAAAACTTTGGGGAAGAGGCGTGCGTGGGGCTGAGGGGGTCTCCTCGCCTTGCAGCCTCACCCTGAAGAAGAACAAGAAGGTGTGCGTGGCCCCCGAGGCGCCTTGGATCCAGCTGCTCATCCACAAGCTGATGCAGAGGTACGCAACGCCCGGCGACCGAAAAACAAGCGGCGTAACGAACGTCTTGGCGGGGCGATCCTCTCCTCCTGACTGCTTTATTTTTTTCCTCCCCCCAAATCTGTAGGAACGCCGTCAAAAGAGAAGCGGCGGCGCGGCCGCGGCGGGCAGCGGAGCGGTGGGCTGGGGGAGCGGAGCGGTGGTGCCGGCCCCCTCGCAGACCCCCCGCCCCGTCTCTCCCTCTGTCCGGATACAATAATAAATAACCGGCCGCGGTTATTTATTCCCCTGCGCCGAGATGCGCCGGGTTTCACGGCGCGACGCCGGCGCTTGCTCTGCTCCCGGGGTTTTGGCAGAGGGCAGGCGCCTTCCCCTGCTCCCCCCCAAAAAAAGGCTTTCCCCTCGGGCGCCCGGCGTCGCCCTCCATTTCGGATGCCTGCGCTGTTCCTGCACGCGACGGCAGCCCGTCCCGGGCGCCCTCAATAAAAGGATGAACGTGCTTCTCCCCCTCGGCTGCGGCAGCTCTTTCTGCACGGGTTTGTGTCAAAATTGGGATTTTTGGGGTGAGGGGGTTGGCCGGACCGCCGCACCATGAAGCCCTCTTTGCCGCAGGGCGCTTCCGAACGCACCGCCTTGCCCCTGCCCCGAGTTTTCGTGCCTTTTTCTGACAGCTCCTGGGAGGAGCGGGTGCTGCCATGGGACGCTGGCGGGAGTTGGATGGGGTCTCTGACCTCTGCAGCCCCACGGTGCTGGCTCCCAGTTGTGCAAGCACAGGAGAAACGGGAGATACTGGGAAGTTTCCCGGTGGCTGGCTGAGGCTCTCTCCATGGACTCCCATTTTCCCGGGATGGATGCGCACGTCCCGCGGGGACCCCGGCATGGCACAGGGATGTCCCTTGGCCACGCGGACCGTGGGGACGCAGGCGTGACTTGCAACCCTGAGCAAAATTACCACCGTTTAAAAATCGGGCTTGGCCATGCTGGTGGTAGGTGTCAAGAGGTCTGGGGACCTCCCCAAAAAGGTAGGAATCAAATTCGCCTCACCCACCCCATCACCCTGGATGCCAAAAGCGCGTCCCGGGGCAGTGGCGAGCTGTGAAACACCCGGCCGGTCCCCACGTCCCCCTCCTTCCCGCCCTGTGCTGCTCAGGAAGCAGAGCAAGGGACAAGAGTGGTTGCAAAAGGGCTGTTTATTGCCTACAGAAGGAAATAAAAATACACAGGTGCGAAAAAAACCAAGCAGATATTTAGCCCTATCCATCCCGTGTGAGCAGTACCCCATCTCCACGGTGCGGGGGGGGGTGTTAAAATTAAAAAAAAAAAAAAAAAAAAATTAAAAAGGGAAGAAAAAAGTAACAGTTCAGGGTTTTGCGGACCTCCCTTTCCCAAGCTGCCCTAAGGTTGAAGCAAGGCAGGGGCTGCTCAGCTCAGTCATCGTCGTTATTTTGTCCGGGCCGGGTCTGTGCAGGGGAACGGTTCTTCCCCCTGCCTGGGTCCCCGCTGTCCCCACTCGATGGGAATTCGCTTTCTCGGTGAGTTTTTCATTGCGAAGTATAATTACGGGGGGAATTGTACCGTGGCATGGCACTTTCTCCAAAACACGAGTTCTTCAGAGGGAGAGAGAAAAAGGATCCTTTTGTAAAAGCGAAGGAGAGAGCTGGAGAGAAGGTTTCTTACTCTTTATGCTCGCGGGAAACATGGAAGAAGTGAGTTACTCCGTTTTTTTGCTCAGGTCTCAGTTGAAGGCCTCTGCTCTCGCAAGCACGGTGCCTAGGGCTGGTGTCAAACTTTGCAAAGTTTTTTGCCTGGGAGCCCTACCCCGTCCCCGGGCCAGGGCTGGTGGGGAGGGCAACCTCCCAGGGCCCCCCGGCCGGTGACGGTGCTGTGGAGCTGCCCCAGGGCAGGCGAGACAAAACCGGGGCCGGGGGGGGGGCCAACAGCGGCTCCGCAAGCGGCAATTTCCCCATCTGAGAGCCCAGCGCGCTCTCGATTTAAAGCGCGGCTACCGTTTTCATGAAATAAGACGTAAACTCCCCTAAAATTTTAGCGTAAGCGTGTCCGGGAGTGACACTGCAGCTTCCCCCCTCTCCACGTGCACTTCCATCTTTTGAGGGACAGGACCTTGCGGTTGCAAAGACAACACCCAAGAAAGAAATCCAACTAAAAAAAACCCCGCCCTCCCAAAATAACCACCGTGAAATGGAGCGGGAGGGGGAGCCCGGGCTCCCATCATCGCTGCTCCGGTCCAGCCTGTGAGTTTATGAATTAAGGGCATATTTAGCTAACGTGGTGCACACAAACACTTTAATCGCTCGGAAAGCAAACACACGATGTGATAATGAAAAATGGAAAACAAAGTCAAAGTCATGTAGCATGTCACTTGTAAAGAAAGCCACCGTGAGGGTTTTTTGGTTTTTTTTTTGTTGTTGTTGGGTTTTTTTTTTTTTGCTTTGGAACAAAGACAAATACAGACAAATGCAAACTCAGTAAATGCCTAAGTTGGAGGAATGTTTAACAAAGAGGACAAGACCAGGATCACTCTGACCTTCACCACTCCAACGGTGAGAGATTTTGCAAGCTAAACACACTGTACGATTGCAGGGGGGGAGGGAAAAAAGAGAAAGAGTCATATCACTTGGCGTGCTTTGCCATCAACGCTGTTTAAAACACCCTAAAGTACCAAAGTACCCGAGCATTTCTCTATCGACGCTTATTTTCAGATATACTCCGAGAAACCGTACCCCTGAAGTCCATCATCCTCAAACATCGCCAAACCAGCAAACTTTATCGGCATTTATACCTTTTATAGAGTCAAATCATTTTTCTTAGGATGAAGGACTTCTTTAAAGGTGTGAATTTTGTCCCTTTTCTGATCGTGCAATGCCTGCACCTGCCTCATCCGCTCTGTTTTCTGTCCCTGCTCTCGTTTCCCGGAGGAAAAGCCAACCCGTGGTGGGTGTTAGTGCCAAGAGTGGTCCCAGGAGGAGACGCTGCATCGCTTAGAGCTGTGCCTGGATCTAGAGCCTTATGATCTCCTTTTAAAAATGTTTTTGATCTTCAAGTGAGTTCCTGGATGTCTCTTGACATAGAGACTTAAGACGTGAACAGTTTCCACCAGGTTTTCTCGGGGTTTGTGTCGCCTTCGAACACTGAAGGGTGAGAAAGGGAGGGTATGCGATTATACTTCTGTAATCTCATAAAAAACTGGGGGGCTGCGTATCGCAAGATGCTTTTCCTCACTATGAGATGGAGAGAGTCAGCCAATAATAGCGTCTATCAGAAAAACCCGAACCTCTCTGCTTCTAGGGCTCATTTCTTTTCCGGTCTCTAACAAATCAGGTCCTCTGCCCCCTGGGTAAAACCCCCCCAAGACCAAGCACTTCAGCTCCTTTTGGGATTCGTGAAATTAGGCAGGAGAAGTTTTTCAACGCGCGTGCTTGGTGCCGAAACCATACCGCTTTTGAAGCCAACTTCAGCGAGTCTTGTACGCCGCTTCGCTTCCTAGCAGGCAGTTTTGGTTACAGAGACCGCCCAGAAGAACATCACGCCTCTGTGGTGACCAAGCAGGACAACGACCCGCTGCTCTTTTATGTTGACAGCCTTGCTTTTAGCTGAACCACCTCCTGCTGCTGCCTAGCGTACCAGCCTGCCGCATAAGGACCTGCTTAGATCAGTCATCTCCCCATACAACAGGGAGAGGGTCCTTCCTTTGGTTTAAATCGGGCCTTAGATCTTCATTACTATTACAAGAAAAATGTCTATGCAGAAGCCAAGAACAGAGGAATCGTAATTACGTACAAAGCTGAGGTTGTGGGGGAGAGGACAACTGCCATTGGCGATTAAACTCCCTTTTAAACCAGTACGAGGGTGCGTATCGCGTTTGTGCGATATTTCTAATGCAGGCTATTGATTTGGTTTGATAGGGCTAAAAGACCTTTCACTCCACCCCGCTATACCACGTTTCGTGCCAAAGGAAGGTTTGATGCTGGAAGCTGAAAATGCATCGTGGAAATGAAGAAACTGCTGCTGTGTCGCTGGGTTTAAATCTGGTCTTCAGGACCGGCAGCCACTTCTGGCTCCCTGTCAAGAAGGCGTAAATACTGTGCTCCTGGTCTAGGAGTCCTTAAAGTGTTTCCCCAACCTGTCTTCTAAATTAACAGAGAAAATCTAAATTTCAACGAGCCCTTTCGGCTTTCCCCCCTCCACCTCACTAAAACCGACCCCCAGAGAAACAAGTGATATGAACCTTTGAGGTCTCGAATTCTCACTTGCGATTCGGACCCGACGTCTCACGAGCCGGGTGCGGAAAGCCGGTCTCCAAAAGCCCAATATTCGGGATTAAGTGGGAGCCACACATGCGCAGCATCTTTGTAAAGTGGACCTCGGGAGTTCAAGAGCGTGAACGTGGATGTAGGAGTCTCCGCAGCACGGCCAGCAAGGTGGGAGACCTTCAGCCATCCACAGCGTTACCCGAACGCTGAAGATCACGGTACGGTTTTGAAAGCTGCATTAGGTCAGTGGCAAGTGCTTCTGAAAAGGTTAGGAGTTGAAGACTTTGGCTTTCTAGTCTCTAAAACACGGAACAGCGAGGACATGGGACTAATGAGACTTTTTCTGAATGTGTCTGCAGACGAATCAGGAGTGGCTTCCAACAGACAGAGAAAGCTTACCGATAAAATGAAATATTTTCTCAATGAATGCTAGAAAGAGACGACAAAAGCTTTTAACAAGGCAAATGGGAAGGAAAGCTGGTCTCGGACCCCATCGTGCCACACCCGACTTCAGCGTGCGGTACGCAAATGTTCACGCTCCTTACATCGAAATAAGGAAACAAAAATATTCAGCTCCATTGTACAAAATTCTCTTTTTTTTATATATATATACACACACAAAACCCCATATCTAACATATTTACCATATTGAATTTTAAAAAGTTGCTTGTAGAAGGGTGTTGGATTTTTTTTTCTCTGCTTGCTTTAGGCAGTGCTGTTGCTTAGAAGTTGACACCAGGCACCATATTTTTGAAAGCAAACCAAGACAGCGAGGAGCAGTAAAGGACTTAGAGCTTTTTTTCCAGGCGTCAGCTGCGAGGGCGCTGTGATGTGCTGGGAACTGAAGGTCAGGGACGCAGAGAACTGATGGTTCCCCATCCATCTCTGCTTAGGGTTAGGGATATTTCACTTCGTATTACTCCCTCTCCCCCAGAAAAGACCCTACCCTCAGCTTCCATCTGCGTCAAAAGAAAATTAGCATTGCCAGCTGGATGATGCATATGTTTACCGAAAGGGATCTCGTCCTGCGCACGAGGCTGACGGCTGCTCCTCGCTCCCTCTCTTCGCGGAGCAGAAAATCGCTACGGAAAGCGGCGTTTCTGCTCGGCTGGAAAAAAAGCGCAATCCCCTTACTGCTCCTGCCGGGAGGGGAAAAAACCAGAAAATGGAGAGGGAGCGAGACAGGTGAAAGGTGGGTAAACACGTCCCCGGTTATGTGCACCGACTGAAACATAAACAAGACTCTTTTTTTCTTAAAATCCAGAGGTTTTGTGCAACGTGTGTTAAAATAACTTTTTTTTTAAAAAAATCGCACAGCGTAATGGACGTTCGGAAGTGCGTTTCGCAGCAGAGAAAATCCAATGAAACACCTTCCCGCAACAGAACACTTCAATCGATTAGAAACCAAAGGAAAGTCAAACTTAAGCAGTTTACAATGTTTGCCAGGGTTTTTTTTTCCATCCCCATCGTCTCCCTCCCCGGTATTACAAAAGATTGTTGTTGGTTTTTATTTTTATTAATAAACGGGCTCCTCTGCAGTTCATATACAATCATAGGTGAATTTTAAATTCCATTTTATACAAACATCTCAAAAAATATTGGGAGTGAAGTATGGTAGGAAATATTGCTCACGTTGCTCGTTAACATGCGTGTAGGAAAAGGAGGAGAAGGGTTTGTTAGTGCACACCTCCAGAGCAGAGCACCCCCCCCTCCAAAAAAGATACAGTAGCTGATTACAGAAAGGTAATGTCCACAAAATTAAGTTTTTCATGCTATTCTACTTTCCAGTACTATACTCTCAAATCGCTTTCGCAATTTATCTGCAATGGCTAGGTGTCGAACGCTGAGGTATATTAAAAAAGAGATACCTGCACCTAGAGGAAAATCCGTCTTTAGAAAGGGCTTTTTTTTTTGGTGCTGCACAAAGCAATTGCTGTACAGGAATTTCACCCAGCTACGATCACTTCCAATTTATAGTAGACAATAGATGACGCCTCCATTTTTTAGGCACTTCTTTTAAAAGGGAGTTGTCGTTTCGCTGAACCCATTTTTGCGTTCTGTCCCACACCACCCCCTCCCCGGCCCCCAACAAGAGTCAGGGAATAGTTTCTACTCTAGGTCCAATTGATTTTTTTTCCCCTATGGATAATTTCCTATGTATAAAACGACAAAGGAAATGTTTAATTAGAGAGTAGAGGAACAGCCTGACTTTGCAGTTTTGCAAGACAGAAGATGGCTCCTTAGTATTTAAAACTAATTTCACAATTTAAATTTGACTTTTTTAAGTATACGAATGAGACATAAATATAGGCTATCAATCTGTTTAAAAATTTCATTCACATAATGGAAAATTTTTTCATTTATTAAAAATATCACATTTTGAGACTAGAAACAGTAAAGTGCATGAAAAGTTTAAAATATAAATTCAAGAAAATCTTATAGCAGCAAAAAAGCAGAATAAAGAAAAACTTAAAAACACAGACACAACCTTTTCCTATCACTGTGCCATTTTTGTTTAAACATTAAGCAGCCAACCAATTTTTCAGAAAATTGCATTATGTTTAATGCCTCTTGAGGCACAAGGGTTTGAACTGGCCACCTAGAGCATAAAAAGGAAAAAAAAAAGATTTCCAACACATCCAAAGAGCATTAACAGTTGGGAATGAACCAGCAGCTTTTTAATTCAACCCTGACCGACAACGGAAGAGAAAGATTAATAAAAAAGTGTGATGGTTATTTGGCGACTAGGGTCAGGAAAAATAATTCAAGGAATGATTACGGCTACCGCTCGCTCCCCCAATGAAAAAAGCATGCCGACAGCGATGCCGCGTGCCCTTCGGAGACAGAAGTAGGATCACTTCCAGAGGCTTTTTCCTCTACCCTACACTTAAGCGTTTAATCCCGAGTTTCCCATCTTTGCAACCGAGCTTCGGAAAAGGGAACCTAGGACGGATTCGCAACTTCTTTATTCAGCCGGAACCCAAACGCTTGCAACAGCTCGCTTCGAGTGCAATTTCTTACCATTTCTAAGTCCCGCTCCCAAACCGTGCTGCTGAGCAGCGTGTCGCCCTGGCTGGCCGCAGCAGAGAGGCAGCTCTGTTTCACCCAAGAGGTCCTTGGGATCCCTGCGGATCTCGCCCAGAAAGGACCGAGTTCTTCAGAGCTCCGGAAAAAAGCCACCGTGGCGTCTGCCGAGCAAGCGATCTATACGCAGCATTAAACGCTCACCTGCAACGTCTCGTGAGACGTAGCTTCGCTGGAAATTTCGTTGTAAATGAAATTACATCAGGAGAATTTAGACCTCAAATTTCGCCACAGATATTAAGCCATCTTTGGTTTTCTAATATTAGTTAGACAAGGGGCAGGGCCACACTGCTAATCATTTATAGTCGGGTATTAAGTGCTTCACTAATGTGCAAAATTTATTTCGGATGCAGAGTTCAGTCTCCGTTTTGGGTTCAAACAAACAGTATTTCTAAAATTCTTCCTACAAAACAAGCATTTCTATTTTTGTCTTTCCTTCTCCTAAAAGGTTGGCTCATTTCGCCATGTTCTGGAAAAAAGCATTACCTTGAAATACGTTAATAAGCACGTTTTTAATCTCATTTGTCCATTTATAAGTGCAGCTTCCTACTGAAAAAAAAGCTTGCCAGTTTAAAAAAAAAAAAAATTAAATTAAAAAACCTGGAAAGGGAATAATACTTTGGTTCCAGCCCTAGTGCCAAATGATACCAATATGCACCAAAATGTGCAAAATCTCATATCAAACACATAAAGAAAGGAGCTTGAAGAAGCAGCTTAAGGTTGGCCATACTTCACTCCTATATACTTTGATTTACAACTGTACAGGTCCATAACAACAGGTCCTTGCCCTCAAAGGGGCAGGGCTCCACTACCTCCTGTTAGGCAAGTGCACACCGTTGACAAGAGGCAGGAGCGGAGGATGGAGTTCGAGTTGTGTTAACAGTGAGAAGTGGTCTGAAGGGATGTGAGGGTGTGGACACCCAGTGATGTTGTTGTCAACCAGCCACTGAGGGTCCAAAGGCCCCAGGACACCAAGCACGTTCATGTGAGTGTTGGAATAGAAAATGTAGTCAATCACACCCTAGGGAGAAAGAGAAACACGACAGTGAGAACAGACCTCGCTTCTGGCAACCTGAACTCGACCGGCTTCTGGCCGCAATTCACAGGAATTGGGGTAAGGAACGCGCGTGGCGTTTTGCGTTCAAAGCGCTGCGTCCGTTCTCATTAAGTCACTGGCCAGAGCCAGGTCGGAAGCTTAAAAACACCGGCAAATCAAGGATTTGTGTGCGGTAGGAAAGCGTCCAGCGAGTGTAGGAACCAGTGACGAGGCACTTACAGGAACAAAGAGAAAGACAGCCAGTGGTCAGAAAATTAAGACAGCATCCTGGGGAGACCAGGCCAATGTCTGCCACGTCAGAAAAATCGCTGCTTACTTTGAAATCAAAAGTGTAATTGGTGTAAGGCATCAAGTTGTTTTCATAGGCGCTCTTGAGTTGGAATCCATGCGTAATTCTTCCCTCAGAAGCCCCGTTTTTTCCATTGCCACTGAAGTTCATGAGACACTCGTTATAACGCAACTCCTTGAAGTCCTTGTGGTTGTCAGCTACTATGCCATTGCTTAAGTATTCCACTACACCTGTTTGCAAAGGAAAGGATTCAGGGAGTTGCTTCAAAATACAACGCTCAGGGAATGTTGGCCCCGGAGTTAAAAACCAAAACACCAACAAGACACCCCACGAGATTAGGAAAGTGCTTTCCATCTAAGGGGAAATCTACCCAGCAGCTGTCTTGTCCGCGTCTGAGCCGCATACACCGTTCTGACACGCAGCCAGGGAACTGAGGCTCTCCAGCGGTTTTGACACCATTTTTTGAGGATTACAGTAAACCCATAGTACCTGTACCGTGGTACGCATGTGACGGGGTGCTAGAGAGGCAGCTTTCGTACATACACCTGGTATTACAGTATCGAACGTCATAATTACTGAAGGAAATCCGTCTCCTCAGAAAGTTTTCATGTTCCATCACGAACTCACGTCTTTCCTACTTATTATTGCTGCTCAAGGCGTGGGTATTTATTTAATGATTTATTTGAGACCTATTTGTGCTTTTCTACATCTTTGCAGGCGCAACCAACTTCTCTGGAGCGTACAACCGATCACGAAAAGCAGCCTACTCAACCGGAGGACGTGCATTCTCCTCAGCCAGATTTTGAAAGACGGCTGTTACTAAAAAGGTTTCATCCGCACCCATCCAGGGAAGCGCAAACTGCCCCATCGCCCTCAGAGGAAAAGAGGATTCAAACGTTCTAAAAAGGTAAGTTAAAAATTAAGCCAAACCAATCTTACCTGAATCAGGCAATGAGTTGAGATCCGCACACAGCACCAGAGGGATAGAGTTAGGATCTGCTGTTGGGCTACCGGGCCTGCTTGAGGCTTTCTCGAGGATATTTTTCAGTTCCGAGACAAACATCATAGTCTGAATGAGTTTCACATCTGAGTATTCGGGGTCCCAGTGCATGTGGGCATTGGCCACAATAAGCAGCTGTTTGTCCACATGAAGCGATTTCATACCTACATAAACAAACACATTTTTATCACGAAAGGCTGATTGTGTGAATACAGCAGGTTCCCCCCTGTTAACGTTAAGGGTCCAGCTACTAAGGACACCAGCAGATGGATGTACTTTTGTTGCTGGAACAAAGGCATTACCCGACCGAACCACTACTCCTTTCTAAATAAGCAGCATTTACATAATTTTACGTGACTAAATCTCTCCAATATAGGAAAGAAACAGCCAGCATAATCTGATACCGTTACAATTGCATTCCTTCTCTACCGCTCAAGTGGTCATCGCTTGACCGTGCACTGCTATTCAATATTTAAGACACAAGGGAGTTTCCTGACTCTTAGCTGCCACGGTACGGCAAATTGTTCCCGTGGGGAAAAAACTCAAACCTGCTTAAATGAATGCAGTATGAACCGCAAAATGCTATAGCTGTTTTTACTATTTATCCGAGAAACAGTATTCTGAAAGATGGCGCATAAAGTCCCAGGCAGCTCCTTCCAGTCCTGCAATTTAGACATTCTGCTCCTTTGAAGGGTACACTGGAATCAAGCGATCAAAAAAACCGGACACGCAGCCAGAGCAGGGTGGCAATTTTAAGCATGTTGAAATTGTCTACTGCACGTGATCAAACTTAATGAAAATGTGGCAGTCAGTCAATCAAGTGGCATGAAAGGATACCTGATAATCTCATTCTTCCACATCAGTACATTAGCACTGTCATACAATCACTGGGGGAGGACGGAAGGATTCAAATCCAGGGGGAAAAAAGAGAGTTGAAAATAGAAGTTGAACATTACCGACAACTATTGCTAAGAGCATATGCATGTAAACATACTGACCTTGGAAAAGCTTAATTCTTCAAGTAAAATTTAACAGAATAAGTAAGCAGGGACAAAAGCTTGAAAGGAAAAAGTGAAATCTGGGCGTCTGGCTGTGAGTGCAACCAGACCGGGAAATCATGTCATCTGTGTCCTGTCTTAGCCACCGATGGGCTATCATTTCTCAAATTAGCAGCGTTTGGCTCCTCTGCAAGTATTTGGTTACCACCACCAACGGCAATAATATTCTAGGGAGCCGTATTACCTACAGAATAACTCATGCCTTTACGTGGAACTGAAGAATCAATGAGAGAACCACGGTCATACTCACTTGCTCCAAATAATTCTTTGTGCACCTCTAACACTATGGCAACTCCGATGTTGTCCTTCGTCATCACTCTGTTCAACATAGCTTCTGAACCTTCAGAGTTAGCCATTGCCACCTGGTTGAACTCCACTGTATGCTTCTGCACCAGCGTAAACCTGATTAAACAAAGGGAATCGCGTGTGAACGCGTGTGACGTATCGCTGTGTGAAAAGTCGTGGTTTCTGTCCGCACTCCAGCCTACCACGTCCAAGGAGAGAGCCTGCAGGGTGACGCACATTTCTTTTGTCCTCTTGTTTTATAAAAGGAAAAACAGTTCTAAGAAATATTGCCCCGGTCAGGACAGAGCTCGCGGTCTGGCAAGTGAGATACTCCCCGGGCAGACGAGATACCTGGGGTTTAGTAAGCGTTTGCTTGTTTCAGCCTAGCACTCTGAGAGGACTATTCAGAGCAACGTTCAGAGCTTATCGCACCTCCTCAGGAGTGTTCGAGGCAAAAAATTAAGATGAGATGGTAATTAAGGACTTGCCTTTTACTTTGGGTAAATTCATTATTAAAAACCAGCTTCTTTTAAACCACTAGCTGCCACCATTAGTTTTCTGAAATTGGTTTTTCATTCCTTTCCAGGCTTAGGATGCCTGAAAAGGCCTTGCTTCAGGACAAACTGAAGGCTACCTATTGAAAGGGGTTTTTTTTTTGGTTTTGTCCTCTTAGAAATTTAAAAAGTATTAATAGCAAAAAAAAAAAGGGATTTTTTTTCTTTTTTTTAACTGAGAGCGGCACAGCATAATAACCAGTTCTGTATATATCCTTGTCAGTATCAAGGTTTGAAGGTTTCAAAAACATCAGTTGTTTGTTTTCACAGACTTCCTCTATGCAAAACCAGTCAAGTTGTTTTTATACATGATCTGAAAGGCATATTTTTGTTTCTGGAAGCAATGAAAACTGAAAGGGAGCTAATGCTTTGTGAAACTTCCATTCTAATTACTGAAAACTGTTCTGAGGGAACATTCAGAGGGATACTCGGTGTGGTACAACCCGTAAGCAGTTTATGCGAATGAGAAGCGTGAATGCCAGCACCTCTCCTCCCTTCACAATAGTTTGATGCTTTTAGAGTAGCAGAACTTTTTGGATCAGGTATTCAATAATGTAATGTTTTGATTCATAAAAGCAGAGAATATTCTGCGATCCTTTGGCAATAATACCTCTTTCGATAGCTGAAGATTTAATACCTGAAGCACAGCTTACAGATCTTTAAAGACTAATCTCAGAGGGGCGAAAGGCAGAAGTTTGTAGAGAAGGTGAGGTATTTAATAGATCTGCCAAAAATGCGCACACGAAGCACGTAAGTTTTTACTCATACTAGTTCTCCTGCAACTTCCGTGTTTCTGAAGAGATATCTTTGTTCGTAGTCTGAAAGGAATGGAAGGACTCTGTCGCAAATAGAGCAAAAAAAGGGAAGGGAGGATCATTCTTTGTAGCAAACTTTATCTTTTGTTTTATAGCACAGTTCTTCGGTTACCATGCACCCTGAGAGAGGAAAGCTTTCAGACCTAAATCAAGCGGGTTTTAATGTATTTTTAAAAAGCTGCTTCCGTCCCTTACTTTTCAGTTTTGAAGAATATTGCGCAGCCATCCACATGCTTTTTCTCCTGCTCAGACATGATTTTGGCACGTGACTTTGGAGAAAAGAATCCATCGTATCCTCGTTCTTTCAAGGCTGGCAGAAAAAGGGTGAAGTATTGCTCTGTTTCCACTTCCTGGAATTGAACACAAATACCTTAGGCTGACAAAGTCAAGTAAACCCTTCCTATCGCTGTATGGCAACTTGGGCCTCCCTTGGCTTGCAGTCAGCAGCTCTCACCAAAGCGAAAAGCTTCTGCTTGCACAAATCATGTCACTTCCTAGATTAATGGCCTGCTGGAAACAGATTTGCATTCCTGGATATCCTGGAATCCCCCCAAAAGGGAAAGTGACAGGTGTGTTTTGAATAGCAATAGATTACGTATTTTTGACATCTAAATACGGATACCGTCCTAGGTTAAAACTTCTGAGAGGTCGATAGATATCCAGCAGCAATTAATATTTAATCTGGAGAGCTCTTTCGCACAAGGGTCTCTTGCTGTTCTTTAACGACACATTTTCTATGTAGTAACATTTGGTCTCCAAGAGGATTTCAGAAGTTGATCTCTTGAGGTTTTCAGATCAAGGTAACTACTCTCCTCTTGTGCAAGATTTTTGCCTACCGGAACTTGCTTAAAAAATGGAAGATCAGTTTAAAGGCAGAAGCGTTCAACTGTTCTAAACATCGGCAACACATTTCTAATAACATAGCAGGATACAGGTACCAATGACAATCGATATTTAACTTTGACCATGAGAGTCCCCTTGTTTGCCAATCAGAGTATTTTTGAGACTTTAACTTCTGTACCAAGCAGGAATGGACTAGGAACAGTGGCATTTGGGCTTACAGCATTCTACATTTTCCCCTTCTGCAGTAAAACCCGTACACCCAGAGGGAGAATATTTAGGATGCTTATCTGAGGGGGAAAAGACCCAGACCTTCCAATGCAAATTCCCTACTAATTTAGCTGATTTTGTCTCACTTACTTTGTCTCATTTCATAAAACACAAGCCAAGGCGTAAACAGGGAGCTGTGCACATAGCTTGTATTCGTAAGCTCCAGAATTTGTCAGCAAGCAGGCGAATACGGTGTTTTCAAGGGAGCGTTTCATTCTAAAGGTGGAAGTTAATGTTTTCTGTTTCCGTTGAAAAATACAGTTATTTTCCCATTACCTGAAGACTAATGATATCTGCATCACAGTTGACGATTTCTTCCATGATTCCCTTTTTTCTGTACTCCCAATTGAGCGCCCAAGACGGGCAGTAGCCATAGAGCTGCCGGGTGGCGTATTTATCGCACAACACATTGTAACACATAACTGTGAATGAAGCTGGAAGGAAAGAAAGAAAGGGCAAGGTTATCAGCCTCTGAAGATGACAAACGCTGAACTTATTCACGCCAAAATACTGAACCTTACATGGTCTGTTCTGGAGGCCCTACTGAACACACGTCAGTGGGCTTATTCCACCGAGAGTTTCATGAGCAGGAGTAAAAAAGGCTCTGCTGAGCCAGCAGCTACCGTGAAAGGGTAAACTCTTCCTGAAAAAAAATCAGCATTGCTACCAAAATGAGACGGCGTCACGTGCGTAACAAGGCAACGCAATCCCATTTTGCAGTCAATTCTTCGTGACGTTTGAGGATGGGCTCGGCAACAATTAGGAACAGTCTTTCCCTGGATTTGGGGGTAAGGAGAGGGAAAGTAGCAGCCATTTCGGGGATGGAGTCAAAACCCAGTATTTATTGCATGAGCTGCCTTGATACAGCAACTTCAGGCTTAAGTGACGTGTACGGTTCTAAAGCAAAAGGAAAAGCAAGCTGCTAAAGAAGCTGTTGCTATGTCATGATACCACAGCATCAGAGAGAAATGCTGCTTTAGAATGCTTCATTTTTAGGCAGTCCGATTCCAAAACATTTGTCCAATTTTCCTAGCACCTGTACAACATTTCTAAGTTGTATCAAGTTGTATCTGTGTCTGTCAAGTCTAAAGGGGAGAGAGAGGTTTGGGTGAGGGCAGGGAAAAGAAGGAGAAATTAAGTCAAAAATTAGCAAGCACCTAATACATTATTTGGTCGCATTTTGTAAAAAAAGAGAGAAGTCAGCGTGCAGCTCATCAGATCATTCAACTCGAAACACACTTTTTTCACACACAAACTTCTCAACTCCCTTAGATTTTATACCAATTAAAAAAGATAGGTAAATGTAACACCCTAGCACTATGCCGCTGGGAAAAGACTGCCCATATTTACAGGGAAAGAAGTGAGGTTTTACTACAAGGCTACCCCACACCTGTATTTTTTTATATTCATAGTCAAAGAAGATTTCTGCTGTTCCGTTGTTTCAATTTGATAATAACAACCAATTGGCTTGTTACAGTTTCCACCATGAAATATTCCACAGCTCGCTCGCCTAACACTGTGCTTTCTAATGACTTCTGAATTCTGTTTCTGCTCAGGAAGTTTGATTTAAAAAATAAAACCAAAGTCTGTAAAACTCCACTGAGACACTGATTTGGAAGGGAATTTGAAACAGAAATGCAGAACTTAATGTTGTGGTGGCTTACAAGACTTTTGGCATTTCCTGTTTCTTCCCATTTTTTTTTTCTGGTTTGTTGTTCTTTAATATAAAAAAAGTGACAGATGATCTCAACTGCAACATTAGCCTGCCTAACACGCAATCGAGTTAAGTTTTGAAGACCTGCCATCTTCACGCTTCTAAAAAGAAAAAGTATAGAGGACTGCCACGTTATTCTTGCTGGTTATTAATCTGATCTTCTGCAATAACAATATTAGCATTTTTCTTTTTTTATACAAGCTCACGGATGCTTTTTGAGGGCTATATTCAGGATGCACAGGGGAAGAAGAGCCACTGGATTTGGACAGCCTAAAGAAACGCCGCCTCTTGAACTTTACCAAAAGCAACAATAGAGGGCATTAAACTAACTTCAGCACCAGGCGCTCCACGGGTTCACTTGCAGACAAGGACTTCTCAAAGTCTCACTTCAGCCGGCCTGTGCATGGACACGGCATTTGTATACAGTTATTTTACAGTTCTCATTATTTCTGAGAAATTACTTTTTAAAAAAAAACTCTTTTGCTTGGGCATCAGTGGCTGGAACAGTTATGAAAAAGCCTAATATGGAAAAGAAATGACTGGCATCCCATTCAAATTACAAAAATGATATTTACAGCATAGCCATATGTTAATTGTTTTAGTACAAATGAACACAATTTGCTATTTTCAATCTGATCCATGTAAGGCAGAAGACTTCTCAGAAAATAAAGCCAAACAAAAGTTTTTCAGCGCATCATTGTGTGAACATAGGGAAAAGAACCACAGATTTACCTGAGGGCAGAATTTGGTCTCGTTCTTTTAAAGTAATCCATGGCCTTGGAGGCAGCTGCTCTGGATGAACTAAAAAAAATTTAAAACAGTGAGTAATTCAGGGTTTATATTTGTAAGCTAAAATTTCTAAGTCAAAATGATGACTGAACAATCATGTTCCACACTGTGCTTTGCAATCCCAACTCCCCAAGTCTTTTTACACTCCAGGGGAGGCAAAAATCATTTAAATGGCTAGCTATAGTAAGAGCAAATTTGTCAGTTATAAGATTCACGACTATTTTTGTCTCTTGCTTTCAGATCTAGAAGCACCACCGAAATACTCCTGCACCTTGAATATACTGCTGAAGAAGGAGGGGTAAATCCTGTAGCGGTTCAGACATCTTATATTCCCCTTCTCCGAGAACCTCACCCTATATCCATCGTTCCTGCAATGTTTTAACTTAGTAGCCATCAAGCGGCAAAACAGAAAGCTCAGTTACAGAACCACGAAGCAGGATTTAAGTCAGGTACTGGATATTCTGAATCACTTTGGTATTTCTAGATCTAAATT
The DNA here is from genome assembly GCF_964195595.1 of Calonectris borealis. Lineage (NCBI taxonomy): Eukaryota > Metazoa > Chordata > Aves > Procellariiformes > Procellariidae > Calonectris > Calonectris borealis. The sequence continues at coordinate 82,971,789 of NC_134315.1, read as the reverse complement.
TGACATTCTGCTTGCATTCGGATAATAATTTCTAGCGGAAAGTATCGAAATGGCTTCAGCAAGGAAGACTTTGCAATTTGTTGGTAATCGAAGGGTTTCAAACAGAACAGTTGGAACACCTGGCTGTAACGTGGTAACACGGGAAAAGCTTAGACAATACACGTCAACCTCTTCCACTGTGTGCGAGCGTGTGTTTGTGTGTACGACCGGAACCACTTGACAAAAGCGCAAAAGCGGTTAGAAAATACTCTCCCTTCAGCGGTTCAGATTCTTGTTTTAGCAGCAAATACTGTCAGAAATGCATGCTTTTAAACCACTTCTGTCAATCAGATTTGTAGGGCTGTCACCTGCTAGATTGTCAAGCATGTAGTTCAGTAGCTTTCGAGTTCCGTCTGGATCCTGGTAGAGGCTGAGAATATCTTGTGATAAAGGATTGCCTGCCAACAGCATAAAACAACAACTGGGTGATTAGCTGCCTGACTTTCTTGAGGCTTTCCAACCAAAGAAAATCTCCCATAATGAGAACAGACAAATTGACTCCAAAGATATTTAGGTTGCTTAACTTGGAACTGTAGAATACCACAGTAACAGATGCTATGGAAATCGCTAGCACACATAGACTTTCTTCCTTCGACTCACCTCAATCAATAATACAGTAGGTTAAAGGGTTTATTTACCTAGCTACAGATTTGAAATAGGCTCGTAAGGAAGTTTAATAGCTTTAAAAAAGAAAAGCATTGTTTTCCAAACTGGCTGGTCATTTTTGCTACAAGCTAAGCATCTCAAATAAACTGTAAGCAAATGTTGAGGTAATACACAAAGCTTTTGAGCCCAACCCCCTCAGTAATTCAAGAGTACTCCTAGGAATATTTAACTGCAAAGAACTCGCTCACCTTTCAAACCTAGGGTTTGTAGCTGGAAGAGCCGTCCAAGTTCATAAGGCAAAACCCGTAACAGATTGTTATTTAAAAGCAATTCCCTGCAGCAAATGCAAAAACACTTTTGATGAGTATCACTTCAGAAGAAAACTCTTAAAGCGCTATATGCTGCTCATCTTCAAAGATGACACTTTTCACCCTGAATTTTTTTCTATTATGGAAAGATATGCCAATCTTCCCATTTCAAAGCACGATCGAAATACTTTCATTAGGGAAAAAAAAGCCACAAAAACCCCAAAACACAAAATTAAATCAGGGAGAATTTAAACAGCCGGCAATCACCAAGTCTCAAAGAATGTTTCGGAGCAGAAGACTACATAGCTTACAGACATGTGTCTGTAGAGATCAGAAAAGAAGGGTAATGAACCCAAAAGTAATTATTAGAACTGAAGCTTTGCACCAATCTTGAATTTTTCAGAATTATTTTAAATCCAAGAATGGAAAGCAAAATAAAATTCTCGGTCCCAATGCCAGAATATAGATTTTTGAAAAGTTAACCAGAATAATTTCTCTCACCTGAGAGATACCATGTTTCCTAGTTCTGCTGGTAAACTTCTGAGTTTGTTGGATGACAGATCCAGGTAAACCAGATTATGAAGCTTGGCAATATCAGGTGGAATGCGAGTAAGATTATTGTCATTGAGGTGCAGAGCAGTCAAGTGCGTCAGCGACCAAAGTGACGTACTTAAGCTCCGCACTCTACCTAAAGAAGAAAAGCGAAGAACCACCTCTTCAGTCAGATTTGCGCTCTCAAATCATCAGATACAAACTATGGGGAATGTAAGAATGTGGGATTCCCAGTGTGGAAACCCTACCGCTTCACTGGAACACTCAGTGACGCTTGCAGAAGATACCTTTGTGTATCTTTTCTACGAGCAGACTTGAAATAATTATCTAACCCTCCCAGTTAAAAGGATAGAGACAGAGGCACAGTTCTAGGGAAGCAGCCGTGCTACCCAAAAACTCGCGTCCAGTCTGAGTTGGTGTTTTAAATCAACCGGGCTGAATGTGAGCCAGCCAAGCTCGAAGGCAATCCGGTAAGTCAGTTACTCCTCCTCCCCCAGCTCAGAAAAACCGTTTTCACAACAGGATCCCCTACCTGAAAGCGTCTGGTGCGATGCCGGGGCACCAACAACTCCGCCGAACCAAAATTCAAAACCGAATCAACTCACCCGAGATCTCTAATTCAGCCCAGTGCGACTTCTTCCCGTTGGCTACCTCTTCTGCTGACATGATGGTGTAAATTCTGCGAGGATCTGGAGGATCATATTTTTCCTTTGGCATCCCTGTTAGTCTGAAAGACCATCACAACCATTACCGTCTGCCACTCGACAACACTTCTTCATTTCTAGCCCACCAGGAGATTACCTTCCCCAGTGACACTCTGTAAAAACACACGCCCTGGAGTTTACGTACAATAAATATTATGCTGACGTCAGCCCAAGTGCTCCCAGCGCATGGAGTTAAGCAGGTGCTCAGACCTTTGCAGAATAAGGGCCTGTAACGGAAAAGGGCATTTCTTCCTACAAAGTTTGGTTTTCTGCAGTCACGCACAGTGTTACCTTGTACTGCCCCGATGCAGAGTTTCTGGATTTCCTAGTTTATCCCCCAGACCGAAGCATAACCTACGTCATCGCTGAGTTATTTGCCGTGTGCAGAACCTGCAGACAAGATGACGGCGTTTCGCTGTTCACGGCGAAACACGGATTGCTCCCTCCTGTAGTTTTCCCAGGGAACCTACGATCGAAGGGAAGGCTCTTCTCTTTGCTTTTATAGCAATTATTTTCAACAAACAAAGTCCTACTTTTGCATTCCACTTATACAAGACTTGAAATTGCAGTCTGAAGGGGAATTAGCTCAATTAGCTTTTCTGCTTTGTGCTTTTTCATGCTCAGTATCAGTCAAGACCTTTTTACTCCTAATGGCCTTAGGAGGAGGAGACATAAAGGAGACATAAAACAAGCTCAGGTAAAATTCTCATTAGCTGTTCTTACGCATACAGGGCTTCAGCCCAGTCCAAAACTTTAATATCAGATGCACTCAGGACTTAAGGGTGAGCGTGCGCACACACAGATTCAACTGATCTCGTTTTCCAGATTCTTGTCAGAAGAAAGCTCTGATGTCCCATTCAAAAAACATACACTTTCCAGATGACACAGGGAGAAGTTTCCCTCCATACCTCCCCAGACCATCGTGCGGAAAAAGACTGGGGGGGAGAGGGGTTGTTTGGTTTAAAAACATGAGGTTAGCTGAATTTGCTGTTCATTGGTCTTTTCCTCCCCAGACACACAAAATACACAAACCTTGATTTTATACAAATCTAAAGCAGATGGTCTACAGGATGCATTTTTTCCCTCATACATACGTCTCTACTACAACCGGCTGCAATAGCTGTGAAGCTCTTCAAACAACTATTACTCGTTTGGTTTGCTGAACTGCCAAGACAGAAAACTATGAAGAATTTGAGGAAACGAGTTCAGGTTTTTTTTCAGCTTGTCCAACTAAACAAAGATCACACACGTCCCCTTTACGAGCTTAAAGTACTGCAGTTTTTTCTAACTGATGCAGATAGCCAAAACAGCATTCCAGCGTTGCACCGGAGCAGTTGTCAGGGTCGTCCCCTGCGAAGGGTCTCAGTTACAGGTCTGGTGCTTCCTTCCCCGACGAACACCCAAGGAAATTCCATTCATGCTGAATTAAGGCTCCCTGTTGCAAGCGCAGGGCAGATGCGAGCCCCACGTCTAATTATAGCTGACCTCTATTTACAGGTGAAGTCATACGGCGAGGAAAGCTACAGGGTAAGAAGATTCTGCGCTCATGCTGCTCAGCTGCAGCAATTCAGTTCGAGGCGATGAATGAAACAGATTACTTAAGGACACGGGATTAGACCTGAAATCCTTCGATTCTCGTTTCAGAACCCCAAAATCGGGAACGGTACTTCCCGACACAATCAGAGTTACAGGCTATGCTTCGGAAGTGCTGTATCTCCAGTGCTCGGGGTTTGCCGGATTTATCTTCACTGCTGAATACGTGCATGTGCAGAAGCACGGAGCAGCCCCGGCCCCAAGAACAGATTCCTCGCAGCCTCTGCCGAGAGCCACGAGAGCCCCATTTCACCTTTTCTCCCGGGCATCCTTGCCCTTAGACACGTATGAAACTAATCCACATTCCAGCGAGTCTCGACACGGCTCTTCCTGGATTTTGCTAGACCCCTGGAACCGACCAGAGACATCCAGCAGAGCCGCGAATCGCTGCCGAGACGGGGGGGCCAAGACCAGAGCACTGGGAGAGCTTGCAGTCCCTGGCAGCTGCGGAGAGCACGGTCCCAGTCCCAACGCCTGCGAGGAAGCACATCGCAACGCTACCGCACTTTGTATTAAAGCCGAATTGCCTCGAGTAGCACCGAGTGTATTATCTAGCATGCTACTCTACAAATTTTACATGATACACACGTGAATCCAGATCACAGTCCTAGCATTTCAGACACGGCATAAACGGAGCGAGTCTGTCTGTGCCAAAAAGCAGCAAGCTAGTTTTGCAGCAAGTAAAGCCGTCACGTCACTGTCACAGAGTGACCTGCAATGATCCTTTAATAGAAAATGAGATTTCATTACCTGGCAATATTTATTTCATCCGTAAGGCATACTGCAGATTAGAAGGGGGAAACTTAAAAGCTGGGTGGTGAAAATCAAGCAGAATACTAACAAAGGATTAAGCGTTTATGGCAGAAGGGAGTTTTTTTGATCTTTAAGCCTTAACCATCAAACATTTGAACTGATCCAAGATGGATCTTCACTTTGCTTTTGAATCTGTTGTATCTTAAAACAATCCATACTCCTACCGCATCTGGACCTAGGACATCGCAAACTTTGCTGTCCAATACTTAGCATCAGCACTTGGGTGAGTGCTCTGTGAAACACGCTGTGCTTAGCGGGTCTTCGCATTCTTGTTTTCTACAGCTTAATGTTATAGTCGTATCAGACCCAGGCAGACTTAAATTTCAGTTTTTGCCTACTCCTCCCTGCCCTGCATACTGCTGGCAAAAGCTTTGGCCACGGTTGCTTCCTACGGGTTTCTCAAAGTGCATTTCCAGCTAAAGAAGCAAGTGGGAAATTACTTGTATTTCTGCTCGCCGTTTCATCGCAAGCCAGCCACAGATGGCTAACGGCTCAGGAAGGCTCAGTCCAGCCAGGGGTCCTTGCTGTCACATGCACGTCGAATCAAAGCCTTGAAGCGGCAGCGGTCTCCTCCAGCTGCCGAGCAGCCTCGCTGGAAATCAGAGCGGGGCTTGCCGTTCCCACCGCCGGACCCCAGCAGCTTCGCTCCTCGCAACGGAGCAGAAGTTGGACAAATATCCCAGGGCCTGGTGATGAAGTCTTTAAAACTGCGGTGGTTAGACCGGCTGAGTCACCCCGTACTCATCCATACCTGCCCACAGGCCAAGAGACGTCCAGTGACCGGGTGACACCATCAAAAAGCTTCAGGATTACAGTTTCCTCCTTGGCAGGGAACCCAATTAAGTTATGTTGAAATATCGCTCGTTATGAGAAGTGCTCTGCCAATTTAAAGCAATTTGCGGCAGTCGGAGGCCCTCCAATGAAACGAGCCCTGAACTGCGAGTCAAACGACACGCACATTTTTCAGGTATTAGTCACTTTAATATTATTTTGAAATAGTAGTGAGTCAAACGAGCATCAGTGTCATTTCCACAGTTACAGAAAAGGGAAAACAAACCTAAATCAAATATACTTTTTTTTCTTCTGCGTAACAGCAACATTGAGCAAGACTTGAAAGCCACCACATGTATTCTTTTTGAAGCAAAAATTAATTCTGCCTGGGTTCCCAACTCCTATCGTTCCCATCACCCCCTCTGCTTGTCCTGGAAATAAACCAGTATCCAAAAATCCCAACCTATTTTTGCTCATTCTTCAGGGAGCTACACCGACTTCCCCGAATTGGTTAACCCCGCAATCGGACGCGTATTAGCGCTGTCGCAAGGAACAAAGCAGGAAGACCCAGCCAGGGACGTGGGAACTGAAGTAGCACTGATTCAGGTCAGCTTGAGCTGTTGCGGAGTTGCACCCTGCGGGTTCAAGCAAGGCCTTTGCTAAAATTCAGCTAACACAGGTGTGGCATGAGCAGAGTATGTGCACTCGGTTTCTTTGCTTTTCAAGTGGGACCAAAAAAAAAAACTTCTTGCCGGCTTTTCTTCTAAAGAGTTCCCTTGGAAAACTTTTGAAGCTACTAAAACTTGCTCTCCACTACAAATCTTACCATGTAAACTTAAATAGTATGACCCTGATATTATGTAAATTAAAGAAAACCTGAATATGAGAACACCAGGGCATTAGCAAGAACAATATTTAAGCTCTGAACAAACTTTGAAATCTGGGGAGTTCCTAACGATGTCATGCTTATGCACTAACTCTTTGGCTACAAGTCCGTCCTCAAAAGCCTAGAGATGACTGGCATGGCAGGGTTACTCAGCTGAAACCCTAAGTATGGTCCCAGGTGAACTTAAGCAGCCCTAGCTCAGCTGTATATAAAAAGGGTTAGGGGGAGGGTGCTTGGTTTGCAAGTGTTGCAAGCAGTAGGTCTGTGGCTGCCTTTTTTTTTTTTTGCACTCTTGTTTTTATATGTTGTTCAATTTGCTGGCTTTTGTGTATGAGGCACACTGACTGCCAATTAAAGCCAAAAAAAGGAATAATGTAAGAGTACTGAAGGTGTGAAGAGTGTCCAAGAAGAAAGTTTTGAGCTATCAGGCTGTGCCACAGGCTTTTACGCTGAAGACACATTTATGGGGCAACAAACAACAGGAGCTTTTGCACACTCGGAGTTTCAGACAACCAGGTAATAACAGAAAAGAGCACTGCTTTTCTGTAATTAATTATCTAAGATATTCTCAAGTTACACAGGTGTGGAGAACATGAGATAGGGAGGATATAGTTAGCAGTATGAAATACAAACTGTGATTTTTCTTAGGGAGAAGCTGAAGGCAGCCCTACAAATTGCATCAACACAACAAGAGAGAAAAGGACACTATACTAGGGATTAAGAAATTTCTTAACTCATAGTGTATTTTGTTTTGTATGGGTGGGGGAAATCAACAGCAGCTATGAACACAAAAAATCTCTTCCATTGCACAGCACATCCAAACACACCAAAGTAACTATCTCAGGGTCCCTATGAGAGATGAACGGCATCACTATCATTTTGAACAAAGTCAGATTTCTTCTTCCGAAGGCAAATATCCCCCATCAAGCAGAAGGATTAACGCATGCTCAGAGGAAAGAGAAAGCCTGCTCAAAGCTGTCCGGATTATTTGGCATCTATGTTGCAGGAGGACTTTGAAGCCAGATAGGGCAAAGTCTCTTAGAGCTATGTGCTGCTGCAAAATAATGACCAGTCCTTTCCCCAGAGAGGTTAGAAGACGCATTTCTTAAATTATGGTGACTACACGCTATAATATGTTGTTCCGTTTAAGTTCTTTCATACTTGAATGCATAAATGAATTGTCTGTTTCTTACGAGGAAGCAAATCAAAAAGAGCTGCAACTTCATCTCGCTTCAGCCCTATGTTCATGGATGTGTTGGCACAACTCAAAATCCTCGCCTCCAGCAGTGACATTCTTTGTGATTTTTTTTTTTTCCAGTCTCTGTATATAGATGAGTCAAACTGCCAAAGCTTTTTGAAAACTATCCAGCAGACAGCCCTGAATCATTCCTCCTTCCTTCCTCTGCGCAGTAACAGCTTACTGTCCATCCACTTCCATACGGTGATCCCTCCCAGGAATTAAAAATCCTGCCGGCTGACGAGGCCAGAGCGTGTGTGTGCGCGTGTACACGCACAGGCATGTGTTATTTAACGTTGGAAAGTTGGACCACAAGTTGGAAAACAGACCCATTTTTATCGATGTATTTTGTAAACAGGACTAAATGGTTGCACAGGGAGGAGAGGAAGGCTACTCATCTGTAATAAGCGTGCTCTGTTTTTATATGAGTATCTGACAAAAGTCTCCCCATTTTGGCCTCGAGAAGAAGTACAGCCAATACCCACAAATACAAAAACTGACTTAGAGTACCTTGGGGGGGGTGGGGGGTGAAGATCAAGAAAATAAGGTGATTGTTTAAGGGAATGTTAAGGGGATTTAAGACAGAACTGCTAACCCTAGGATCTCTATACATGCGTTAGCTTAAGGTAAACTACTTAGTATATCAGTACATATAGTACCTAGTGTATATATACTAGCAAGAAAATATGCATGGGGAATTCTGATAGCCTTTTGCTTGGATCTGAATTTTCTTCGTCGTGCTTTCTTGCAGGAACATGTTCAAGCACCTCTGCATACGCTGCCTCTACCAAGAGTTCAGCGAGCACCGTGAGTCTGCCAACAAAGGTACTGTCTCTTTTCAGTTTCTTACTCCAAGTAACCTGATTGGGAATAGAGATTATCAGCGAAACAAATAAAAATGCCTCATCACGGTTTTTTATTAAAAAGAGAAAATAAGCATTTTGTTACTGTCATTTCCCAATATTGAGATTTCAAACCATCTTTGAGGAAAGTATAATCCAAGTACATAAATAGAGACTACTTGGACACAAGTAAGTATCCTTCCAACAGGAGGATACTTGAACAGTAAGTGGAAATAAATCGCAAGGCCAAAGATGAAATTTTAAGTGAATATTAAATCTAAGGAATAACAATTGAAATTTCAAGCTTAGCACCATGGAGCAGCAACAAACGATGAAGTCCATAAGTACAACTGAAAAAAAAATTTGTTTTATAAATCTGTAAAAAGATGTATTTATTTTCATATCATCCAAGGAAATTGTTTCTCACGAGAAGGCACACTGATTCTGCTGTGCAGAGGGCTCCTCTACATGAACTCAGTAGGACTATTGATCTCTACTCACTAGTCATCTCTTCGTTAGCAGAAAGAGTCCAAAAACACATAGTTAGGAGAACTGTGGAAATCTAGAGCATTAAAGGTCGTTTACTTCTATCTCAAGTCCGTAGCACCAGCAACTCTGCCTCTGTAGTAACCTGTAGACAGAGCCTCAGCCCAGTTTGCTTTTTTAAAATATTCTGGTCTCCAAGTGGGAAAGAGACAGGGCCTTACTTCTGTAATGCTGTTAGAAAATTACATCAGCTTGTTCTCTTCTCATCTGCTAATACGTTTAAAAATACAGTAAGGTAATACAGGGGTTTTCTTGAACCACATCAGTCACGCATCTAAAACCAAACTTGCCGTAGTAAGACATCTTTGTTACTCTTGGATTCAGGACTTAAATTCCTTAACTTGAAACTTCTAGGGAGTTTTCACTCATATTGCAAGCTGAACGTTTTAATAAAACTGCCACCTCTTCTACATGATCAAGATAAATATTAGATGTAGAAAATCACAAAATAAGCTTCAGAAGTTATCTTCATAGTCCTTCCTTGTACCTATCACAAGGCAGATCTCCTTCAAGGACTATAGCTTTATATTGCAGCTGATATAGGCGAAATAAGCAGACGTGGAAAGACGTAAGTAGTGGGATCCCTATACTGATGGAGAAAGGATGAAAAGCTGTTCCTCTAAGCTGTAACTGGTCAGGGGGCATGTTTGTGCTGAGAAGCAGAAGGCAACAGACTCTTACTATGGTGCTGCCCCTGCCTGGCGATTTTATCTTTGCCATAGTCCAGGGAAACTCAGACATCCGCCAGGTTTGGATCAAGGTTGCACAGGCAGGAGGCATCTTCACGGAGTAACTACAGGGTCGCGAAGAGAGCACTATTACTTGATAAATATTGTTGACAATTTGGAAAGCGTTGTAGTCCTTACCAGAGTGGTGGAAACCCTGCGAGAACCTGCATGCAGGATTTTGGACTTGCGCTCGCCCGCTCCAGCTAGCGAACACAGAAGGACGGTGGAAAGGACATGTCAACAACAAGCACAGCAACAGTATGATGGAATTTGTCCAAACTTTGCTCTAGTTTTTATTCCGTGTGGTACTCAGATTAGGCTCAGCGAGAGGAGGCTATTTAAGTTTTGCATGTTCAGTTTCACAGAAAAATCCTCTCTTTGTTCATTAGGGAGTTCTTCATCGTGCGAGAGGTGCAGCATTCATAGGGATCCACCAGAGGCTGTTGTACAAAGGGACTGTTTTCAGGGATTGAAAACACAGTCACCATTTCCTTAACTACATAGCTTTCTTCCTTTCCAGTAAGGAATTGCCTACGCCCGGCACACTGGTTAGCAGAGCTGCTCATGTGCTGCCGAGCCCCCGTAAGGCAAGCAAAACAAGATGTACGACCGGCTGCAGCCGATGTTCAGCAACCACATCCTGCGAGGCTTCTCCCCTCCTCTGCCTGACTTGAGGTACGGCACGAGCCCGAGTGCAGGGGAATTCAGGTTGGGGGTGGGAACAGAGAAATGCCAAGAGGTAACCAAGAACCTGCGGCTGATAGTAAATTCAGTGGCGGTGGAATCCCAGGGGGCTTCACGTTATCACTTCAACAAAGACTGTAAAAGCCCAGAGAAGCATAGAAAAGTCATAGAAGCAAACCCTGGAGAAAAAAAAGCAGCAAAAGCCAAGGGGAGGAGTGGGAAGGGAGGGAACGAGCTGCGTTCGATTAATTCTAGAGCCAACTGGCACTCACTTGATGGAAATGCTAATTGTCCTACTGACATACACCCACTAGTTATTTCCCCCTGTTCCCTCATCTCCTCTAAATGAAGTATAGACTCTTTTCTTAAATCACAGGTAACACAAGAATATCCAGGTTTCCACCCTTCCTTTTCCTCTATGTCACACCCCCACTTACAAGAAGAGCTGAACTACTTACTGCATGGAAATACTATGTAGCATTACGTAGTTATTTTTAATTTCTGTACTTAATTAACATTTCAGTCCTTACTCCAAAAGAACAGTTTCTGCTCTCTTTGAAATAGCCTGTTACCTCTCATTGTGTACATGACAACTTTTGAATATCTGCATCAAGTCATACAGTAATACTTGCCTTTGTCTGCAGATGCCTTTTATACTCGGTGCTTTCAAAGGAGCTCTTAGGGGCTAGTTTACATGCAAACACAGGATAGGTAGCTCCTCAAAAGCAAAGCTCTGCTTAACAGAAATGCATACAAGGGGTCTATTATAGGGCAAGAAGAGTTTCAACAGCCAGCCTGTAAATAAATCTAATCAGAAGCCCCCAAAGGGATGGTTTAAATAGTACATTTATTTACACAAGTATCCCACGCTAGTTCAAAGACATGACCCATTTGCAATGTCGCCCCGTCCCCTGGAGAGCGCTGGTCTTTTAATGAGATAGAGGACAGAGTGGCTTAAAGGATTAAGAACTGAAGTCACTGGGAGTCTGGGGAAGGAAGCAGCCGGTGCTGGATCAGTAGCAAGCATCAAGACAAAACACTGTCCTGGGCTGTGGGCACAGAAGAAAACCGGCCGTGCATGGCTGCAACTTAAAGCAGGAGGTTTTCCTAGTACCGGTTTGACAGCGATAGGACCGAGGAGATGGAAAACTCTCAAGAACTGAGAACCAAGAACTGAGTAAGCTTCCAGTGTCGTGGTGTGTGAGCATCCCTCCGAGCCTCACAGGGAAAGAGCTGTTTTATTGACAAGCCTAATCTGACACCTCAGCTCGTTCAGTCACTTGCTTAGAAATGATAAGGACTCTGTTCAGGTTGCCCCGAGCCAACACCTTGTCTCATTCAACTCCTCAGGATCAATAATTGGAGAGAAGTCAGCTATCGACTTGTTTTCTGAGCAAAACTACACCAGAATTATTAATTCACACACACCACTGCAGCAGCTTGGAAGCGATCTTCTCAATGAACATTTCTTCCTTTCTTTAAAATACAATTCGAATTATCAATAACCTTTCCTCCTTCAAAGAAAAGTTTGCGGCAGGAGAAAAGAACAAATGAGATCGTTTCCGCGGCTGCGACGTTATCTTACCCTTTAAGTGGTAGGCTGCCAACACTTTAAGAAAACAAGCAAAGCCCAGCAGCACTTCAGCTGCTCTCCCTATACGATGGAAAGATAACGGCCAGCTTATCGTTCACAATCTGTTATTTGCAGCAATAATTAACAACAGTGAAATCTGCCACCATAAAACTTAATTCAGATAGCTTTAAAGTTACGAGGCCTGCCCTGTTCACCTACAGGTAGATTGGACGAGTCAAAGCTCAAGATTTTACAAGAAAGGAGGAAAAAAAAAAAAAAGCCAGAAGAAAAAGCACACACCAATAGTGGAAACTGTTTTGCAACTGCTGGCACAATAAATCATCCTTTTCGTATTACAGCCCAGTTTCAACAGGCCACAGGATGCTGCATTAGTGCTCAAAGTAGCTAGGCTTGCATGCTCGAAAGAGGAGGAGAAAGAAAAGGGATCTCTAAAATAAAGCAGTTTATAGGCATACCCCCCTTTCTCGGTAGAGTATATTTAAATGTACTTTACTTCTTAAATCAAAGAAGTAAAAAAGCTTGCCTGATAGCGTGAGAAAAGCGTATTATTTGGATACCGAAAGATAGTTAGTTTAGCTGCTTCTGTATCTGATTATCCAAATCTGTCCCATGTACATTTACACCATACTTAAACTTCCAAGTACTAGACCTAGTTTCAAAATCAATGTTGACGAGTAACACGTACTCTTCTAGCCACATTCCAGCAAGGTGGAAAATGAGAAACCACAGCAACAATAGCCCAAGACAATCTCTGCGGGGACCAGGAAACTCGCCTCCAACAGAGCAGTGAGATGCGGGTATCTGGAGGTTAAACTAAGAGCATCTATGAAACCTGACCGCAACAAGACACACAAGAGCTGTGATCTCCAGTGGGTCAAGTCGCTACCCAGCGCAGGAGGTATCCTGCTCTCTGAACCAAAATTAGCAGAAGGCTAATTCTGTTGCCCAGGACGATCATTGTAATATTTAATTTATTAGAGGGAAGTAGGCCATATGTGAACAAACCCTGAGGTATATGCTAGGGGGCACGGCCAAGAGCTGACATGAATTGTACTCGTTCCTCTGCCGGAAAATCGGTTGAACTTGGGTGGATGCCTCTGTTCAGCCACTTGAAGGGATTTCATCTAAAATGCGTGCATTTCCTAACCAGGGAATACCTTTGGCAACTTCTGCTCAAGTTCTTCAAACAGGTCAGTTCTGTTATTTCTTAATATGCTAGCACGTGAGAAGTTAATTCAAGAGTACCCTAATGTTTATGTTTGCAAAGGCTTCCTCGTGGTCGCCCCTCCCTCCCCATCGCGCTGAGTTTTGGTCACGGTCTTTCGCTGCGGATTCGGAGTTACGCGAGCCGTCGGGCACCGTCAGAAGAGCTGCAGCCCTGAGGCTTGCTTTCAAGGCACTGAGGTGCTAGGAGTCCAAGTACTCACGACACTAAGTACTGTATAAACTTGCAAAGAAGATAATGATCTCTGAAAGGAAGTTAAAGAAGAAAAATACAGTCCGAAGCCCCGGTCCTGCCAAGCGTCACTCACCGCTGGGTTGCGTGCACACCGCTGCTTTACAGAAACGGAGCCTAAAGCAAGAGCACAGACACAGGGGATATGCGGAGGAGGCAGGTAGGGATTCAGGAATGCTGTAGCATTGTTGACAGCTTGAGGTTTTAAAACACGTGATTTTCCAAGTAGAAAATACTTCTGAGTTATACTCATCTCCCTGCATACACGTCCAGGGTTGTTTTGTCCATACCTGCAGCTGCCGTGAAATAAATGGCCATCAATTTAAAATTGAGTGGTAGCACCTTTACATGGATCGGGAGCTTTGTTTGGCAGCACCTAGGGGTTATTATAGCAGGCAGAAAAACATCTTGCAGTTCATCACAGGACTAGTCACTGTGCAGTCTTCAAGTCAAGCCATACACCAAAAAAGACATCAAAGAATGAAACAGATATCCTAAGGTCATAGCCTCACTCAAACTTTGTTACCTAAGTCTGCAAAAAGGCTAGATAATCTTGCAATCTGAGACATTGCAAAGATATCTTAGTACTGTTGAAAAAAACCAACCCTCCTATTCTATCCACAGGTCTCAAATACTTTATATACGCGCTTATCTCAGCCACTCAAAATATTCCTCGTTTATCTGATGAACTCCACTCCTTCACAATCTTTGGCTCCAGACTAAGAAGGAGAAGGAAGAGGATCATTGCACAGGTACAAAGATGTGCCTAGAGACTGAATTACTCCCAAAGGTAAGATGTAATTTGGCTGGAGGAAAAAATGCAAGCCAAGGGGCCATCTGACAGTCTGAATCTGACTCTTCCTGGCACTTGTGACTATATTCTGGTATGTGAGAAGTCGTCTGGCCCCGTTTTCCTTTTGCTTTCTTAACTTTCCAAAACAAAAAGGGATTAGAGGAAAGGCGTTCACAAATGGAAATTTCTGCTGGGTGGATAATTCATCCTGTGCTAGCTCTCTCCCACTTCCAGGGCCAGTTGTAAATTCATGTAACAGAATAAATATAAATTGAATTTTAAGGTATAGAGGAAGCAGTAACCAGTTTTCTGGAACTACATTCAGCACTGCCCCAGTTGGCCTTTTCCTGCCAGGAGCTGCAAGTTCCATGAGTTTCGGAAAATGCAAGGACGAGTGTTTTCTCTTACCTGGAGAGCATAGCTTCTGACAACTATTCTGCTTTTATGTCTCTTGCAAATCAGTTTGAAGTTTCCTGTCTGTACCAGCAGGAAGCTTTCTCTTGCAGCAGCCTGTGTCACGTGTGCCAGGGCTGAGCAGCGCGTACTAATACGTGCTCCGACAAGAAGCGAGTGAACCAACCCTTTCCGAAAGGCCAGGAAACGCTGGCAGTTTCACAGCGCTGGTAGCGGTTCCTATCTGCGTTTCTCCCCGCGGATGACAGGGTGACAACTCTACGCTTTCCTCCGAGCGTTTTCATTCTGCTCCAGCTCTCAGCCTGAAGCAACAAGAAGAGCAAAGGAGATTCTCCATGTGTCAAGGCTGACTCAAGATACAAGACGTTTATTTGAGGGAGATACGCACCCCTTGTGCCGTCGGGAAGCTTACTGACTTCACATAAGAATGTACGGCAAGCAAGCCTCGGGTATACATTCACCTCCACCCCCGAAGAGCAAACTCCCTAGCTTACATGGAAGAAACAAAGGCTCGAATGGGACCTTTCCATCGGAAGCTCTCAAATACCTTTTTAGGCCATGAAATCTTAGTGTCAAGCACCAGGAGCAGGAACAGCTGCAGGCAGAGCTGACAACTTAAAAACCTGCAGGACCTTTCCATTCCGCTGTTTACAAAACACAGGATGGTAATATACAGCAAAGCATACAAAGCATGTTTTCTGCTTTACCCCTTTCTCAATTCTCCCGCAAGTATCGCGTGGAGAAAACCAGCTAAAAATCTGCAGAAGGAAGTCTTCCTCAACATGCTGCTCTCTCTACGTACTTAAAGCCGAGCCAGAACCTTCCGAGAGAGACTTTAGATTGATTTCTTGGGAAGAAAAAAAAGCAAAACTAATTTGTGATTAGAAGGCACAAAGATGTTCAGTCAGACGGAAGCATTCCTGAAAAGAGAGGGGAAAAGGATCCAATCAATTCATTCAGCTGACTTATTAACAGCTTGACCAAAAGCGGATATTTTTTGTAGTTATCTTTGTACTTGTGAAATCTGATGAACTAAAAAAATATGTTGGATGGACCCTGACACCAAAGCAAAGAGGACAAAAACAACCTCCTTTTCAAAATGATCTGCCAGTGAAGCACGTTTCTGGAGCTGTCAAAATATCTTAAAAAGAAAACCAAAGCCATTTTTTACGTGGGGAAAGCTCCCTTTGCAATACCGGGACGCCGTAAGGTGAAGGCTACGTATCCCTTCTATCTGCAGGTGTGACCCATAGTATTGCTAAGCAGAAGGCAATTCCCTTTCCCCCTCGCTTTTCCTGAGACCTTCCTCCTCCCTGCCTGCCCCAAAAGCGGACAACAAAACCTCCCTCTGCAGCAACACAAGGCTAAACATTCCTCTCTCTTCTGCAACTTGCAGAGCTGCGTCAGCCCATGAATATTTTTTGCCTTTAAAAAGCATTTACGATAGTTTATTTGGGTTTTTAGTTTCAGGTGGTTGTAAGCAGGAGACTGGAGAGCTTTTGGCTTGCAGTAGTAGTTGTATAAGGACTGGTGGCCAGGAGAAAGGACCCTTAGTCGGGAGCTTTGGTTTGCGTTCCCCTTTGCCACACAGGCCTCCGCAGACCACAGGTGGGTGCAGAACTTGGGAAGGGTCAAGGCCCACGGGCACTTCGGAGGAGCGCTGCCTCCTGTCGTTTCCCAGCCATAAAAATTCCTGCTGCTCCTAGCCGAGGGCACAATAGGTTTGCCTTTACGCTTGGTTTAGGGTAATGAATAATCCTGATTAACATCAGTGGGGATGATGGCAGGGTGCTCTGAAGGATTAGTCGGTTCATGTCCGTAAACAATCAAAGATGCAAATGGAGGGGGGGGAACCCCAAAACTAAAAACCCTTCTGAAGATCCATCACCTCATGGACTCAGAAAGTATATGGCCTCTCCTGAGGGTCGTCATCTTTATTCCTAGACTTTTCCCTCAATAACACGTCCTGATCATGGTTGTCGGCAAGATGGACGCTTTGGCGGGAGAAGTAAAATAGTAGAAGAGTTCCCGTGGAGCCAGACAGCAGTGCTGTTGTGCTCATCCCGAGATCACTATTTTTGACACCGCCGCTTTTAACCATCAGTGTCACAAGCAAGCCTCAACTTGCTTTTGGCAGCGAGGCAATGAGCAAAAAACCCCTCCTCCTCCTCTCTCCTCTGGCCCTACTTTCACTGGTGTGCTCAAAGTGGAAGTTTCAAAGGGGAAAATTATTTCATTTCTCTGCTGCTAGCGTAGACGGTCTGAGCACCTTTGTTAACAGGACTGTGTTGTAAATCTGTGAAATCCGCCTGCAGACAACGTATGCGCAGTGTTAAGTTTACTTAAAATATGCACCTATACCACAGACTTCATATCCTGGGAAATCTGCAGATAGAGCCCTCCAGCCCTTTTAATCTCACTTTATAGACCTTTCTCAGAGAAAACATAAAGCTCCTTTACAGGCGAGCAAAATGTGAAAGACAATCAACCATTTAGCTAAACGCTAAGCATAAACAGCTACAATGCCATGCAATCATAAAACGCCATTAATCATTTACATCAGGAAATGCCAAAGTAAGGGCGAACACACACAGCCTTATCTGTTCCTTGTGTACACATGCAGGTTGCAAGCTTTAGTTAAATTACTTGCGTGCGTGACACGCAATGGCTAAATGGGGTTCTGTTCCTTGGTCCTAGGTGCTGACTTCGTAAACTTCAAAAATCTCTGAGTTCACTGACTGCACATGAGTTGGAGCTAAAATTGTTTGTAGCTGGTTTTTCTTCACCTTGGAGCATTTTTATCAGTGCTGGTTTAACGTCTCCCCTTCAAAGGGATAAAATTTGTTTCTTCTAGAACATCATATAAAGCATTTCTGCCTCATGTAAGGCATTTCTGCCTACCTTTAATCATATTTTCAACGACCTCCTCACAAATCCTGGAGGGAAAGCTTTCCGGTAGTGTCTGAGCACTGTTAAGTCACTTCTTGATCCTCTGTAGGGAGATGCACAAGCGGCTGCAAAAGTTGTTGTTCTAAACAGGATTCCAAAGCAATTCTTCTGGAGAGATTTTCTTCTAGTGCTGCCCTTTTTTATTTAGAGTAATTTCGGTTTAGGTTGGGGGGTTTTTTGGTGGTTTTTTTTTTTCTTGTTTAGAACTCTCAGAGGAGTTTTCTCCCAAATAACAGAAACCAAGTCACGTCCAGTACCTTGCCATTACAGGTAGCTGTCACGTAGTCTTTTTGTGAATTTACCAAGCTTCAAATAAAGCCAGACAGCGTGTTCAGCTAAAGCCTTACACAGTCCTCTCTGCACCTTGCTCTTTGACATCTACTCCAAGGCACTCTGGAAAGTGTGTAGTTTGTGCCTCTGGAAAGAGGCACAAATGGATCCGGTAAATCCTGTGCATATATATTCTTTTTGCCATCTCCTGTGGGATAGTTCAGAGTTTGCTTTGTCCCCTCTGAGTTGTTTGATCTTTGTTTTTGGGGGGAAGAGGGGGTCTTGCAGCGGAAGGTACACATGTGAAGTTTGCTGACACAG
Organism: Calonectris borealis; assembly: GCF_964195595.1. NCBI lineage: Eukaryota > Metazoa > Chordata > Aves > Procellariiformes > Procellariidae > Calonectris > Calonectris borealis. The sequence continues at coordinate 82,953,683 of NC_134315.1, read as the reverse complement.
ACCTGAGATGCCCAAGCCTTTTAAGATGGGGAAGGAGAGCAAGATAATTCCAGAAACATTGTCACTAGCTAAAGATATCGATAAAGAAATGTCCTAAGAAAGCCTTTGCTTTTATCTTTACAGATGAGATGGAGAAGCTGTACAGACAAATCACTGAAACCCAAAGAATTAATCAAAAGGTGAAGTTACACGGTACTGTCACTGCTGATCTAAGAATCAACACTTTTAAAAAACACGAATGCTTTGCAGCTTTCATCTCGGGTTTTGTTTATTTATTTATTGTCAGGTTAGAGAGGGAAACTGGCTCAGCACAGGGTCCAACGAGCGGCAGGGCTGGGAGCAGCACTTCCCCTTCCGGCACCAGAAAAGTTCAATCAGCTCAGCTGGGACAGTTGCACCATCAAAATACTTGCTGCATGTTTTGACACGTACGTTAACCGATAACTGATAAATGGAGGAGAATGCACAGCTCTCGGATTTAGTCACGATTTCTACACAGCTTTCCAGAGCTGGGTGTCCTGAGCAAGGTAAGTGCAGCACTAAAGGCAGCCTCCTCCCCCAGCCTGAGCCACCAGCGGTGTGCAGGGGACCTAGATGAACGCAGGGGAGAGCTATCTATATCTTTACGGCGCTAGCAAATCTGCTCGAGACAGGAGAAACACTCTGTTAAACTGAAGAAAGCAAGTAACAAGCACCCAAGCCTTGATTACAGGCTATCATCAAGAGGACCACAGAATTTGGGGGGGGGGGAATATTACAAGAGGCTTAGCATTTAATACTCTAAAGTAGTAAATCCACAGCAAATCCTCCTGAATCTAAATGTGCCTAAGACATATTTTAACTTATTTTTTAAAGTTTTATCAAATGCCACCTTAGACTCCCAAACAACTAAGCTTCACCGTTACATTTGCTTTCTCAGTATTCTGCAAATCAGGTTACATCCAGTGCCTCGAGTCCTGTTTTGGCATCCCAAAAGCTCTTTCCAATAAATAGTAAGCAAACCATTCATTCGTATTTATCTTTCCCTTTAAACCCAAGTAACCCAAAAGTGTCCAACAGATTAAAGTTTATCTAAGCAGTATTTTTTTTTTTGCAGTTAAAGAAAGTTTGCTCTCAAATTATGCACGTTTATGATTTTATCACTTAAAAACAGAACGGCCTCGGAAAGGTTTTAATAAGAAAAAAGAAATACACCTCCCCCTTAGTGCACATTGACTCTGAACAAAAAAGACAGCGGCTGCTGCAATCTAGGTAAATGTAAGTTTTTCTTCTCAGTGTTTTAGGTTGAAATTAAGCAAAGATTTAGCCCAGTGTGGAAATCAATTAATTTTTCTCCAATGGTGCCTTTTCATTTTGCTATGAGAGTCCACACACACCTTGGGATCACTTTCTAGCTTATTTCTTGTAAGACTGGTGTGAAAGCTAAATATTACCATGGGCAAATGGTAATACTGCTTGGCAGACTCCGTCAAAAGCCTGCCTTGCTCTTTGCAAAAACAAGATTGTTAATGAAAAACCACCACAGTCCACGTGGAAAGAAAAAAAATAAATCCCAGCTTATCACATGAAATGCAAGTTTTATAAACACCTTTGGACGGAAACAAAACAAGTAGCAGCCATAACATCACTTACTTCCACAAGAGACTTCCCACTGCAAATGTGATCGAGCTCCTGCACACCGTGGATGGGAAGAGGAGAGCCACTCACAGAAAATACCCCCTGAGCAGTCGTCCCTTCCAAGCCAGGCAAATAAATGTCTGATTACACTGCATCCCTGGGAGCAGGGTGCTTTACTGGCAGCAGCACTGCTACCAGGATAAGGAAAAACACCCTTTAAAAATGAAAACAAGCTATATCAGTAAAAGTGCACTTTTGCCGATAACTGCTTCCACAGCTGGGGCTTCTGCTGGCACAGCTATGTCAGTCACGGGTCACACGTCGTCACAGCGTTCGCAGACAGAGCTGTGCCAGCAGAAGTTTGCCATATAGACCTGGTGGGAAACTCAACAGCGACTAAAATGAATCTGCAAAGTTTTGTGTTTTTCATGCTGCTGCCAAACTAAGTTTTTCTAACAGTCTGAAGATGGGTAGTCTTTCTCCTGCGCTGCTGACACGTTAGGATCTCGGCTTCCAAGGACTGAAAAAACCTAAACTTAGCTCAGGAACGTGGCGATACCTATCAGCCATTTACATTGTACTTTATCCTTCAATTAAATACACAAACTAAATTAGAAAGACCTCCTATACGAAGAAAAGATAAAACGGAATAAATTAAACTCTGCTTACTTCAGCACTCAGAGTAGATTGCCCTCACTTTTAATAGTAAGAAAAGAACAAAACTGGAAGTGTTCAACAGGATTTGTTTAGCAGACAGGAAAGCACTGCAAAATTCCCACCGTTCAGTTAAACCGAACAGTCAAACTGTAACGGGGCTTTTGTCATCTTCGATCTTCTTTGAAGACTGCGGGCAAGGAGATTTAACGCCCGAGTTGACGCTCAAACAGAAGTTCTGTTTGGATCAATCAACACGATGCTGCGGGTCGTGCATACGGTGATGCGTATTGTTATTCCACAGCACGGCGCGGCAAGATGTCAGAAACGCGCGCTGCCGATCTGCTCCGGAGGAAAATTACAAAATCAAGGTGTAAATAAACTCCCACCACCCTCCGTGGGGAAAATGAAAGCTACAGGCAAGCGCTTCGGTGCCTCCGAACCTGTTTGCGTTCAATAATGAATAAAGCTGACCGAAGCGCGGAGCTGTGGAAAGGAGAAGGGCTACTTCCGCAGCGCAACGTAAACCTCAAACGTAAAGCCTGCCTTTATCTTTTGTCAGGTATCGCCAGCATGTGGCTGTACCCAAAGCGGGCTGCGTTTCAGAAGAGCAGCGTTTGTTAGTACAAATTTCACCATCGCTTCCTATTTTGATAGGGAGAACGCAGAAATAAAATCGCTGGCAGTGCTGTGATTGTAAAGGCTGTGCTACACCTTCGTCAGAGCTTTCTGGCCCTCCAAATTGGGATACAGCTTCTAGGAATTCCTTGGGTTGTGTCACAGGGAAGACTTTGTTGTTAGAAATAATGTACTTTTTTTTTAGGGAAAAAAAAAGCATTGGGGCAAAAACATCTCAAAGGAATGGCAGAGGCTAAAAATAGACACGTTATCATCACTTTCATTATCAGCCATGTCTACACACACAAGAAGTAACTGTGAGCGACTTCAGGATGAGGTGTTTTCCCCTCCAGGTTAGTTTAAAGTTGCGGCGGAGCGCATTTGTGCTTGGCTGAGCCGCGGAGCGTCACAGAGAAGGGATGGCACAGGTATGAATTTAACTGTAGCACCCCACCCGCCCCCCTGCTTAAACAAGGTCATCTAAAATTCTTATCAGCAGGCCGGCCCATGAGAAGTTGTAACTCCCCAAAGCAAATACTTAGCCTATTCAAAGTTTCAAAAATGGCCTGATAAAGGCTACTCTCCTAAAGATTTCAGAAGGTCAGATAAAACTTGGTGTGGCTGCAAAACGGCAGAAAGCAACCGAACCCTCGCCCTATTTACCCAAGAGTAGTCAAGTTTAAAAAGCAAGCCCCAAACTGTTACAAAAACCCAGCGTTTAGGTGCATTATTTTATTTCCAAGCACTACCGCCTGAGCTTGAAGCCCAGTTTTTGTTACAGGTGACATTCCTGCCATCTTCCTCGTACGGGACCACCGGGAAAAAGCAGCGAGACCCACGCCTCCCTAAGAACACCCTCGCCAACCCCGCTAACGCGTGACCCTCGGTGCCAGGCGAAGGTCCCATCAGGGGATGCTGGCCGGCCCGGAGGGCTTGCGGCCAAGCGCTGGCATTGGCCCCACGGCCGGGTTTGCCCCATGGCCTGGGTTCGCCCCATGGCCACGGTTCACCCCATGGCCGTGGTTTGCCCCACAGCCGGTGTTCGCCCCACAGCCCGGGTTCGCCCCACTGCTGCCGCCCTCAGCCAGGGCTACGGGCCGAGCCTGGCATCCCCGAAAGCAGCGCGGGGAAGGGCTGCCAACGCCTGCGGGGCCCAGCCTCCAGGGATCCCACACCGCCGGGCCCGGGGCCGGGACCCCCGCTCCCTCCTCACCCCCCGGCCCCTCGGGGGGGTCCCCATTCCCCTCCCGGCCGGCCCTCGCTGGGGAATGCCCGCAGTCCCCCGCTGTACACACGGATCCGTGTGTCCGTGAGCGGCGGCTGCGAGGCGGGCCAGGCCGCGGCGGCCGCCCCGGGTGCTGGCCCCGGTGCTGGCGGGGTGGCGGCGGCGGCGGGGCCCGACATGGCGGCGCGGGCCCGCTCCCCCCCTTCCCCGCCTCGCTCCCCGCCCTGCCAGGCCCCGTCGGGCCGCGGCGCTCACCTGCATCCGGCGCGGCGGGGCGGCGGGGCCGGCGGCGGCAGGGCGGCGGGGCGGCGGCGGCGGGCAGCAACGACATGCAGGCGGCGGCCCGCCGGGGAGCGGTGCCGGGCCGGGGACGGAGCCGCGGGGCCGGGGCGGCCGGGGCGGCGGCGGCGGCGGCGACGGGGAGGAGCGGGCCGGGACTCGGGCGGCGCTGAGGGCGGAGGAGACGGAGGCGGGGGCGGGCGCGGGGAGGCGGCGGCGGGAGGCGGGCGGTGCCGGGGCCGTCGGCGGGGAGGGGACCTCGGGCCGTGTCACCGCTCACACTCGGGCCCTGTCACCCCCCCGCAGACGGTGTCAACACCTGCCCGGGGCGGGGAACGACGCACCACCGGTCGGGGGGGACATCACCGGTCCGGGGGGACACCGGCAGGTCCCCGAAACGCCCGAAGGCGGGAAGACAACCCCGGTTTTACCTCATGATTTTGTTGGCGGCAGCCAGGAACCCTCTCCGGAGCGGGAACCGAGGAGGCGGTTGTCATCGGGAGGGCCCTGCGGCACCCCGGGGGGACGTGGCTCAGGTTTGGGGGAGACTTCTGAGGGGCTGCTTGCCCCCCAAATTATGGAGGCGAGGGGGTGAGCAGGGGTCCGCTCACCCCCGGGGTGGGGAGAGGGAAATGGCCTCTGGCGAAGGCGGGGGGCCGCGGGGGCAGAGCTCCGTGTTCAGCGCGGGATTTGAGGGCACAGACGTCTTTTCGGCGTCGGTCACGTTCGTTTTTCCACAGGCAGCAGCTCTTTTTCTGGAAAATGTTTTTCAGCCCCCAAATTTCAGTTGTACGGACCCGTGTGAGACGGGGGATGCTCTCGGGGGCAGCTGAAGCAAGGAAGCGCAGGTAAATGTCACCCCAGCGTTCAAGCACATCTTCTCTCAGACACCCCCAAATCCTTTTTGGTGGCCGTTTCCACGTTCGATGAGGAGGAACGTGGGCCTACCGTGAGGGAAAGATGGATTGAAAAAAATAAAATAAAAGCAGCAGCCAGGAGCGGGGAGGGATGTAGGTCTTTGAGGGACAAGCCCAGGGGCTGGAAAAAAAGAAAAAAGCATGGGAGAGGTGCAGGGAGGTGCCTGAGGGAGCAGCAGGCGGCTGGGGGGGGCACAGGGTGGGACAAGAGATGAGGCCTGAGAGCTTTTTATTCAAACTTGCTTCCTACTGCAGCCGCTGGACCGAAAAAACTCATTTATGCTGAGCGAGCGGGAAGTGCAGAAGGAGCCTCTGCGGTAGAGCAAGGGGGTTTGTTAGGAAATGGGCTTCAGAGCGAGTGAGTAATGGGGAATGGGTGCACGTTAACCGTGAGCCCGTCTTTCCCTCCCAGGGCCAAAATCCGTGATCCACGGCAGCGACCTTGTGTCTAACACGTCGGAGGCTCACAAGGGGACTGAGGAGTCACGGAGGAAGACCGTAAAGGATGCAGGTCGTTACCTGATCACAGGTGCATATTAAACAGAGCCACGGGGTGAGTCTGGTATTACATCTGCCACCGCTATAGGAGACATACGTGCCTAACGCCCATTCGAAAAGGACGCCTTCCCCCAAACCCGCTGTGTCTCAAATTCACACTTTTTCACTCCTCACTGAGACTTTTTAACCAAGGAGGGTTTTTTTTTTCCCCCTCCTATCACCCTCACACCTTCCCGTCTCGACCCTTTCCCGGGACACTGAGCATATAGTTGGACGAACACGTATCGGTTTTGTTACGACTCGTTTTACGCATGCGCGTACGTCCGATTTAAAAATAACAATTCTAGTTCAAGAGGCTCCCTGCCGTATCGGGGAATGCCAGGTGGGATGTAAACATCCAACAGCTGCCGGGCCTTCGCGGCGCCCGCGATCCCTACGGAGAGAAACGCTGCCATTTCTGCGGGAATGTGAATCATCTTGTACCGCAAGAAAACGCGTAGTGTCGCCGCTGGTCAGGTATTTCACAAATATTTCCGAACAAACGAACGGACAAGATGATCCTGAGTTCAGAGTTTTGAGCAGGAAGGACTTGATTGAATTTAGAGAATATTCTTGGACGCAGATTTATCGGGGAGGGGGATGAAACTGCTGGAATCGGGATGTTTCTAGTCAAAAGCACGTCAGCGTGGAATAAACGGGCCCCCTTTCACGAGCGTGCATATAGCAAGAGACAGGATTATAGTTTACGGTATATATATGAACAGCTTAGGACCCGGTTCAACAACGTCCTTAGAGATGGACGCTGCTCCGCGAGGAGGTTTGGAGACCAGGCGGATCTTTTCCTGACCCATTTGCAGCGAGCGACGGCAGCCAGAAAAATCTCTTTTTTGAATTACTTGGGACTCAAGAACGTTAAGAGTGAATCGGCCAACGTTAACGCGGGCAAATGTTTCTTTCAGGCAGAAACATCCCGGTTTCTGGGGGAAGCGGCTCCGGCCGCCCGCCGGAGACGCCAGCCGCCATGTTGGGTCTCTCTGATGCGGGCCCAGCCTACTAAACGCTTTCGGGGGGGGGGTTAGTTTTGTTTGCAGGGCTGTGGGGAAAACCCCGATTTTGTACCGTCTTTCAGGGCGGTTAAGAACCGGGCTGGAGGCTTTTAAGCAGGCCCCGGCAATGACCCCCGTCACCGGGCACCGGACACAAGCCGGGGAGGGGGACCTGCGCACCCGCGGAACGGTGGGCCCCGGCAGCGGCGGGTAGGGGGACGGTGATGCGGGGGACACAGTGCGGCGTTTCCGGCCACCGCCGGACGTATTCGGGCCCGTTCGTCGCCGGAACATTTCTTCGCCGTCGCGGGGAGCACTTTCGGCGCTGCGCCGCGGCGGCTCTGCAAGATGGCGGCGCCCGCTGGTCGCTGCCTGTGGAGAGGTGAAAGGACTTGGCCGTTTCTCTCACGGCCGGGAAAGCGCGGTCGTTGGCTACCGGCTTTTCTCTATCTCCAGCCGGCGACTTTCCTCTTGGTCGCGGGCAGGGGGGGACTCTGAGGGACGGTGGGGCCCGGCGGGCGGCGCCTGGGGAGGTGAGGGAGGCGGGGGCGCCTGTCTGAGGCGATGTTTGCTTTTCCCTCGCAGTACTGGCCCCGCGTCGCGGGTGGGTCTTCCCCGGGCTCGACCAGCGCCTCGCCGCCGCCCCCGCCTTGGTGAGCGCCGCGCCGCCCGCCCGGCCCTACGCTGCGGCAGCGAAGTGAGTGCGTCTTTTTCCATCCGAAGCCGCTCTCTTGGCCGTCGGGTGTTCTGGTGGTGGTGTGGGCGGGAGTGTGTGGTTTTTTCGGTGTCTGCGGTGTTGTTCTAACAGCCGGGCTGCCCTTGGTGGCATCCTGCAAGCTGCTACCTCCTAGAGAAACAGCCTGGAGAGAAAAAATCTAAGCTGGACTTGCAGGGAGTGTTTTCTGTTACTCTTGTAATAACGAATGTTACAGTTATGGGGCAAGATTTACGTGTTATTTTTGATGTGCGCTTTTGGAGGGTATGGCTGGATTACAGCTTAAGGAGTACTGTCACCATGAAAGCTGGTGAGCTTATGGAATGAGGTTTCAAACAGTTCTTGCTTCAGGTTGCTTTTTATCGTTTAATTTGTTGTCTCTTTAAGTCTAATATTGCGGCGTAAGTGGGAGAACTAAAAATGATCTCTGTGTACAGAACAGTGAAGCGTGCTGTGCACCAAGTGTTCTGAAGTGTTGCAGACTCTTTCACCATAGTTAATAAAGGAATGGAGTATCTAGGTGTTAGTTTAATTTTCTTTTCCTTGTTTTGAGAGCCTTTGAAAATAGGTAGGAGAATAAGGAGCGGGGCTTGTGTTTGTTAACTCCATGAAAAATAATACAGGGAAGGGAGGAGAAACTTTTTTTGAAAAGTGGGACTGCCGTGATCCGCTGTGAGAAGAAGAAAAACTCTGCAGATGTGGCTCCTTCTGATTACCAGGAAGGTGTGTGGGATTTGCTCGACTTTGAAGCAGCTTGGCCACAGTGCGGGCTACCAGCCCGTGTTAAGGCAAGACTTGTAAAAGCTGGTGTGTTATCTTAAACTGGTTTTGCTTTGATCCAGTAGGAGGTCATTAACTTGGTTCCATGCGGCTCGTGGTACATTAACGGGTTCCACCATGTGGTACAAATGTGATTATGTTGTTTGAGGAGCTTAATTGCCTTCAGAGCTTTTGATTTCTGTCTTGGCCATCTGAGACAAGTAACTGGAATGAATTTAGGGATGCTGTTCATCTTTGTATAGGTTCTTCCTTGTTAAGTAATTGTTACTTAATAAGTGACACATAACAGCATCTATTTTTTTCTCTTGGAACACGTGCTGAACTCTTCAGTTGATGATCTAACGATATTTTTCGTTTGTCTTAGAACTGCAAAAAAAGGTTCACAAAAGACCAAGCAGGAAGAAACAAAAAAGAAACAAGTAATTAGGAGGCGGCCGCTGATGAGCAAGCCCGTGGATGATGTATACTTGACGTGGTATTATGAGCGGCCGTCCTATGAAGTGGAAGAGGCTGTGGGTATGCTAAAGAAATTTCAGGAGCTGGACTTCACTCACCCCAAACAATTTGTCTATATTAACGTATTCCTAGATATGGCACTACAGAAGAAGGTAGGTTGGAAGCGCATACAGATTTAGATACATTTTTCTTTTCAACGTGGGAAGGCTGTGTTTTAAGTGCAGAGCAGATGCTGCTGTTGGCCTGGTCAGCTGCCTCCTGCAGCTTCTCTGATTGTCAGAATAATGTGTGCTTTTGCAGGTGGCTTTGTGCCTTTGTACATGTATAATTATTAAAAATCTTTCATGTTCCTGAGATGAAGATAGCACCACTGAGAATTTTGAAAACAAGCTATTATGTGACTAAAATTCATGTCCGGACAGAACTGATCAAACTAAGTTTACATCTGTTAGGGCTTTCCACTTAGAGGTGCGTTACCAAAATCATCGTGTGTGATTTGTTCTGGGATGATTGTTACAGGGAGAAGTGTTAAGACAAGTTTCTTCTCGCCTCAGTCCTTCACCTTATTTTGATTTTCTTATTTTTTTTTTTTTAAGTATGTTCCTTGAAAGTATGCTATTGCTCGTTTGCCTGTGACCTTTTTGGTTTAAAGGTGTCTTGCCCAGTTTGGTCTTTCCCTAAAACTCCTCCCGCTTCCCCCGTAAGTAGAAAACAGTTAGGCCACTTTAGAGTCGGTTTCTACTCGTGTGTAACTATATATCCCTTGGGTATACCAGGGGTCCCTGAGAGCTAGAAAATAAGTTCATGCTTAAAGAATCGCAGAGCTCTTGCTCGTGCTTTTGGAGGGTATGTTGTTACTGACTGCACCAGAGCATGGTAGCAATCCTACGCTGGTCCCAGCCCCTCTCTCTTGGGCAAACTGCATCACAATTAATTCATGTTTCTTAAGTTTAGATTTGAGTATGTACGGGACATGAAAAAGCAATCAAAATGTATGCATCATGCTTGTTTGTTATTACCTCTCTGCAGGGAAACTGTGGCTAAGATAGCTATTCAGGGGACCAACTCCACGCGATTGTGTAACTTGCTGTTAAGTCCTGATTTGTTTTTGTTTGGTTTTTTTTAATGTTTTTCTTCCTTTACTTACTAGAAAAAAGTGGATCCATTTGCAAGCACTGTTCTTCTTCCATATCGCTTTACAGATGAAATGAATAAGGTCTTGGTTTTCACAGAGGTGGGTAAGCCTGAATTACTTGCTCTCTGCATGTTATGTATCTAGCATGCTCTTACAACACAACTAGTTCCCGTGCAAGTACTCTACCTTTTTTTTGAGAAGACTCTGCAAGTGCTTTAGAGAACTCTTAAGTCTCTCTAGGATTCGTCTTCAGCAGCGTCTTAATGTATTAACAAGCATCTTATAGGATTTCCTTCATCTTGATAGTTTTACATATATGTAGATTATTCTAGCAAGGCACTTAGAGAACAAACATCTGCATAGATGCGACTAAGTAAGAGATGATTAAAGATTGCTTATAGAGTAAAACCTTTGTCACCTTGTTGTAATACAGGCAGATGGTTTAGTGTAGCAGCCATGTCCAACCCTGCTGTTTTAAGCCTTAGTAGGCAGTGCAAACTAGAAGTGGGTGTTACTCACAGTAACTTGTGCTGTAACAGGATACCTTTGGGCGGCGGAAAAGTAACTTCTCAAAAACCTTAAACAGCAGCCCCCTCCCCCAAACCCTTTGTCTACTCTCCTAGGAGTTCACTCATGTGGCACGGTGTGTAAAGCGGTTGTAGCATCTGCATGAGATCCGTTTCAGCCTCTGCTGCTGTCCTTTGCCGGTTAATCATTCTAACAGAATAGACCTATATATATCTGTATGAGGTGATCTAGAGAACTGTCACAGATTTACCCTTTGGGCTTAATTGTTTTAAGATTCTCCACCTGAGCTACGAGGTGAGAATCCTATACAGAACGGAGGGCTGACAAAAGACCCGAGCGTGCCAGGTTCTTTGGTGCTGTGTCTCACAACCTTCTCTCTTTGCTCAAATTCATGTGGGATAAGAGATCCCATGCCTTGTGAAGGTGTATATGGGCAAAAAGATTAAGAGACTGAAACACTTGCTAGTGGTTTTGGATGGAAGCGTGGAGCTATTAATTTTATTCTTGTGAGGAAAAGTTGATTCTGGATTTGAGTTACGAATATCTGCTTGTATCAAAAGCTTGAGCCAAAGTTTTTACAACATGATGCCTTTTACCTTTCCGTATTTCAGGCTATTGAAAGCGAAACCTTGCAGCGCACAGATGAGGTTAACTTATAAATGCTCTTTGAAGCCGAAGTTTAATAGCACTTCAGAAGTTGAATAGCCTTATTTTACAGTGGTTTTTAGTAGCATGTTCTGTGCTTTTCTTTAAGCTTAGAGCAAGATGTTGGCCCCGTCCAGTGGATGGTTCGTTATAGTTTCCAGAGGATGGAGGGGGGAAGAGAAAGGGCTTTTGATAGAGCTGCTCAGAAAACGGGGTGGGCTTTACTTCTTCTTCTCCAGTATAAATCTTAAGTATAAGTCTTAAGTATATAAGCAGTATAAGACTTAACTGCTTCTTATTGGGACCTGGAGTGGAATTTATGCTCTTATACTAAATCACCAGCATTACGTATTTTTGGTCTTTGATTGCCTTAAACCATTCTTTCTTTCTTAACCTGTAATAGCCTGTTCTTATACCTAGTTGTCTCAGATAAATCACCTATGCGGTACTGTTGATACAGACAAATTTGTAGTACTGATGTTACTAAATATTTTTTTTCTCTCAACAGAATGAGGAAGAAGCTGAAATAGCTCGAGAGAATGGAGCTGCTGTTGTGGGAGGAGTTGAATTAATAAAATGGGTATTTATTTTTTATAAGACTTATGTAAATATCCTAACTTAAACAGTGACTGAGGTGGAAGGAGCAAGAAACCTAATCTCCAGTAAACTCTAGCTTGATCTTAGTAGCCAATATAAAGAGTGAGAGATGGGTTTCTGTGCTCGAATGTGCTTGTAGGTCAACTTGCGTACTGAGGTCATTTATTGTATTCCTAAACACATTAAATTTTTTTATTGCAGATTTTGGAAGACGAAATTAAAGTGGACTTCTATGTAGCTGTTCCTGCAATAATGCCTAAGCTAATACCATTAAGGAACAAACTAAGACGAAAATACCCAAGCACAAAAAGAAGTAAGAAGCAATTCTTTATTATAAATCTGAAGTACTGAACAAGATTTAACTCTAGAAGTGACGCTGAAAATTTTTTTATGAGGATGGAAAATTACATTGAGTATTAGGCTGTATGTGACTGAACCACTTCTTTTGTTTTAGATAAGAGTAGTTTTAGGAATTTGGAACTGTGCTTTTCTCCTACAGCAGGCAGATGTGGGATTAGAAGCAAGATAAGTTTGCCTACTAGTTGCCCCTATGCTTGTTAGTCCTGATGAACCAAAATAGTGAAGTTAGCCAGGAAAACAGAAACAACTTGAAAAAAACATTCACTGAGATAGTTGCGTTGTCTAACTTGTACAATTGTTTGGATCCCAGCTTCGTGACTGCTGCTGTTCTTCTGTCTGTTTATTACTACTCGACAACAGAGTTATTTATGCTTTTCCTTAGTACAGCCTGGTCCCTTATCCGTGTGGTTTCTCCTGTTTCGTAATGCTCAAGACATTTCCTCTTCAGTTCAGGTTTTCACAGCAACAGACACGAGTTTCTCAATACTTTTGTCCTCCCTTGCTGTCTTAATTGATTTTAACTATGTGTCAGGGGTCTATTTCAAATATGAAAAAAATAAAGGGCTGCTTTTCAAATGTAGAGCCTGTGCCAGCTGTGTGAAGCACTGAGTCTTGAACCGTATCTCTTACTTCCATGTCCCGGCTATTTTAATGTTTTACAAGCTGCAGGCAGTATTTTTAGACTCCTAAACATTTGAGACAAACCTATTAACCTGTCCAAAACATTGCAACAGACAATACTCCAGATAATTTTTGGAATAAATGAAAGCTATATTATGCCATTATGAACTTAGTTGGTTTGTAGCTTATCCAGAGCCGATTTCTCTTGGAGCCATCAAAAGATGTGTGGGAGAAGTAATGCTTGTATCTGAAGCAATTGAGTGATGGTGTACATCTGTCAAATAAGCCCTTGCAGCTGAGATGAAACAGCTGTATTGACTTGTGGGAATGGCTGGATTGGGCCGGTGTGTTCCAGGCAGTGTGTATCCTTGCTACTAAGTAGTTGCAGACTTCGTTTTCAAGGAAGACTTGGGGCTTGTTCTAAACCTAGCTCAGTAGGTTTTGGTCTTTCAAGCTGCTTGAATTACATAAGGTAATAAAGCTTTGTCATTTGTGTACATAAACAGGTTCTTTATTTGAAGTGAAGCCTTTAAGTTTCCTACTGTATTAGCTGTTCATGTCTGCTGATTAATGAGGAAGGAGGGAAGATAGAAGTGATTTATATAGCATGTGTGAGGACACCATTGTCTTGTCCATGAAACTGCATTTTTTTATTGGAGTTTAACTGCCTTAATTGAAAGATTGAATTCTCTCTTTACTAGTATCACACTTAGCCACGCTAATAAGCGTTACTCGGACAACTTTTTTGCCTTTTTCTTTAAATTAGATTCCCTGGGCCATGATATTCCCAAAATGCTGCAACTGTTCAGAGAAGGTCTTGAGTACATGGTAGAAGACGAGCGTGTGATCAAGACAAGAATAGCAAGAGTAAGTTGTATATAGCATTCTTCAGTCTTCTCTACTAAGCAGACCTGAAGTTAGTATTAAAAGAGGGAGAACAACATGTTTTTAATCGTGTGTGTTTCCAAGATTTTTAACCATAAGAACCAAGGTTCTTTAAGGGACCTGTGAAGTAAATGGAACTCTTACTCTTGGTTGTGTGACATCTTAGCTGATGTGAGCCCTCTACGTTGTTAATGTGTGGCCGTAGAAGATGGCTCCCCTAAAAGTGAGAGCAAGGCATACCTGATGCTAAGAGGCTACGGATGCCAAGAATGGGATCTGTGTTTGCCACTAGATTGGCAAGGAATCGTAATAATGAACAAAATGGGGTGAAAAAGGTACTATTCCTAGTAATCTCCTCCTGAGCTGACAACGTAGGCTTCCCTTTCCTCCTACGTTCCCCAGCACTCTTCTGTGAGTAGAATAAAGCTGCTTTGCTATTTTTTTAAGTAAATAAACTATGGGTTGTAAGTCCATGGTCAATATGCACAGGTGGATCAAAAAGTGTTTGCGTGAACCTAGGAATTAAAGACTCATTTGATTTTGAGAACTTCAGTCCTGGACTGGAGCAAAAAGGAAGAACTGTTTGCATTACACGTGAAATATAAAATTAATTTGTGCTTTGCTATCATATAAGAAATTGGGTTCTGTAAGAGTATCTTTTCTCTCTCTTTTTTTTTTTTTTGGCCCTTAATATGTTTTATGTAATGTGTTTTTTTGTTTATTTTCCCCTGCCCCAAACTGTGTCTTATGTTTTCATTCTGTTTTGTCTATTTTTATTCCTGCCTGATGTTTAGTTTTCCTTTAACTGATACTGGTACAGAAAGGAAGAGTACAAGATAACCAACCCCTCAAGTTCTGTCTGGCGGTGCTAGAGATAAGCAAGTTTATTAATTCTGGCTAGCTGCTCTGAGTTGTGCATGTGAACTTCAAGGGTTTGCTCGTCTATATGATACTCAGAACTGAGGTTGGATATCTGAGTATCTTGGATCAGAAACAGCATGATGCGGTTTTACGTACAGACAGAGTACATCTGTGCTAAGTTAATGTCAGCAACGTGGCAGAGGTGACTCTAACGCCGCACATGCAGCGTGACATGCTCTGTCACGCTGTGGTGTATCGCGTTGTGTGCGGAGGGGTGACTCGCTGGTTATGGCTTGTGTAAAATGTCTCCACCCTCTCTAGCCACTATCCTTACCTGACCTAGTTTTCCTACTGTTTGTGCAGAGGCGCTGGAAGGAAACAGAGAGCGGCAAGACTCTGGGAGGCTGTGAGAGCCTTCAGTAGTTATGCATATCTGCTCACCACTAAATCAAGAGCTTTTTAGATTCAAATCTTGTCAGTGAGAAAATAATAATTTATGAATTACACGGAAGCATGAACATTTATTGCTGTGTTCCAGACAGTAGCGTAGATGTTTCTGGGAGACTGCCAAGCTGGCGTTTCTCAAAGAGATGTTTTCCCTTTAGTGCTGCTGTCTCGTGTTGCCTGTTAGTTCAATTATGGCCAGTGGCTTGATGTAATGCTGCACTCCCGCATAAGTCAGCAGCCTCAGTGGTGTTTTCTTAGTAGTAATTGAGATGTCTTTGAAAAGCCCAGAATCTGGCAGCAGTTAAGTTTAATTAGTAGACCTAAAGTTGTGGAACTCGGGATGTAAAATCTTCTTTTAAGACACGGAGCTTAAAGCAGAAGGGAGACAAATTAGGACACTTGGGATATCTCCTTCAGAATACAGTTACCTGCAGAGGGCAGCTTAAGGTTGTTTTTTTTTTTTTGAGGGTTTTGACTTAAGTTTTGAGTCTAGACAGGGTGCTGTTGATCATTACAAAATATTCTTTTTCCCAGTTGGAGTTATCTTGAGAAAAATCAGAGTCCAAATGTGACACCAGGAAGGAATTTCTAGTGTATCTTCCGATCTGTGCGGAGACCTGCCTGCAAAATGGCTCTTCAGTCAAAGAGTAAGATGGTTTCAGGAGGTGAGACTTGAAGATTGGTTCGGAAGGATGTATTTTCTGGGGAGGGGCATGTTTACAGGAGAACTGTTTTATTCACAGGGTTATAAGTATGGAGAGATGTGTACTGAACCAGAGATCTCTCAAACTTGGTACGCAGAACGTACAAGTGCATGGAAATGAGAGTTAAGGCAGGAAACAGAAATGCCAGTTGGCACTAGAAGTAGCATCTACCTCCCTTGGCTGTTAATGGGATTGAAGGCCTGAAGTGTCTGTGTCCCTTGAAAAAGAAAAATAGACAAGTCTGATGGTTCCTTAGCTTTGAAGTCCTTAAAGGAGGGGGAAATGACACGGTTGAGGAAGAGCTGTTAACTCTTGCCATTTTGAGTGCTTGAGAGTTGAAATGTTTATTGGGGGTTGGAGGGAATAATGCAAAAAGCATAGGTTCTAACACTTGTCTTTTGTTACCTGTTTGAGCTGTTCTCTATTTGAGATGTCACATGGAAAGGCTTGCCTGTCTGCGATGCTATTTCCTAATGATCCCAAGTATTGACAAGTCCAGGATGAGAGAGAGATTCAGCCTTAAATTAAGTACCTCGGAGTTTAAGGTGTTGTGTAGGTCCTGATGGCATGCGCTGGACGGTACCCGAATAATGTCTTCGTAGTAGTCTTGTACTACTGTGAAAGGCTTGAGTTTCGAACAAAACGGGACCATGGATGTGGAAAAAGTTGTAGCAAGTTCTTTCCTGCACATGGCACGGGGCTACTCAGAAATGCATCTACCTTGAGTGCCAGGATGAGAAAATGCTATCTGCATGGTCCATGTAATTATAGGCTTCTACACAGAACTCTGTTTTTTCCCTTATTCTGACCTTCTCAGGAAGGTTCATAACTAAGCAGAAACCTGTGAAAGCAAGGCAACACAAAATACGTCAGTGCTCTTCTCTTATTGATACTGTCAGTCCTCCAGATGTCTTTGCAAATGGTGCAGAAATGTTGTTCTGCCATGTTTGTCAACACTTACGTGTTGGTTCAGAGGCTTTCTTTTAGTTCTGACAGCAGAGATGGGAGTTTCTGCCCTCACTGTGTAATGACTTGATGTCCCAGAATACTGGCCAGGTGGAGTTGTTGCATTATGCTGCTGCAGAGCAAAATAAAACGTGTTAGGAGCAGCTCTAAACCTGATTTTAATAATAGGTGTAGCTAATATTTTGTGTAGAGGCATTTGAAGACAAGTTCTTGGGGTTCGGTAGGGTCAAGTGTTTTCTGTTGAAATTTAGAGGAAATCTGGTTATGTTATAATGATGCAGAGGTTGCATATTGTTATGGGATGCTGGTCAAATTACCACTGGTAATTGCTTGGCGGTTTATTGTGCTCCAGAAATGTCTCGCCATTGCAAAAAGGTATAATAGGTGAAAAAGGTAAATCTCTTCATAGACAGCATGAGGAGACAAAAGGTATCTGCTTGGAAAACAGCTATGAACTCATGTCTGTTTTCATGAACTTGTTCCTTGTTTTGCATTTGACCGAAATAATTTTTTTTTTTTTTTTTTTGGTGAATAGTTGGAATTCTAGGTCTTGCTGTTGGGGGGAACCAAACTTGAAATTCTGCGTCTCTGTGGGTTTCCTATTCTTCTTGGTTTGTCTCTCAGCAGCTGTAGTAGGGGACTTGGAGTAGATGTCTGCCTGTCCCCCTGCCCCAACACCACAACTGTAAGCCCAATTAAGGTGCTCTGAGAACTCATTTAGCTTTCTTGTTGAATGGTCACAGGCAGCCCAGGACTACTATATGCCATGAGATAAAGCCATAAAAATTCCAGTTGCATTTTTGGAATGGATTGTTTTTCATGATTGCCTTGTCCTATAGCTCTTCAGAAAAGCTGGTACCTGAGTTCTGAGTGAAGATGCTAAAACTCTTAAATTCCTGATTATGGCAGCGTTTATTACAGGATTTTTAAGTCCTCGTGGCTTGATGAGGGAAGCCCTCAGTTAAAGAAAAGGCTGGAAGAAACGTGAGTGCATTTGTGCTAATATGTATTTCTTCTGGCAACTTCAAAAAGGAGCAGAAGGGAGGAGTAGAAAACTGGTTCTGGGAATAAGAGCGTGGGCTGATCTGCCTTGCTATATTAGGCATTATTTTAGGAGTTATGGCATATATTCTTAATACTGCTTGCTGGAAGAACAGACCATGTGAGTGAGATAGAGGCTCAAGCTTTACACCTCTTCTAAATCTCTTGAATGTGGTGCAAAATCACTGTTGTCTGAATTGAAAGTGCCTATTTTGTTAGATGTGCGTGCGAGAAACTGAAAAAGGCTGTCTTTGCCCTCCTCCAGGCAGAAGTGGGTAGATTAAAACAACATGGTCACGCAAGTGAATATTACAGGACTCTCACTGGACACAGGAATAAGGGAAGTTGGATTGACTTACCTGGAATTTAATCGGTATTTTATATTTCTTCTATACAAACCATGTTTACGAGAAATGCAATTGGAGTCATATACTTTTGTCTGCTGTGGAGTTTTCCTGTTGACTTAGGGGAACCATATCTGTTAAAAATAGTTTCACTTGCTTTTAAATATTATTTCATACTACTTTTAAATTATTTATTTGATTAAATAACTTGAAAATATTACAGAGACTAAAATGTTAGTAGCCGAGATGGTGAAGTACGGTTCTTTTGAATAGCAAAAATAGAGGCTGAGTGCCACTGATGAATAAAAGGAGGGGTTATTTCACCTTTCCTGTTTCACTTAATTTGAAGCTGCATGAAGCTTTCGTTGTATTGGTGTTTTTATAGATGGATAGCCTTGGCTAAAATGCTACGTCCATTTCATGAGATGCAACAATAATATGTCCAGACTGCTATCAACTCAGTGGTTTGGGTTTTTGGGTTTTTTTTGGGAGGACGAGTCCTGGCAAATGATAGGTATGTTTAGAGAACGTCATAAGCAATGGAAGTGCCATTCCTAGTTAGTTTGCATTAGCATGGCTTTTGATTGTTGTGTAGTATGTAGCAGAAGTCACTTTTAGAATTTGTATGGTAGATAAGTCAGTTGCAGATTGCAGTGGATGTGTACATTTGTGTTAGTCAATGAATGACCTAAACTTAAGAGCTGTCAGCTGCTTTTTTTTTTTTTTTTGGCCTGGGTTGTGAAACCATTGTAAAACAGGCTATAAAGTGAAGAAATTGATAGACATTCCCCTCAGGAAACCTTTTTCTATTAGCTTTGTTATGTTTCCATTAATTTTCTGTTGCTCAGTCTTTTTTTTCCGATGTATAAATGATATATACCGTATTTTACTTCATTTTATTTAAGTCGTCTTTTAGTTGCTGGTTCCCAGGCCATTAAGTATCTTATATTGTCATCATGCAGGTCTCAAATCACACCTCCCCCCTGCATCTAGGAACAGGATTTTTTTCGCGTCTGTTGTGGTGTAGAAGATCAGTTAGCCTCATTCTCTGTAACCTTCGCATCTGCAGCACTTTGCTGTCTCGCTCTTTCTGGAGGGAGGTTGTTCGTGTTCTTGAACTTGAATGCATGAAGTGCTGGGTTCCTTTCTCTGCGTAACCTACTTTATCCCCTACGTACTGCTTCTAGTACGTAGAACAGCTTTGCTATGTCTACTTGTGGGTTTTCTGGCTAGTTTCTAGCTGTATTTTCTTGCCCTCTAATTCTTAAAGCATTGAGCTAAATTGCTGGCAATAATCTTGTTTTGCGGAGCGTTAATCATGTTGTGTTAATTGTTTCTCATCTTCTGCCAAGTGTTTCTGCCCTGCCCTGACTGCCCCATATGTGTGTTACATTCCAACTGCCTGGTAGTTAAATCTGCAATACAGTTTCAGTGCTCTGAATGATCTCTTGATACAATTCTCTGAATACAGTTTAGAAGAGCAGTTCTGTGGTTGAAGCTAGTGTTTTAATAGCAGGGCACCTTTTTGTTCTTCATGTGCATATTTAGTCAGCAAATAGCTGAGTGGCTCTTCTGTGTGTTCAGTTGCACTTTTCAGAAGATCCCCTAGAAGATTAGAAACACTGAGACTTCATGAATCAAGTTTTAAACGTGATCTGTTTTGGTGAAACTTGTGCTGAATATTAATAGGCAGTTTCCTACTAGGCAGCAGAGTTAGCGGGAGGCCCTTTTAAAGACATATATAACATATGTTTCTTACTTTATTTGTCCCTTTTTTTTAAATTTCCGTAAACCTTTTTACAGCACCTTGTGCTGCTCTAGAGAGAAGTGTTCTAAGCTTTAAACGGTACGTAATAATTCATTTCTGTGTTCTGATTGTAGTATATACTGTTCTTTCCTAAGGTTCTTTGTGGTTAGGTTTTATTTATACAAAGTGGACTAGAAATTGCTTTATAGTTGCTCCCTCTGCAGGCATGGTTATTCTTTAGGAAGGCTCAGGACTTAAAGATATTTAGCTCTCATTGCAATCGATCTGAACAGATTAGCTTGCCTAGCCTTGAAGATCTGGTCCGGAGTACTTTTGTTGGTTTGGTGAAGGTTTGAATTAAACTAAATATCTAAGTGCTGATACACAGTGACGGTGTATACACAAGGATTTACTGTGGAACACTTATTCGGAAGCTGAAATATTTATTTGGATGTGGAAGCTATTTTGAAATACTTGGAACCCTTTGAGCATTACCTGTCTTCATTATGGAGCTGTCGGCATCTCAAGGAAATTATGGTACGTGATCCCTTGGGATGTGTCATGTTGTTGAACTGAATGCAAGTCACTCTGTCCTATTTTTCTGTCTTGACAAATACAGAATATTAACTAATGTCTTCATATTTTGAGATAGGTCTTGTCTCATAATGTGTTGTAATTCTGAATCTTTATAAGGCGTAACTTGTTTAGAGAAACTTGAGAATTCTGTCTCTTTATAAATGTTTCTAGACTTGGTTACAGATGATGAATGCCAAGTAGCTCACTGAAATTGTACAATTGAAGGTTCGCTTAAGACCTGAACTCAGTGTAAGGTTTGGAAGCAAATGCTATTTGCACCTTAATTGGAAGTATAGTTTCTAATCAGTTATTACCAATGTGTTGTTATAAGTATTCCTTTATTTTGAATTCGGTACAGCATGGTGAGTCTGTCAGCAAAATGAAATGCTCAGCATTAACGAACAGATTTTTACGTCTGTTAACTTCTGAATGATTAAGCACATTGCAATCAGCGTAACAACAATAAAGACAAACGCGTTCTGGTCTGTGTAACAGAGGAACTGCATTTGGATTCTAAGTCTGCGGGAAGAGCATAAAGAGAGATTAATGGGCCAGATCTGGGAGGAGAGTAGTCAAATACAACAGTACTTCTATTGCTAAGTAATGCATACATTTATACATAAGTGAGATATTAATAAAATGCTCATGCTACACTGGGAAGTGGCGGAGAGGAAGAGGAGACCCCAGTGATGCCTGTACGTTCCCCTGAAACGGAATTAATTCTGTGGGAATAAATACGATTTTGTTTCTTAATTCGAGATCTGAAACCTCTAGAAAAAGAACTCGATTTTTCATCTGGATCTGAAATCTCTAGAAGAAGAACTTGATTTTTCATCTGGATCAAGATATGTGCATGATATGGGTGAGACCAGATAGCAAATTAAATGAAGCGTAGGAGGGCATTATAGGAGCTGAATATTAAGTCTGAGAAATGCATGTGAAGCTCTCCAGGAGCTGAGAGATGGGTCAGTCCTGGCTTTGACCTGAGGGTGTTCAGGTTGGTGTGTCTCTTGATCACGAGTTGCATGTTCTTGAAGAGAGTCCAGATGAGATGAATAGCAGTCATGGTTTAAGGTGATTGGTATATGAGGGAAGATGAACATATTAATTTTTTGGCAAGGTATTGGTTCACGTCCAAGTGTCTGTGATCGGTCCGGTGAGGATCACGTATGTGTCTGCTGTGAGGTGTGTTTAAGTGTTCCGTTAGACGAGGACATTGGGCAGAACGAGGAGCCATCAGTCCACAGTTTCTGTTGGAAGGTTAAAAAGGCCATGGACAGGAACCGGGGTGTGTAAAAAGGGTAGATACAGAACCGGTCTATATTTAGAGCTCAATGCTTCCATGTACTTTACGTAAAAAGTAGAAATTGCATGTAATATGTTAAAATTGGAAAGAAAAAGAGCCTAAATTTTATAATTTCTAAATGATTCATTTGGTCCTGTTAAAGTTCTTTATGCCTTCAACTTTAGATGCTTATGGGTTTTTTTTTAGTTGATCTGTTCTGTTGTCTTTGACAGCTGCTTCTTGAAGCTTCTTTCCTCAAACACTTTAATATGATTTTCACGAAAATATTTGTACGTATATTGTTTTTTAAGGCTTTTTACCTCTTTAAGGCTATGTGCTGTTGCAGAGCCATGGGAATTTGATGTCATGAGTAGAAATACGGAGAATAATGATGAGCGTATAGCCATGTATAAAATATATTTTTCTCTGAGTCATTTGGATAAGGCTGTTAATGGGATTTGTAACTCTTTAACAGGGAACACAGTGAAACAAAATCTATCCAAATGTAGAATAAATACGTACCCAGTGCTTTCAGATTTATTCATCTAGGCTTTTAAGTATCACCGTGGCTAACTTAGCATTATCCTTTTTCAGCTGGATATGCCTACTGAGCAGATAGTTGCCAATCTGAAGACAGTTATCCATGATATCTGCACATTCAAGCCATCGACCTACGGTAAGTAGCTGTTCTTCTAATGTGGTGGTTGAAGTTAGAGCAAACAAAGTTAAGACATGGCTGTTCTGTACTGGGTTGTCATGAAATGACCTTGCTGCTTTGTCTGCCTTGGGACAGGAGGAGGGAATTGTTAGGCAACTCGATGAATCAAGACCTAAGAACTTGACAGCCTGTAAGGGCGTGAATAGCATCTGCTCTTATTGATGTGAACTCTAATTGCACCGTGGCACTACGTAAGTGTCTGTGTGAGGAAAGGAGTGAGATGTTGTACAAAACTACGTTTGCAGGCTTGATGCTTAAATAGATTCAAGCCATACAAGGAAATCCTTATGAGACGTGGAGGTCTTCAGCATCTGTGTGCATTGGTTTTACCCCACTGACGTGACCCTGTTGTGGCTCAATGCAAAGAATCTGAACTTGGAATCCACTTGTAGTTGCCTTAGTTAACACCTATGCTGCAGTTAATATCTAATCTGGTTAGCTACCCTGTTAGAAGGTATATCACCATTTTTTTTTTTCTAATATCAACATATTTTTAAAGTTTCTGCTGCTCCAAGAGAAAAGCTGTTAAATCTTTTTTTTTTATTATTTGTTAGCAAAAGGATCAAGTTACAAAGGAGTAAAGGTTTGAATTCTGCGTGTTGTTCCCGTGGGTTCTGCTCGCTGTTGTCAGCAGAGTGTGAACAACTAATATGCTATCTGCTCTTTGTCATAATGAAGTAAACTAAACAAATGTCATCTGCTTAGCTGGAGTGGAAATGGTGATTTATGAACATAATTTTATGGAAGAACAACCTTGTTTAAGCTAAGAAAACAACTTTTTATATTGGTATTGGCTTACTGTCTGCAAAAAGAATCATCTTGCTTCTCTTCAATTGATGGTGTTACTAGTAAGTACTGTACAGAGAACTGATCACGAGAAGCCAAGTACACATGCCTTTAGAAGCGTTTCAGCCCAAATAAAAAGTACAAAGGGTTGGCTGACTTGAAATATAAGTAAATAGAAACAGAAAGAGGTGGTATTTTTGTCCTTAGTGAGTTTTTTATGTGAACTACACCACCTAGTTAAGTCAGGGTAAGCTCTTTTGGTCTTAGTAGCATTTCTACTGATATTGTGGTATGAAGCTTGAATCTTATGGTGGGTCTCTTACTGGCTTGATTAAATACATTTGCTGTGTATAGGAAGCAAATTTGATAATTAACACATCTTTACAACAATGGAGTCTAGATATGCTTGCTAACTATCAATCACTTAGACCAACTAGTTATAGGTATTTGTTCCTTAGTTCCTTTCAGACTTCCCATATGTAATAGCATGTCTTTGTGCAGCGATGTTGTTATCACTAAAACGGCATTCCTCTGCGAGTCACTTGATCTAATTCAAGACTAAAAATACCACCAGGCAAATGTTCTCAGAGTATAATGTAGATCTACTTTATCTTCCATAAAGAAATCTGACTCTTTTTGTGGTTCTTCTTGTCAAAAGGTTCCCTCAGCATTTCATGGTAGGATCCAGAATTAGGAATGGTTTGTTTAGTGCTCTTAGTCATGTATGAATATTTGGGTGATGAAAGAACTTCCCACCCATATCTTGCCACTCAGGACCACTTCCCAAAGTCAGTTCACTTGTGTTTCTTTTTTTGGAGGAGTGGGGCGTGTGGAGCTTTATTTGTACGTTCTAAGGCTCAGGGGCACCAGTGATGTCAACTGCTGGTGAGGTACTGAAGGAATAAGGTAGCCGTCACGTTAGTACCTTTCATGGCACCAGAGGGTAAATTGCATTTTGAACCCAGTCTGCCAGGGTGGATGTTAAACTCTGTTCTGAAGGGATGTGTCTACACGTATAGTTCTGATTCTGGTCACATACTTGACGCAGTATGGATTAGTACTAAGATAAATCAGCCTCGAGACATGAAAAGTGGTAGAGTGACCGAATTGGTGGTGTTCTTTGTTTCCTAGGTCCTTTTGTGCAGAAGTTGGTTATTAGATCTTCAACCAGTGAAGGTTTGCTGTTGAACCTTGATGGACTTCTACCGCAGGTGGAGAAAGTAGAAGAAGAAGAAAATGCAGAAGATAATGAAGAAAAACATGTCCAAGAATCTGTTAGTACCTGATGTCTTACCTCGTAGATGTGATGATCAAGCTTGGAAGGCAAATGGTGTAATTCAAATTGTACTTTATGAAAAGAAAAAATAAATCTAACTTGTGAATTTCACTTGTAAACTCTGTGTAACAAGAAACATTGTCACAAACAGGAGTTGTCAAAATGGAAGACATTTTAAATTCCTTCTGTTGGTAGCTTGAAAGCTCCCTAGTTTGTGTGGTTTTTTCCTTTACCCGTAATAGTCCTTACTTTAATAAAAGTATTTCTGTAATTTCTGAAGTATTGCCATCCAATTTCCACAGCAGCAGCTGAAAGGCCAGCACACGCTATGTCCATAATGCTGGGCTTTTTCCTCTGTTGAAATTGCAGAATGTTCAGTGCTTTTGGGGTCTTGACTCGGTCCCCCGCAGAGCAACTAATGCGGTTACTTGGGAAAGCTGCTGTGTATCTCGCCAATGAAGGAAACGGGTTTTTATTTACCATTCCATTTTTCTGCAAAGTCAGACATGGTGTTCCTTTTGAATTGGTGGAAGTAACGTCTGCACGATGCTTGTGATAACTCAATTAGTTTCGATTTAATCTGCATACGTAGATACTGGAGGTGTATACAGAGGATTACTACTCTGACCCTCTGAATGCAGGTTAGTCTTTGTGACAAATTGTAATAGATGAGGTTTTTCTAATGATAAATTGGCAGTATTCCATCGGAGGAGTGATCATGCACCTTATCTTTAAAATAATACTATTTCATCTATGCGTAACTGATACGATGCCCCTCAGAGAATCCAGTCAATTAGTGGTTTGTTTGCACTGTCCTGTAAAGAATTACGCTTAAAATGTTTTGGGATGAAACCTGAGTGAAGCTACAAAGTCCGAGTGTCACTTTCTTGTCTATTTTCTATCATAGAGGTTTTTCTTGATGGGCTTGTGAATAACCACTTGGGGTAAGTGGGGGAGTGGGGGCGGCTTCACAGCAAGCTCCAGAAGATCTCTTTTCCATAGAGGTGACTCTCAGAGGAAGACTCCCACGCTACACTTCCGATGAGGTTTTTTGGGTTGGGTTGGGTTTTTTTGCCTGAAAATGCTGACTGATGCCTTATGTGGATTTCATGTGCTACTGTCTGGAGAGGAAGAGCACGTAGATAACCAGAGCAGTGAGTGGCTGGGAGCTGTGGGGCGGCGCTCCTGTGCTAGGTTAGTCATCTTGGAGGTGCACTAGGCTCTGTAGACCTCGCTAGAAGGCACTGGTTATCTAGTGGCTGGATGGAGGCTCCCCATCCCCTCTGCCGGTGTGGGGGTCACCTTTGGTTATCAACCTGCCTAACTTTGGTCCTCTGACTCTTGGTAGCTATGCGTACCACTTAGATTTGGTGGAAAACCTTGAAGATAAAGACTCTTTAATTAAAACGGAGGTCTCTAGTAGCAACAGCACAGTTTGACATAAGTGGTAGATTCCCAATAAATGAGTGGAACTCTTGTTGGGGTTTGAGCTCTTAAACACATCCAAAGGCTCAACTTGGCAATGGTTCCATTTTTTGCACGGTTAGCTTTTTGTTCTTTGGGGCTGCTTGGTGTGGGTCAATCGGATTAAAACCAAAACACCAATCCTTTTTCGCAACAACCGCTCTTGAGTGTGCTTGTAATGTAATCTTGCCATTCTGCCTGATTTAATTCAGTCTGTGGCAATTGCTGTGACTTCTTATTTTGCTTACCTTGTTTTCCTCCAGCATAGTTCTTAAATATAAACTGGAGACAAGCATAAATATCCATGCATTTTTTAACTGGCTGTTTATAAATAGGTGTTTCTTGCTTTGCTGCAGAACTTCTTTCACAGTTTTTTCCACTTTGTTTCCAGCAGGTGGCATTCTTGATCCCTTCTGTAGAGGTGTTAGAGAAGGAGTTTCTAAGTGGAGGTTTTTTTTTGGACTTGGCTAAACATATATATTAGTAAAAGTGCACCCTAAAATGTACGAAGATTCCAAAAAGGATTGGCTATTTACAAAAGGGATGAGCTTATCCAAAACTGGAAGGGTGGTTTGTGTTTGTGGCTTTAAATCATTACTATTGTTGGAGGCGGGGTTCATTTTTCAAAGAAGTTACCCTTATCTGTCTGCATAGAAATTCTCGTACCTCCCATCTGAAGCACTTGGCTGCTGTCAGTCAGGGTGCTTGACGGATTACTGTTAGGCCCCACGGCTAGATTTTTGATTACGTGGGGTCCTTTGCTCAGAGTTGGATCAGAAAATTCTCGTAGGGGTAAAGGAAGGCTTCGCACTGACTTCAGTAGGCTTACGAGGTAGTATGTGGAAAAAGCAATGCCGGTGCACTTGAACAGCCATCTAAACATCTTTTTTACTATGGGCTGTGCTCATATGCCTGGTGGAAAGAAGAAAATTAAATCTGTTGCTTCGCAAAGTGAATAGTTGATGTGACTGGCAAAAATATTGTCGAATGTGTTCACTGATGTTAATTGCCCTAAATGTCCCATTTGGTCCAAATCTTCCTACATTAGGAATTGGTGATGAGGAGGCGGGTAATGGTAGTCATTTGTAAGTATCTTTAGAATGGATTATGTCTTTTTTTTTTCCTTTCCTCCTCCTTCCTCTGTTCTGCAGGAGTTAAATTGTAGAGTAAAGCTTTTTTAGCTCCTTAATACTGATGTCTCCTAATTTCTGGTCTGGAGCACCAGGCAAGTTTCAGAAGCTAGGTGAGGGTAGGTAATCAAGAGGAAACTGGATTTTTTCCAAGTGTTTCAAATATGTAGGTTTTTTCTCCTCCACTCTGTGCCTTAAGTAATTGATTGTACTGATTACGGATGGTAGTGTACTGGCAAGTCTAGTCTATGCCAACATAGAATGGGCTAGCAACTGAATCGGTCTGCAGCAAAAGGCTTGATTACTTGTGACAAGTTTGACCTAGATGGTTTTTTGCTAATGAAAAAAAAATTAATCATGTTGCGTAAGCTCCTCATCTGCAATATGTCTAGCTTTATTAGCTCAAGTACAGCATCCTCTGCAAGTACATCACGTATGCAGTAACCTTTTTCTACTTGGAGTTTGTGCTGAGGATGTGTGCTTGCATGAACAGAAAAGATCAAGCCATGGGGATGTGCTTTGTTTTGAGGACCTGGCTCTTAATTTACATGCATCTCGAATGGATCACGAGCGGTTGATTAACACTGAATTTTAGCAAAAGGTAGGATATTGTTTTACAGGAGCGTTGTTTCACCCTGCAAGTACGGTTTTGTGTCTGTGTGTAAGCAAAGAGTGTTTTTATTACTGATGAATTACATATACAAGGAATGTTATGAGATATTGCAGTAGTGATGTGCTGTTTGCGACCCGAAAGGAACAATGTGAAGGTGATGACCTGTTGGTGTAGAAAAGCAAGGCTTGTGATATCATTTGCGTAGGTTTGTTGGTCTCTTCTCTTTTTTTTTTCTTGGCTTATTTAAAAGACTTTACTATCTATTATGGAAAAAGGTAGAGCTGCCCTTTTGAAGATGGGTGGCTATTAAAAAAAGGGATGCTTAAGCATAAATATACAGGTGAACTTAAATCATAAGTTCTCAGACTGCTGAGTGTACTTTCAAAGAATAGAAGCGTGGAATAATAAACATTTCTGCAGAAATCTATACTTGGAAAATTTGAACACTATGGGAATACTGTGGATCTGAGCCTCTAGAAGTCAGGTGAGCAAAAGAAGTGGCTCATGAACTTAGCAAATTTTCAGCTGCATTTGTTCAGGTGTAATCCTGCAGTTAGGAGTACCTGTTATGACGCTACTAATCGATGAAGTAATAATGCCCCTGGTCGGTGTAATACTGACATCGCGTTTTACAAGCTGTTGAGTATATTGGAATTTCTAGCCTGAAATTCTTGAGTGACACAGAGGAGAGATGAAAGGGAGGAAGACAACATGAGATTATTCCCCTTTAATAAGTTTAGTCCCAAAACAAAAACATGCAGAGTGGGAGGACTTCTACATGTGGTTCTTGTGCCAATATGCCTTAGAAACCAGTTAAATGGTTAGAGTACGCATAACTAAAATGGCGTTGTTGGCTTCCAGAAATTAATACTAGCGTACTCATTGCAAAGCGTGGGGTTGTAATGCTTTAGTGGTTTTTGATTAGTTAGAGCAGGACATAATAAATAGGTTATCTGTCCTGAATGTTAAGTCCTGTATAATAAGAGGCCTGCTTTTTACCAGAGTTTCTGTTAATGGATGCTTAATACTCCTTTGGTAGGTAAATAGAGCCCAGATCTTCTATCAAAAGCAAAATGGCAGTAACGCAGGACCTGGTTACCCGAATATGTGGTGAGGTGAGAAGGGATGTGTTGCAAGGCATTAACCGGTCCGTGCTAGCTGCGTGTGTGACGTTGCCCGCGGTAAGCGGAAACTTATTTCAAGTCAGTTAGTCCATAGTGAAAGGTTCGCTAGGCAAACTCTTTGCGCATACTCGGGCATGAAAGCACATACTCTTGGTCCCTGCAGAGCAGCTGAGAAGTAAATAAATGTTATCGCCTGTTAACAAACCATACCTTGCTGTGCACGCTTGGCTCTCGGCGAGAAGGGGGAGATGTCTGGGAGGGTGGCTGGAAGGACGAGACCATCTTCCCATGGACCACGTAAGTGAAGAAGGCTGGTCGCTGTGCCCTAGTTCTCTCCCGAAGGGCTTTGTGTTTTTCAGTGCATTTACCCTACCTCCTCTCCTCTCTAATTTTTAGCAGCACAATCCAAGCTATGCTGAATTTGGTTGGCAGCTTCATTTCCACCGAAAATATTTCTCGGGGAAGTATCCGGTTACGGCATTTGAGGTCGCAGCCTTTTTGCCTCTAAAAGTGTGCTCTTAATGATGGTAGGAAAGTAAGAGTAGATGTATGGGACTTGGAATCCACACTGTTTATGAGTATTGGAAAAGTTTACTGATGTTCCTTGTGGAAAAAAGGGAGTGCTGCAATACATTTACTAATGCAGATGATGTATGATTGCTTTTAAAATTGTCTTATATGAAACTGCTGTTAGTTTGACTAAGGAGAAGCAGGCGGTGAGCTCGGATTCGCAGTTAGTGCATACAGAAACATTTGCCCAAACAAGGAAGAAATGGCCCTAGAGGCATGCACGCAGTTGTGGGGAATGACTTGTACGGATATTAGGTGCACTCCAAAAAACTTTGAATCTGCGTAGGTCAAACTGAGTTCACAGGGCCTTTGCTGCAAATTATGGCATGGAGGTTAAGTCAGATGGGCAGGACGGGGATGTTAAAAATGCCACGCTCAAAACCGATGCAAGAAAGGCTAGCCTCTCCATAGCCACGGGGGTTTTCCAGGGAGCTAGCGGTTGGAATTAGCACTAGTCCCACAGCTGCTGTTGTGATGTACTGTAGCTAGGTACAGTGTTGGAAACATCAGGTAAGATCAGCCTTGTACACCTCCTGAATTTTAACTTGTCAGGTATAGACACTGATTTTAGTTTTCTCGGGGACAGAGCTGGAAGTTCTGCAGTGTGTCTGCCTCTGCTCTGAAAGTTAGGCTAGCCTAAGATGTCGGGCTGAGCGCTTCATTTGAAGCATACAAAACCGCTTGGAAAGATCTGGGCTAAGCACAAAGCCCATCCAGACGATGTCACTGATGAGGTCTGTTTAAAACTCTAATCGTGCCTACGAGGGGTAAGATGTTTCTAAACGCTGAGACAGGCATTATGAATGATTACATTCATATTCTGCAGTACCATTGGTATTGTCAGCCTCCAAACTTACAGGGAAGCTAATATTGTAGCCTAAATTCTGTCCGTATGGTAAAACATGCATTGACTTAAATAGGATAGAGGGAAATAAAAAGCTGTTAGGACTAAAAATACTGTTAGGGATAAACATTGTTATTTTACAAGCAGTCATTTCTGTCAGTACCTCACCTTGCGGGTGAGTAGAGGCTTCGTCCTACGACTACATGGAGAGGGAGTTGTCAGTGAATTCCTGACGGTTGTACCTTGCAGGGTTAGTGTTCAGTGCACGCGCGAGTAGTTGTAATGTTGGGGGGGGAGTGCTATGGCACTCGGGGGGAAAGCTGGTTTGGGAGGAAAAGTGTCCTTACTTCCTATCACTGTTCTGAAAAAATAAGCTTTTTGTGCCGTGAGGGTAAGCAGCATGGGAATCGGTCCACCACGGATTTGTATTGGCATCCTACTGAGAGGAGGAGGCTTCATGGGAGGCTTGGTTTGGGTACACTCATTGACTTTTAAGGTTTTAGTACTGTCTTTCATCAGTGGCCTTCAATATAAGCTGCTTGTTTTTAGGGTTACCTTTACCCCTAGTGCGTAGTGTTCTACCATTTAGCAAAGGGAAGTGCTCATTTGTGAAGGTTTTCAGAACAAAGATCAGGCTTTCTGCGAAAACTGCCTGTGAAAAATGTGAATGTAATCGGAAGAGTATTGAATTTCTTAGAGTCAAATCCTGTTTAAGTTAAAGTTATTTAGCTCCAAGAGTACTTGGAAAACGGGGCAAAACCCAGCCTGCCCAATCTGCCAGGTACTGGGAAATGCTGGGTTAACATGAGCTATTACTGCACATGCCATATTTAGTCACTGGCAGAGCGAGACGGGTGTATGTCAGGGGCTGTGGCGCTTGGCACCTTCGGTGTGATCTTCAGTGGGGTAGCAGGTCTTCTCGTGAGCCTGTATGTTCTAGCGGGCATCTTTGTAGTAAAACCTGTGCTGATGGTATTTCTTTGCAGCTGGAGTTCTAAAGGTCTTGGTATTGTTGAAGTAGAGAAACACTTGGGGGACTGTTCTCTCACCCTAAAGAAGGCTTAAAAAAAACCCCAAACGCTAAAGTGGAAATGTTTTCGGTAAAAAGGGTAGTGATTAAAAATTATTTGTTCTTTCCCGAAAGCTTCATCTTGCCAGCAGTCCTCCTGCTGCGATTACATTGCTAGTAGCACCGTTTCTAAGTCACTAGGAGTGACTGGGGTGGAAATAACAGATAAGTAAGGCAAAACTTTTTTCTTTAACGTGCTCCGTGTACAAAATCAGGTAAATTTCATTTCCCAGCATTAGTAAAAGTGGTTATGAGAAGACAAATTTGGAAGTGACCTGTACAAAGGCTAGGTACTGCTCAAAGCTTTTAGAAAAGATGGCATGCTAACAAGGTAGCCAGTGACCTTACGCTAGAGGTGCCCTGTGAAAAATAAAGCTTTATTTCAGGGAATTTGGACCATTGTAAGCATGGTTCCTGTAACAGGGCTTTCCCAAGCCCACCTGCTTTCGGCTCCCTAGGTTTGTTGGGGAGGGGGGCTGGATTTTGGGGACTGGGACAGTGAGATATAAGAACATCATCCTAGTTGAAGCTACGTAAAAACATGTGCCATCTAGTAGAAAGACATTTTCTATTTCTGAGGTTTCTGGAAGGTGCCTGCTGGATTTACTAAGAGTGTGCTGCCTGGTGGTCTTTGTACTTTGACTGCAGTTCTGCTGGAAAGCTGTTCCGCATGAGTGCGGTCAATCGTATGCTTCCCCAAAACTAAAGATCAGGTCTGTGTGTGCTGTGTAGCACATGTACGTGCACATCTGTGTTGGCTAAACCAAGCTGAAATGCAGGCATCCTGCATAAAGAGAAGCGAATTAATATTGTGCTGGACCCTCAGTTGGGGGAAGGGTCATTTTTCTGCTTCACAAGGGCTTTCCAAAAGGGTTGTGAGTAGATGAGGCGCAGTGGAAGAGCGAGTTGTTCCTATTTCAAGAAGGCTAGTTTTGATGTTTTTTCAAAATGCTTACGAGCATCCATTATCAATGGATAGTGGCTTGAAAGAGATTATTAATGCCCTTATCTCATTGTGTTTTAAAAACGCTTATTAACAAAACCTGCAGTACTATATGTAGTGCATAGAGGTGGTGTCTCATTCCTTGTCTGTGTGCGGAGACATGGGGAAAAGATTGGATTTCCTTTATTTCAGTAGTGATTTGTTGTCTTGGATGTAAGTGAAGGGGTGAAATGTCTACTAGATGTAGAGCTTCCAGACTCTGAAATGCAGACTCTTCTTAAAGTGTGTCAGAGTGGCCTTCGAATTGTCATTTCCTCTCCAAAACCTTTGTAAAAAAGGTGTTGTAAAGGTTACCTAGCAAGTTGGAGAACTTGGAATTAAAATCAAGGACAGGCATTTTATCCTTGTGTGTGTGTGTGTATTGAACTACAGACGCTTACGTATTTTAAAAGTACGTTTTAATGTTTCTGAGGGAGCTAGACCAAGTGGGGAGAAGGTCAAATTAATAATCTTGGAAGAGTCCCTTTGAAGGGATCATGTTAAAAACACATCTATCCTCTCCAAATCAATGTATTGGTAAATAAAGCAGTTTTGCTTACCTCTGACAAAAGACTGACTGAAATACGATACGTAGTGGTCAAAGACGGCCAGGATCTATCGGGCTTCATGCGGCATGAGAGCACAGTTGATCTCCTAGCCTTGTCACAGCATCAGAACATTACGGAAGGAAGTTGTTTTCTCCTTGGCCAGATAAAACCCCTTCGGTGCTTGGTCTCACACTTAGATTAGAAAAAACCCTTTCTTTTTTAAATTCAAGAGATAAATCCTTCACCCTTCCGGGTAATACAATACCATCTGCAAACAACCGTGAACACATGAAAGTCGAGCCAAGCTCCGAGTCAATGACAGCGTCTTGACACGTTAGGGAATGAGTGTGAAGTCCTCTCCCAAAAAGCTTGTGCCACTTCGTACGGCGTTTGTTTACTTTTCGTATGAGAACCGTGAATGACTTATGGCACAGTTGCAGCCTCTGGCACATTATTGTTCTGTGCCAAGCAAAACATCCACCGGTAGAGATTTCCATTCAGCTTTGACAGGGTTTGCCGCTTGGAATTCAGCGGATCAAAGATGAATTGTTTTCGCTGTTTAATACTGATTAGGAGGCTTGCATCTGGTGTGTACTTTATAACTCCAGGGAAGGGAAGAAGGTACAATGTAATTTAGTTGTTGGTGGATTGTTTGTACCTGTAGCTATTGCTTCCTTGACCCTCAGTTTTCTCCATGGAGAAAGCCATCTACATTTTTTTTTTTCCTCCCAGAGGTGCTAAAAGCTCTGGTCAGTGCAAGCGCAGCACTGATAGTCATTGAAGAAGGTTGGTCTGTTATACCGTTCTCCGCACTTCAACAAATCAGCTTATTCTTAAAGAAGACAGCAGAAACAAACCGAGATGCCAAAAAAATTCAGCTATGGCAAAATTCTGCTCACAGGACAAGTTAGAAATCTTAACAATAGAAGAAGGAAGAGCTGTGCGGAAGGTAGATTCCGCCCTCCTGCTTAGGTTTTTCTACAGAAGAGCAATGACCAGTTTGACCAGAAGTTAGAAGTTCAAAGTGATTAAATCTAATTAATACATATAAAAACAATTTAGATAAATTATTTCTGTAATTTAGCAGCCTTAAAGAAAGGAGTGCATATGTATATCGGGTAAAATTTGGAAGAATTGTTAACTGTAAGAACTGAAGTGTCAGGGATTCTGGAATCGGGGAATTCACAAGAAAATCCATTTCATAATTGTCTACTTGACAGGTTTTTTTAATAAGTCCCGGAAAGTAGCTGGCTTGATACAAGTATAGGACTACATCTGAGTCTACTTCTATCTGACAAGTTCCTATATGAAGGTCGCTATCTTCTTCGGAAGGTTTAACCCACAGATTTCCGAGTATGGACCATGTGGGCTAAATTCCAAGAAGTTCAAGAAGAGACCTCAGCCAGCAGATCTGGAATGAGACGGATCCTTCTCAGAAACGTGTTTCTTCAGCTCTTCTGTGTGAGTCTGTGCCAGCACATGCCCAGCTTCCAATAAACGTAAGTTATGTCTGGCTCGAATCACTCAAACCAGTGATTTGCATGCCAAACTGAGAAAGAGATCCTGAACACCAATGTGCAGAAAAAGTGGCCTCTGCCTCGAGATTTAATGAAAGGATGGTTAAAAATCGTTTATTCCTACAACCTCGGTGACTTTTTGTGCCGCTAGTTCCAAGATAGGCAGCTGCCGTTGGCAGTTGGGTCATTGCTTTGCAAGATGCACCCTTCAAGCTTTCAGTCTTAGAACAATCTCGTATTTCTCTAGACAGTCTGAAGCTTATTCTGTAGTTTCGTTTGCTGGTAAATTGTAAATAGACTCAAACCAGAAATGCCGCTTTTGTATTGAATTAGGAGTTTAAAAAAACAAACAAACAAACAAAAAACAAACAAACAACAAACAAACAAACAAACAAAAAGGATGTGAAGGCCAAGACTTTACAAAGCTTTGAATTTCTGAAACAGGTGGGAGGCCTTGGTGCAAAATTTGAGAAATGTTTTCTTTTAAATGCATGTTTTCGTTTCAGAGGGAAAAGCTCTTCATTCATATTGTGGAATGGGTGAACTTCCAAAACTATGTAAACTATGGATCTGGAGTTCTTCGGACTTTAACGGCTTCTTTGGAACAGTGTTAATATTAATGTTACTTTTACAGTCATCTCAAATGATTTAAAACTTGTAACACCATCTGCCTTGACAGATAGTGGCGAAATACCTGTTCTCTCCCTGTGAGACCAGAATGGATTAGGAGGGGATTAGGGCCTGTGTATTTATTCCTTTCATGGTTTGTGCTCTATTTGAAATGAACTTGAAATATTTGTTTGGTTAGTGTTTGTGTGTGCAGTGGTAGTTATTATGTGTCTCTGGTCCTATTTTTGTAATAAGTACCTCCTGCTATAGCTAATGAGTACTTACTCGGTAAAGCACTGGGAAACTCATCATGCAAATTGCTGTTTGAATCTTGGATCAGTGCCATGCTGTACATTCCACTTCTCACATTTATTGCTGAAATTACGGTGCAGTAATTAATGGCATACAATCCTGAAAAAATTTGGCCTCCAACTTGGAGTTCAAGATGGTAGTGTTCAGTAGAAAGTGAATCAAAATTGAACAGATGGAATTACCATGAGGAATTACTATTACATTTAGCTGGCATATTGCACTTAATCAGACAGACTTTGTTTAAAGCGAGCGGGCGAAGGCGGCTGCAGCAGTCCAGCCTTGTACAACTGAGTGCTAGATGGTAATTGGGATACTGCTACGGAGCAGGTACATTGAAATTAGCTGAAAAATGAGATTTCATTTATAGACCGGTACAAATATGATCACTTTTCCAGTTCATTTCAGGTTTAGGCTTTTGCATGTAGCAGTTTAATGGCTGTGACTTCAAAACTTGTGTCTGGTTTTCTTTATCCCGTGACCTCAAGGAACCCAACTTTTATATTGCAGAAGCACTTGGAAAAGTTGGCTCCAGTACCTTCTGTTGAGTGTGCGGTGCTGGAGGTGTGAAATAATAATGACTGGCCAGGAGCGGGGAAGTGCCTGAAGAAAGACAGTGTTATAATGGGAAGAGTCCAACTCAGGCTGTGTGGGGTGCTGTGGTAATTTTTATTAGTTTGAGTGCTTGATTTGTGATTGCTAATGTTGGAGTCTTCATTTTTAGAGGAAATCTATGTAAAGGGTGAAGAGCAAAGGAATTGAAATTGAAGGGAGAAAGTGTAAGATGTGTGTCACAAGAAAACAGTCCTTTCAGTAAACACATCCTACCCCTTTCATTTTTTTTTTTATTCAATCCTGCAAGCAAAAGTGAGATCCAAACCTACGTTAAGAAAAACTTCACCACCGCCCGAGAGAATGACTTCTCCATTCCCCCCCATCGATTTCTGACCAAGATCACCCCCCGACCGCTCCCCTGGGCGCTGAAACGCTCTCCGGGTCATTCCCGCAATGCTTTCCCACACAACCACCTTCGCTTTGCCTCATCGTAGGACAAACGCCCGCCGCTGCAGCCGCTGCTGTTGCAGCTTTACTGTCGGCTGCTACTTCAGGTAGCAGCCGGGGAAGAAGAGGAGAGGCTCGGCTCCTCTCCCACCCACCCCAGGGGCACGGCCGCGGCTGGGCGCTGGCGGCACGGGCTCTCGGCTTCGCCCCCCCCGCCCCCTCCTCTGAAAGGTGCCGGGGGAGGAGGGGGAAAGCGCTGCCCGAGGCGGGGCCGGGCGGGGCGGAGGGCTGGGCGGGCTACGGCGCATTTCTTGCGGGGCTGCCGCCGCTTTGTCTGCGGGGAAAGTTTGGCGGCGGGGTGGGGGCCGAGGCGCTGCCCCGGCACCTGCCGAGGGGGCGGCGGAGCCACCCCCTCTTCCCCTTTCTTCCCGCGGAAGCCCGCCCGACGCGGCGTCTCTCCCTCTCTTCCCCTGCAGCCGCCGGAGGGGCAGCGCGGCGGGGCCATGGGCGCCCCGGCCGCCGCCGCCTGGGCGACGCTGTGCCTCCTCCTCAGCGCGGCGCTGGCCGCCGCCGCCTCAGGTGAGTCGTCGCGCCGGGCCCCGGCCCCGGCCCCGGCCCGCGGGCGGTTGGTGCCCTGAGGAGAAGCTTGAGTTCCCCCGCTGAGGAGAAATCCTCCTCTCCCGGGGGATTTGGGGCATCTTTCCCTCCTTTCTCCTGCTCCCCGGCCCGGGCGGGGGTCCGCCCCCCGCCATTTTGGCGGCCTCTTCACAGGCGGGGCGAGGGGAGCGGGGGCGAAGCCGTGCCCGGCCCCTCCCGCGTCTGCCCCCCCGGTTCTTCCCGCTCGGTGGTGGTGGTGGGGTGTCCTCAAGCAGCTGAGGGCTGGCGGGCGTTAAGCGCCGGGGATGGAGGAGCGTGTCCCGCTTCGAGCACACGGGGCGATGGGGAGACGCGGGGGGTGGCCCGGGGGTGCCGCCGGTCGGGCTGGGGCTGCGGGGCTTTCCCTCACCTTCGGCATCTTTTCCTGACGGCGGGAGGGGGACGAGGCAGCCCGGGACAGCAGTAAAGCCTCTACCAAGCTGAGTGTGGGGTTCACCCAAAAAGATTTTTGTGGGTTTTAGTTGTCCAAACCCACAAAAACCACCCAGTGCCCGCGTGTGAGGTGGGCTGAGCTGGGTCAGTCAGCGGCAGGGCTCGGGGCAGAGCCCGCCCTCACGCTGCCCTGGCACGCTCTCCACGGGTGTTCGTGGCGGTGGTGAGCCCACGGGAGCCGCTTGCCCACGGGACTCGGAAATGCTGTGGTGCGCGGTTGTAGCCTGCCGGCCTGGGCAGCGGTGACAGGAGCTGGGGGGAAGTGGAGAGCAGGCAGCGGTCATCCACCTTTCCTTGTTTTAGGAGAAGAGGGCTGCGTTCAACTCGGTGTGTGCGGATGTTGCCGTAAGAGTGCCTTGGCAGGCATTGAGCGTTGGTTTCTTCTAACATAAAAAAAGCGTTCTGGACAGACTTGTGAAAAGTGCAAGGTTATGATCTTACGATGCTGTCAAACAGTAAAGTTAATGATGTTTTAAGTTTGAGAGTGCAGTGCGGCTACACTTGTGCACTTCAGTTGTTTTCCAGCATTTCCTTTGACCGTGCGACTGTAGGTTGTTGGTTTCCAAAGGGGCAAACTCCCCAAATACTATTGAAACACTATGATTCCCATTTGATATAGTTGTCTCAGTGAATAACATTAGTTAAAAATAGCTATGTGTGTGTGAGTTGGGGAATTGTTAGATGTGAATTCAGGATATTGATTTGTTAGGTAGTACTCTGAGAGACTTAACTTCTAAAAAAAAAAAAACAAAAAGCAAAAATCCCCAAACCAGAAGACTACCCTACCAACCTCCTGCATCCAAGATGCTCCACACAAAAATACCAAGGCAAAAAGTTTGGGGGTTTCTTCCCACCCTTCTACCTGTATGTGAAAGGCAATATGATCATTTGAGGAAATCCTTTCAGGTGAACTTTGCAAACAGTCATGAATCACACGGGTAACTTGGAGCTGCATGCAAAGCCAGGGCACTGCAACAAAGAGCAGCATTGCTTAAATGTGCATCGTGCGATGTCTTGGGCTCACTCAGAATTGGGAATAAAAAATAGCTAGAAGCTATTTGTAACTAAGGGTTTTCCAAGTCCTGTAAAAATGGGTTATATCCCAGTTGGTAACTTGTGAGGGAATGAAATACACCTTTGCTTTAATGGAAAGGAAGAATCAGACTTTCTGTGTTTGCGTTCTAGTCCCGCACGGGCTGGGATGAGCCTGTCTCTCCAGAGCGCAGTGGAGGCAGCAGGCTGTAGAGCTGAGAGAGAAATTTTTGAAGGTCTGTCTCATTCCTGCTCTTGCCTGCCCGGGCTGTTCGAAGCAGCTGCTCTCGCCCTGTTGCCTTGGTCCTTACTCCGTGCTCTGACTTTCATGATGTGTTTATAGTGCCTGGCACAAAGGGCCTAGATGTAATTACAGCCTCTTGAAGCAAAAGTAGGAAATGCTGGTATTTTGTCGTTGTTGTTGATAATTTCCCCCAGTCTCTTTAAGGTTTTCAAATCCTCAGTGGGGGCTCTGATACCACATTTCACATTTTAGGGTATCAAACCATTGTTACTTTGTTACATGGGTACTTTTGAGGAGCTTCAGATGTTAGTGAGCAAAAAAGTAAGGCCAGCAGCCCTTTTTAGGAGTAAAACAGTCGAGTTGTGCTGGTCTTAACTAACTGGTATTAAGTATTGGTTTTTTTTCCCACGTGCCTTCCAACCGTATGTGACCTTGTGTTTTGCACTGAGTTTTGAGGTGCAGCTGGATGATGAAACTTGAAATTATCTTATCATACCAGAAGAAGAGTGTGGGGGAGGAGAGAGATGTGGGGGGCAGGAAGATAATTGATATTTGAAAATCAATGCAGTAACGTGAAGTCAAGGTACGATCAAGTGTTTGTGTTTGTGGTTTTTTTTTTCTGTATACAGAAATTGCTATGAAAGTCAAGTAAATAAACGAACAGGTAGTTGCTGAGAGTCTGAGTCTCGGTTGCGTTCAGGTAACTTGGCACCACCATGAACGTGCAGAGCTCACTTGTGAAATGTGAAGCGGTTAACCGTACGGTTCGTGGGGTGGCCTGTGGGGGACTATGTGGACGTGAGAGTGAAACCCAGGGTTTTGGCACGTTAGTCCTCTTTGGTGCTGAGTCTGTGCATGTGATGGGTAGGGCTCGATTTGTTTACTGTCAATATGAGTAGAAAGGTATCTGCTGAATTTGAGAGAAACACGATTGGGCTTTTGAGGCTCATCATCTTGGCAAAGGAAAATAATTCCTGATGGTGCCTCTGCAGCCTCTTGTAGCTGAGCTGAAGACCAGCTTGAAGGAGGAGCTTTTGATTCGAAGCAGTGTAGCTCCAAGGTTTTCTGTACAAATTTGTCTAATCTGCATTTTATGGGAAACACCACTCTTTGACAAGGAAATTCTTAGTTCTCTGGGTGGTCCCTTGAGGCAGCTTTTCCCGCCTTCTCTTTTCTTTTCATCTTTGAGTTTCTTGGGTTGCTTTTGATTGCCTATTCTTGTCACGTTTTCAGTAGACAGATACGTGTAGTTCTCAAACGAACGGCTGTTTCCCAGAAAATCAATGAAAGAACTGTAATTCAACTTATTCATGGTTTTATTTTCTAACCTTTTATTCGATTTATTGAAGTAGAATATATAAAGTATGCTTGAATGGGTGTATATCTCTATCTCTTGCTTGGAGAACTTTCTGTCAGCCGGCAGTGTCAGTGGTGAGGACTAGAAAGACTGAAGCAGGAGGAGTCCCGTGAGCCTGTCATTAGGTGAAATGTGACCTGTTGCCCATGGAGGATTGATTTAGGAGTGGGAATTCACGCCGGCTCTTCTCGCCGTGATTGCGTTTTTATGTGTATATTCATGTGCTTTATTGGTTTATGCTATAAATGGTAAACAGATTTAGAGGAGTGCAGAAAAGAAACTGCTCTTTAGCATGCAATTTAAATGCCGTGTAACCTTACATTTTTAAGGGCTGTATTTTGCCCTTGAATAGCTGTGGCTTCCCTTTTTTTCAGTGAGAGCTTGGGCAATTATTCGAAGGTACAGTTCTGAGCTTCATCTTGTGTGTATATTGTGAGAATTCCCATCTTATCGGGGGCAGCCTTTGTGACAGTGGAGAGAGAGAACATATGCCCCTCGCACGAGTGGCACCAAATATCTGAATTTGTCACCGGTCTGAGAGAGCGTGAGGTGATTGTGGGAATGAGTTATGATACTAGCCCTGTTCAAAAGTGGTTGATTATTGGTGATGGTGCAGGCAGGTCCGTGTTGAGATTATTGGTGATGGTGCAGTCAGGTCCCCCTGAGGTTAGCGTCCGCCCCTGTTTTACTTCCTTGCGTTCTCCTGCTTTCTTTGATTGTTGTTTGTGTCCTTGACTTCTGTCTGAGTAAGATTGGGCAACTTCTTGCAATTATAATGCTGCGATGCTTCATCAATGGTCTGTTGAGGTGCTGCAGAGGCATGTGCTAACCCCTTCTTGAAAATCAGGTGCATCGTTTTGCCAGGTCTCCCCTTTTGTCTCTGTTCTGATTGTGCCACTCTCCAAGTTCTTGAGTCCATCTTGGCCAGAGCCCCTGATACTGCAGTCTGAAGCTTACCCAGAGGTTGCCCTGCTGCACCAAAACTGCATTTGTTTTGTCGCCGGCAACTGCATGGCCAGAGATGGCTGTTCAGTGCTGCTCCTACTGTTCTATAGCAAGTTCACTGAAGAGTGTGCTGGTGTTACTTGCTTCTAACCTGCTGTTTGTTTTTTTTTTTTTTTTTTTTTTCCTCTTGCAGGTGCCTGTGTCTATCAGGGCTTCTTGTTTGAGGTAGGTAATCTTGAATGTGTTATGCTGGGGAAGTGTTTGAGAAGGTGCTGTTGAACTTGACTCTAGTTCCTGATTTTTGTCACCTCTGTGACTGGGGTGGCTGATCTTGCAGCAGGTCACAGAGCTGTGAGCTTTCAGCCTGCTGGAAAACAGAAGTAAAATAAATATTGCCCTTGGAGAGGCTATAAATTCTCCCTGGGCCTTTGAACCCAACCGCTCTCCTTCTCAGCACAGTTCAGCCCGCTTCTAACTGGGGCTCCTTTGTCTCGTGTGTGAAAAGATGTGAGAGATTTCAAGGTTCTTGGAAGCCACATCAATCACAAATGCGTGGTCCTAGGCAGGATAGAGGTTATGTTTTGTGAAATGTCACTGTAATGCCAGGGTATGCTCTGTGTTTTTTCCCCTGAATTAATGAGGTATTAATGACAATAATTTAACACCTTTTTCTCTCAGCTGATTACGGTGAGTACTGTGTACCCTGACTCTTCTTTATAAACCCAAAGTATTTTCTTTTATAGTCTTCCTCTTTGTATGTACGTAATCCATGAATAACTTCGTACAATAATCACAGTTTTGAACAATTGATAAACAGTGGTTTGCTCTGTAACACTCGTCTGCCTTGCTGCGGTACTCTGGGCTAAAAGGAAATGGCTGAGCAACTTTATGTTTCTGAAGTGCTTCTGTACCTGCCTCCAATTCCACAGCAGACTTGCTCAGGGATTTGTTACCGTAGGCTGGGAGGCAGCATGCAGCAGCTGTCGGGGAAAGCCTGGGTTTTTATTTCTCTTAGAGCTCTCCAGCAAAGCTGGAAATGTGCTCTGTGTGTGTGACACGTGACCACTGGGTATCTCGGAGATATCTGGGGGCAGGTGGTTTCTTTGGCCTTCCAACATGGACTCAGGGTCTCGGAAGTTTTTCTGTTCCAGGAACGGAATGTAGGGGGAATTGCTGGAGGCAAATGTTTTCAGGGGGTGGCTTGGGAGGAAGCTAAAGCAGGCGAAATGTGTTTGCTCTTCTTAATAATGTGCTGTGGAGCATCAGTGTCTTAACAGCAGTTGGAAAATTTGTTTAGATTCCCATTTCAGTGAACTGTATGGCAGGTCACTTTCTGCTGAGAATTGCAGCTCGGTAAGGGCAGTCTCAGAGCTGAAGGGTGAGCAAGAGAGGGGTTTCGTCCGTCACTGATTACTACTGGCATGTAAGTCACAAAATTTTTTTGCCTTTTGTGGTTTCTTGATGTTCTGCTGTTTTTTCTCTGCTCTTTCTTTCACCACTGCTGTGCATTTGAAATGCTAGTGTAGATCTCGGTAATATCTTGCCATAGCAATTGTACATAAAAAGTATGTGATATTCTAGATTAGATGCTCCCGTTTAAAGAACTTGCTCCCAGTATCCTTGATTTTGTCTTTATCTCTGTATTGAGTAAGAATATTGTATTTTTATTAATAAACGCCTTCTGTAACTGTAGTAGTTTTTATTAGCTGTGTGAGAGGATTGCTCTGCAGTAAAACTCGGAGCAGACGCAAAACTGATGCAGGTATACAGCTGGCATTTGTAATCAAGTAAAGCTTGAACAGCTCAAGCTTGTCATTCTTGGAACAAGGACCTGTCCTGTCTCTTGTTCGTTGTCGTGTCTGAAGGTGTGCCTGCTTTCCTGAGTGACATTTGCTGTGGGAACAGGCCTTTGCTTGCTTCTCCATGAGTATTTCGGTATTTCTTCTACTTCATAGGCACTAATGTAACAACTTTTGATCATTCTCTGGAATGGAATATAGATCAAAGGACAGGCTCTGTGGCTTCAGCTAGCAATCTCAGAACAGGTACTAAAGCCACATGGTTTCTGACTCAGATGGGGAAGATATCACCATGCAATGCACCAAACCTGTGGGCTAGGTGCATCTTCCTCTGTAATGCTGCTTCACGGGTTTCTTTGGGTGACTCTTTTCTCTAAGAAAGCAGGAGCTGCACAGGCAACCATAGAAATTACAGATGGAAAAGAACCTTTAGTAGGACTTGTTTCATTCTCTGGTTTGTGCCACTCCCGACAGCAGTATTGGAGTTGGCTTGGTTAAGCATGATAGAAATCCAACACTCGGGGTAGTGTACGACTGATTTCAAGGCAGTTAGTACTTGTGGGTTGGTGGCACATAGCTGTGATAGAGCTGCGGAGCTCGTGTTACCTTGCAGAAGGCCACTGTCTCAGAAAGGTCAGTTTTGAAGTGGAAGATGACAAGAACAGCAACCCGGCCAATGCCATCGTTTCGGTTCCTGCAGTTTCCCTGGCTTCAGAATGAACACTGTATTAAAAAAATTTGAAATCTGAAGACGCGTGTGTGAGACGCTTGCTCTGTTTGTTAAACTTGGTGCTCGTAAAGCATTGATGCAGCTGTCTGACAAATGAAGACTGGGAGCTATTGCCTCACGGCTTTGCTGGTACAGTTGTGTTTATTGGAGCAGGGGAGGAGGATCTTTCTGAATCGCCGGTTTGGGGTTCTGGAGGTGCAAGTTGAAATTTCCTATCTTACGCTGTCGTCTTGATGAACAGAATTTTTTTTTCTCCTTTCTCCCAGATCATGAGGAAAAGTATTCTGCCCGTAATGTGTGTCGTGCTATTTAATTTTTCTGGTAAGACTGGCGAGAGCTGTGTTCACTGGCCTTTTTGCACTCCCTCCGTAACAGGGCTGGCGCATATTTTGCAGAGTCAGTGGCGTACTCAGAAGCGCAGTGGTACGGAGAAGTTCCGCTGGCGCTTGCAGCTGGCCTGGCCGGGAGCTCTGTGTGGGTCACTCTTCTAATGAAAATCCCTTGGGTGTGTGGATTGAGCTGGTGGGTTTGTGTTCTGCTACGTGCATCTCTTGCTGTCTGTCTTTCCAAAACAGATATGCTTGTGCTAACACGGACAGAATAATCTATGGAATGGGACAAAAATGGTGCTCCTGTGACAAGTTCAGACCCTTTCAGTTGGGTTTGTGTACCTGTTCGGTAGCATGATCGAAGCCTTCTTTACTAGAGCCAAGACCAGCTTTGGTCTGTTCCCCAAACCGTTACCCAGCCTCCAAGTGTAGCTGGTCTTGGACTTACGCTTTTTCAGGTTGCTGTTATTTTATTGACTTGTT
Source organism: Calonectris borealis (assembly GCF_964195595.1). Taxonomy (NCBI): domain Eukaryota; kingdom Metazoa; phylum Chordata; class Aves; order Procellariiformes; family Procellariidae; genus Calonectris; species Calonectris borealis. The sequence continues at coordinate 82,909,567 of NC_134315.1, read as the reverse complement.
CCTTTTAAGTAGACAAGGTGAGAGGCAAGAAGCTGGGCAGGGGAAACAAAGAGGAACAGATGGACAATTATTTCTTCAGAAGATACTGAAGCCTCTTGTGCAAGGAGCAGCTGCAAAAGGAGCCTTAATACCTGGATTATAATATCAGGAGGAGGAAGCTGGAGGTAACATGGAACAGCCCCAGGTTTTGTAAGTGAGTGCGATGAGTAGTGGTGTTACAGCTAAATGAAAACGTGAGTACAGCTTCAAGCTGTGGCTTGACAACTGGACCGTTAAGATGGCATTGGGAAGGGATTTCATTTGGATATTTTTCTAGCAGTCTTTCCCTTAGCGTTGTGCCAGAGCAGCACGCGATTGACTTGCCTTGTGTGGCTGAGTTGGATGTGGGTGACGGTAGTAGACGCGAGTGGCTTTGTCCATACCGGAGGTGCTCCCTTTGCCGGCCTTGTGAGTTGGGCTGTGCTCTGAAAAGCCAGCGTGTAAGGGTAGGCCATGTCCCAGCCCGGGCATGCGCCTGCTCCCAGCTATTGCAGCAGAGCCGAAGGGAAGCTGAGCTGGGCTCCGTACCGCTGTGTGCAGCAGCGTTGGAGCGCTGGCTGGAGCTCCCGTGGCTGGGCGTCTCTGCTGTTGGCTGCATTGTGGGTTAAACTGAGTTTTACAAGTCTGGGGCCCCGACATGAGGGAGCACGGATGGATGTGACAGCAGAATTTGCCTGTGGGGTTCCTCGCTAGTGGTCCTGCGATGTGCCCAGAGGGGAGCAGAGAAGCAGACTGGGGGATGATTTTGTGTTTTTAGCGTTCGTATAAGACTTTGGAAAGTTGCACGTAAAAGAACATGTTCAGTGAAGAAATCCCAGTGACAGGACAAACGTGCACGCTAAGGATGTCATTTCTATAGAATCTGTTCCAGAGGAGGATTGTGCCTTTTGGGTGCGTTTGCTTACAAACCATTTACTCACTGAAAAGAAAGCTTTTCTGAATGACAAGAAGGCATCGGGCCAAACGCTGCAACCTCACCTGATGGCTCTCACCTGGAGTGGCAGCATCGCGGTATGCCTGTGGCACTAATAGAGCTGTTGACAACCTCCGAGAGAAATCGCTAGAATCTTTTTTGTGTTTTAAACTATGGTTAGAAACACTGTTTCCTTTCAGTGTCTCCTGGTATTCAGGGTTTTTCTCAATGTTTCATGTGCAAGTAGTTGTAGGTGAGCTGTTACTGGGTTATTGGAAGAATGCTATTTGCTGCAAGTCTTGCTTTATGGCATTTGGCTGTCTTGCTCACTTTTGCTGCAAACCCAGACTCTGAAGTCACTTGAAAAAGACGTGGACCTGTTGGAGCAGGTCCAGAGGAGGACCACAAAAATGATCAGAGGGATGGAACACCCCTCCTATAAAGACAAGCTGAGACAGTTGAGGTTGTTCAGCCTGGACAAGAGCAAGCTCTGGGGAGACCTTATTGCAGCCTTTAAATACTAAAAGGGAGCCTATAAGAAAGATGGGGACAGACTCTTTAGCAGGGCCTGTTGCGCCAGGACAAGGGGTAATGGTTTTAAACTAAAAGAGGGTAGATTTAGACTAGATAAGGAAGCGATTTTTTACGATGAGGGTGGTGAAACACTGGCACAGGTTGCCCAGGGAGGCTGTGGATGTCCATCCTTGGGAACATTCAAGCTCAGGCTGGACGAGGCTCTGAGCAACCCATCTATTAAAGGTGTCCCTGCCCATGGCAGGAGGGTTGGACTAGATGACCTTTAAAGGTCTCTTCCAACCCAGACTGTTCTACGATTCTATGAAAAAGCCTTGGTGCATAAATCAAACATGGAAGTGTAGTGAATGCAAGCACTGCAGAGTTGCTTGCATTGTTAATGCCGCAAAAGTTCTGCATCTTGCTTGACTGACTTAGCTGCCTGTATATCAAAGGTCAGCTTGTGTTCATGTGTTTCCTCTGAGGAAAAACACATCTCTGTGTTTGATTTCCAGCTGTGCTGAGGAGGTTTGCGTTCCTCTCTCTGTCTTCACCTTTGAGGGAGTTTTCAGATCCACACAATCAGCGCAGCCACTTCCTTTATTTAGCAAAGAATAAAATACACATTACTATTTTTTTTTTCTTAGTTGGAGGGTAGTGTAGGTGGGGATGAGGAGACTTTGATGCCACAATCAAAGTAAATGTGTGTGAGGGGTATCGATCAAGTCCATGTCTGCATCTTTCTGCCAGCTGGCTTGTGCCAAGAAGAGTTTGCAGCCCTGGGAGAAGGAGAGGAGAAGCACGAGGCTGTGAATTAAGGTGGGAGTTGGTTTAAATGGAAAGCGTGACTTGATAAATGACACTTCATGCCTGGTAGACACTGCAATAAAGAAGGACAAGTCCAGCTGAGCAATCTCCAGTAAACTTTTATTTTGTCTGTGTTAAAACACGGACATTGTCTGTTGCAACAGCTGCTAGTAATGCATGTAAGGATGAATTTCTGGACTGGGAGATTCCTTTGAAAGTCTCGTGAGACACATATGGGGCTTTTTTAACACTATAAAGCACCAAACAAGCCAAGCAGCTTTTCTTGAAAGGAAATATGTTTTTAATCTTCGAGATTGAATGAAAATTTTGAACAGAATAAAAAGCCCTAACTTAATCCACAGTAAATGGTACTGTACTTGTGCTTCTACCAAAAATTTTCCTTCCCTTTTTCCTTTTGAAACTGCCTGAAAAAGGATTCAAGTTAATTGAAATGCTTAGTTGACTTGGACATCTTAAAAGGAGAGACTTCGGGTTTAGCAGTCAGTCGAAAGAGCAACATGCCTTTTCCAGAAAATGAAAAAAAAGAATTGTTGTAGTTCTTCAGATAGTTCAGCTTTTCATCTCTTTAATTCTGCTCTGCAATCAGTTATGGTAGAGGTCACAAAATAATAATTAAAAAAAAAATCACATGTTGACAGATACCTATTATATAAATACAATTTCCATCAGCTCTATTATAAATCAGATCATCAACTTAATGTATGCGTTAACTGTAATTTTTTATAAACACTTGCAAGGAGCTGGACTGATAGGGGAAGAGACCAGCAAAAAATAAGGAGATAAAATGGTGGAGGCATGGAGCTGTGTTATGCTGCGGGTAGCTGCTTGCTCAGCTTCAGAGATGTTTTTTACATAATTACTTTTGGCTTATTTAGCTCATTTCAGTGGCAAGTATAATCAGAGTGGAGAAGCAAAGTGCTAGTTTCAAGTTTTGTGTCTGAAGAAAAAAATGCATGAAAATGTTGATGCGAAAAGTTTGAAGTTTGTGACAATAAAACAGTTTGAAGTATCTGACAGGACTGACTGCGTGTAACACGTTCTTGTTCAATAAAAAAGTGTCCCTTTAAATCTTCCGATAAACTTGATAACACCTCGCAGTTACATGTGTACATGTTGTCAGAAGTGTAAAAAAAGCCTGATTTTATGCTTTTGAAATTAGATTTCTGTTTCTATCTGTAGTTTGTGCTGAGTCAGAAACGAAAGGGGAAATATAATGGATAGAAAACGCTTTTTTTCAAAATTTTAAATCTCCCACTCTAGGTAGCTTCTATTCTGAATAAATTTAGTGACTATTTAAAATAAATGTTAGCAGGTGCAGAGCACTTCTGGTTAGGGAATGTTTCAAGTAAGCAGTGGAAAATGAGCTTCACTTTAATTTCTTTAGAAGGATAACAAGTTACTACTGAAAAATGACATCAGAATTGAAGATTTCAGTTGAAGGTTTTGCTTGCTAACTTTTACAGTGGTCAAAATGTTTTTGGTTTTGGTTTGGTCTTTGGTTTTTTTTTTTTAAATAATGTTATTTAAATGCCACTACTTACCCTGGGGCGACATCCTCAGCTCCACCAGGGAACAAAACTATAAATTTCTGTTTATAACATGCATATAACCCTTCGTAGCTATAAACTCTAGTTTACAGCAGCGTGAATCTCCCTTCTGTATAATGTTCATATGAACATTGTATAGAATACTATGGTATTACCCAGTTTGCTGTGGGGGTTCCTCTTTGAGCAGCCTGCAGTCCGCACTCTTGATTTGCTCTTCTGCAGTCTCCCACATGAACATGAGTAGTAGGGAGGTAGCGAGTTACTTGTGTTGGAGGCTTGCAAGATGGAGGTCGCTTTTTCCTGCTATTGCAGAGCTGGATGTATTCTTGTAGACACGAGCTGACTAATATCCTGTATACGATGATTTTCATTTATTGAACAGATACAATTAGATGCCGTGACTCTCCCAGGACTTCAGAGAGTAGTGATGGAAAGACTGGGGGCATTTGGTGCAGCGGGGGCCAGATTCTGCAGTGCTGTTGTGCAGTCTTTTCAGCCTGTTTAGCGCAAGTGCATAACACTGAATAATTGTTTTATGCGGTGTGTAGGGCCTATTTATCCTTGCTTTGTGTGGCTATGAATGGAAGTGCAAGGTGATGGAAAATAGACCTCTCAATTTACGTGAATGGTATGCACTTAAGGTTTATTTAATATAATGATGAGATGCTTCTCATGTAGGAAATCCCTTCCGCTTGTGGGTTTCAGAAAGCTGAGAACAACCGAAGATCAAAAATAAAGAGAAAAGTGTTTTTTGAATAAAGCATGTGCTGCGTGTTCCTTCTTTGTGTTCCTTGAAAATAACAGTATAATATAGAGGAAGAGGGGGTAGGCTCTTTACTTCATGGTACCGGGTAAAAGAAGCTTAGATGTAAGATGAAGAATATTCTGCTGAGGATGTAGTGAATTCTTGTCTCTTAATCAGTAAAGAGGTTTATTTGTGGACTGAGGCACACATTTTAATATGTAATAATTCTTCTTTTATATGTTAGTGGTTCTCATACAGAAGATTTCTAAATGTCATTTTTCGGTCTGAGAAAATGAACTATCATTTTATAAGGAAACACAACACCGTTAGCATAGCTGAGAGTTGATATGTTCTAGAATTATCACATTTATTTTGCTTTGTAGCAATTTGAAACTTGTTCTGAATATCAAATAACACACAGTGTCAACTTGAGAACTTACTCATATTAGTTGTATATCTCAATATAAGGGCTTTGACATGGTACGTGCAATCAGTACAGTTTGCATATTGGTGGTTTTTTAGTTCCTTTTTCACTTTTACCTCTGAAAAGAAGTCCTGGGGAGCTCTAATATCCTTACACAACTATCAGCTCTATTAAAAACTTCTGTCATGAGGAAGTGATGACAGTTGCATGTTAAAATCTCTTAAAAACCCAGAAGGCTCTGCTTAAACTATACCCCTACCCTACTGTAAGCAGAGGTGAATTATACTTTAGCTGGAAAACGACGGCCCCGATCTGGAGCTCTTTGACACCACTATAAGCTGTTGCCCTTCATGGGTTTTCACGTTCCAGGAGCGCTGTGAGGGTATTCACACACCAGAAATGAACCGTGCCTTTGCCCGTGGAAGGGTAAATGCCGCCCTGCTTACTTGCTACACCCGTGTTTCAATGAAGAAAGCAACGACTGACACAAGTTGCAACTGCAGGACTGTTCATAATATGAAAGGCAAATTCATGCAACAGAAACTTGGTTCAACAGCTGCCTGTGCCCTGCCCCGAAGTGGATGCAGAAGGAGATAAACACGGGGTCGGGGCAGAGGGTGGCTGGGCTGGCCCTGTCCCTGGGATCGGGCACTTTTCTCCTACAGCTTGGACCTGTCGTTGGTCTCGCTGAAGCAGCATCTTTCAATTCCCGCTGGGCAAGGGTTTAGGTCCCCGCAGCCCCTGCATCTGGGAGCAGCAAGTCGCATCTGCAGGGCACCCTCTTGGTTTCTCCATGTGCTCTGAGAGTAGCCATGTCCCTTTTCATGAAGTATCTAAGCAGTGGTGAGGCAGACTTTTCCAGTGTTAAAGCACTGGGCCTTAACATTTAACCTGATGCAACTGAAGTACGAAGCTGGTGTCTCTGCTTACCCTGAGATGATTTATCTGCCATACTTGCCCGACATAGGTATTTCACAGCGCTCTCCGCAGTGGGCTGCCAATACGCTAGATTTATCATCCAGTTTCCTCCTCTTCAACTCTTCTGCACGTATGTACGTCTCTGTCTTTTTTCATGGTACGCTTGCCGGTCAGAAATTATTCTTCTTCCTTCTGTGTAAATGGGATCTCATATTCTAGCAGTCCAAGGCCCAGCGGTGAAGTCATGGTCCTCCTCAGCTGTCTGTGCAGGTTTGTGCAAACATGCCCCGGTTTGGCCCCGGGTTTGAACTTGTGGGGTGCTCTTTCTAAACATTCAGGCACACGTGGTGTTTGTGGCAAAAAGAGATTTTGAAACAATTCATCTTTACTTTAGGTAGCACAAAGGAAACATAGACAAATTAATAAATGAAAAGAGACAATTCTATGGGTTGTGGGGCTTTTGAGCTTTAATCAGAGACTCTGGGCTGTCCACAAGGGCTTTCTGCAGCCTGTGGGTTTTGGAGGTGTGAGGGTCTGCTGGCTGTCGTATTCTGCTTCAGGGGTCTTTCCTCTCCATCCTCTGTCCTGGCTGGTGAAAGACTCGTGCTTTAATCTTCACTGTGTCATGGGAGGTGATCTGGCATCAGCCTTATTTGGAGATCAGGGTCTTTACAACAGCTGCCCTGTTCCACATTTTCCGTTTCGGTGATCTTCCTGGATGGTAGCTGTTCATCCGCGAACACTGACTTAAGTAGATGATTAACATTTAATAACACGGTTATAGGAGCTATATGCCAGGGCCTTGGCAGGAGATGTTGGATTTCTCATGGATTCATTCACCAGGACAATTTAACAATTACCCAGCATTTATAAATTTCACAAGTCATTGTGCCTTCCATCCTTCCTGATGCATTTGAAGAGCCTCGTTTCGGAAATAATGTCTTGTAATTTGTCATTTACTTTTCCTTTTTAAATTCCCAGCGTGAAAAATTCCTTTTTCCTTTGCTAGGTCACTTCCTCATTCCTTCCCTCTCCTCAACCCTATCGAAACCTTCATCAGGTTTCCGTTTGCATTTTCTCTTTAGAGTAGGGGTTGTGATGTCTAGTTAATGGGTAAGAGAAATGATAGAAATCGGGTTTTGCCAGTGGAAAAAGCCTATAATGCATTAAAAGTTGAGACCTGCGGACAGTGCAAAGTAATGTAGCTATAGAAGGGTGACCGCGTACATCACCTGGGGGCCTGCCTCAAATGTAGTTTCTCACTGGGCTAAAACTGGCAACAAACCATTGTCATACTGGTGTGTGTGCCTAACCTGGGCCTTGCATTGAAAACTTTCCTGTTCTTAGTTTGGGAGTGCAAGCGCCAGCTGGGGAGTTGGAAGCTGTGCCCCACAGCTGATGAAAATGTTGCGAGAAAATAAAATAGCTATCTCCGTAGCGGGTTATATGATAAAAGCAGAAATGGAAAATGGTGCTCATCAAATCCGTATATTTATTATATTCTGCTGGTGCTTATGAAAGCATAAGCCAACGCTGTTCGTTGTGGAGCAGTGAAGCATGTTTGCAGTTTAGGCGAGAAGCAGTTTTGTTCAGTAGGGTTAGTAGGAGTAGGTTTATGTCCACATACACGTATATGGGACTTGGCCCCTTTTTCTCTGAGGGGCTTTCAGTTGTGCCAGGCAGCGGCAGATCTGCGTGCCACAAGCAGAAGAGGCAAGAGGGTGTTTGGGTTGGAAGTCATAGCCTGCTTTTCCAGAAGGGATTTCACTATATCTTTCTGTGTCAAACGTGACTTTAGTTTTAAACAATCAGCCCTTGCTTTTCTTTTCTTCTTTCTTGCGTGAGTCGTAAATGACAGCTCGCTTGAAAACTGATTTTCCCTCTCTTCAGCACAATAATTCAGAGCTGCAGAAATCAGCCGGTGGGGCACAGTTCTGGAGGTGGTCCTCTTACCGTTTTTATGGGCTACTCAAAAATCTGTAATCGTAGTCCAGGAACATAACGTTAATGTTCATCAGATGACTTTTAAAGGTCTTTGAACTGATCAAGAAAGTCAATATCGTTTTAATTATCCCCAGACGACGTTTTACAGAAGTGGTGTTTACACTCTGGATATATGTATACATCAGTAGCTTTAGGAGAGAGAAAATGAAGACAGAAGGCTGGAGCAAAAAAGTCAGGAGAGTTTGTGGTTCCTATTTTGTGTTAGAAAAGAAGCAAAAAAATCGTGTATTGGAAAGAAATTTGAAAGTGTGCTGTCATGAGAGGAGCCCGCTGAAGGTGATTTAAGCTCACTTGCTTGTAGCTGAAAGAGGGAGAGGGATGTAACTTCCAGCTAGAGGTATAAGAGCAAGTCTGTTTTCAGTCTCACTTTCCTGCTAGCACCCACCTACATACACACACTTGCCAGTCCCCGTGAAGCAGCAGTTTCTTTGCATATGTGTTTCTCCTTGGCACATGGGGTGCAGGATTGTTGCATTACTGTGACTGCAGCATAAGCTGCGATGACACGTAGGTACATCCTGCACCCGGCAGATGGTAGGGAGAGCTTTACTGCTCCCTGAAGGGAGAAAGGAGTTTTGTCTGGCAGTTTCTGTGCTTTTAGAACAGATCACTTTAGCAAAAGAGCATGAGATGTTTGCTTTCTTTATTTGCTGTGGCTCACTGGAGCAAGCAATTGCCCTCATGTTTGTGTCTGAGATGTTCTTTCAACTTCCTAAAGACACATAGATTCTCTCTATGTATCGCTCTGTACAGGTGTGGGCAAGTCCCACTGAAGGCTATTGTGATCTGGGAACTTGGCTGTTTTCTTATAATGTTGGTTTTCTCCTGGAGGGGGGCTGCCAGGTACCACATCTGGAAAAGATACTGTAAACACCAATGCAGTTTTCGGGGCTTTTTGCCACCTGCTATCTCCTTGTGGATAAGCAAACTTGGTTTTGACTGTTTCATTTGATCTAATAGGTAAAACCAGAAATGACGCAAAGAGGAAAATAACCCTGACACCCTTTCTGTGGGAGACAAGGCTGACTTCTAATGCGGTAACAGTGATGTCACGTCTCCTTCTTCTGCTGTCACCTGAGCGCTCGGTGGAGCTGAGCAAGCGTGTTACTTAACTTGTGCGGGCAATTGAAATTCCACCCTAACGTCGCTTGCTGCAGGGCACCTTAGAAGATAAACATGGGATTTCTTTGCATCGTAAGAGTGCATCTTTTTCCAGCAGCTCTGCATTCTGTCAGTGCTTTTAGTTTCTTTTGTAATACTAGTTACCAGAGGCTTATATCACAGCTGTGAAAGTTTTCTTTGGGATGACACCGGGCATCTTACAGAGGAGTTTTGTGCTAGGATTTTTTTGATAGTTTGAAAAATAATGGGCCCTGGATATGACTGGCAAGAACTAATAGAACTTTGCTGGTTTTGATGACCCCCAAAGAACTTTTGAATTGAATTTGTAAGATAACTGAGGAGAGTGGATCCCCAACTCTTGTTGGCATTGACTGGAAATTGGGCACTTTCCTCTAGTAAGGGTATAGGAAAATCCTCGTCTTAATTTTTAGGTAGAAATGTTGAAGCTTCTAGTATGTATCAGCAAGAAACTTTCTCCCTCTACAGAGAAAATTAAACCTAAACCTTGCTGGTTTTGTTTAGAAATGGAAAAGAAACTGTTTGTTAGCACAGGTTAAATTTCTTCTGTCCTTCCCATATAAACAGCTTTCTGTCTTATTGCGGTACGGCATCAGTTGACACAAAATGAGTCAGGACAGCTGAAACAGCCTGGTTTAGATGCATCTGTATCACACAAAATGACACCGAATATATAAAAGATAGTTTCAATGTGATCTTTTCAACTGACTCTCAAAATACCGGACAAGTCTATTAAGGTTGAGCTTTGCATCTAGGTAGCTGCATAGTCACGTAGGCAGCAAAAAAGGGCCTTTAGTATTGAAAAGCAGGACTTGGCGCTCTCTGGTTCAGGAGCCAAAGCAGAACTACTTGGACTGACAAAGCTTAGAAATGTTTGTCCTATGTCCTGTTCCTTCAGGTGTGCTTTCAGGAAGACAACTGGGAGAAACAGCAAAAGCTAGGGAGAAAGGCTGCCGATAGGGGAATTTGTGGGAGTTCTGTCTGCTCCTACGTGCCAGAGAGCCCACTGGAGAGCCAGCTTTGTTCTATACTAGTTAGTAGCAGGCTACACTTGCACATTTGCTAGCCCAGGATGCGTTTGAGACCTTGTTGTTCGTCCTCAAAACATCTTGGGTGAAGAAGTTACGAGGAACTGGTGAATGTCTGCTCAGTCTTTTGAAATAGATTTCTAGTGTTTTAATCAATCATAAACCTTAGGCAAAATTGGACTACTGTGCCTGGACAGTGGTCCCATGTGGAATGTCTTATCTTCCAGGTTGGTTTGATGTGTTTCTTTTTCCCTTTTTTTTTCCTGGAATAACTCATGTCCCCATCAGAAACGCCAGTACGAAACCCCCTCACCGTTATAGTTGTTGCCCAGGCTTTTTAAATTAATTGATTCAAAGTTGTCCGGGATAAATCATTCTCTGAGACTTTTCAGTACACATTAGCTCTCCAGTTGTTGCTATTGTAACTGCTGAATTTCACAAGCAGCTGAGGATATTCTTCGGTGCTTTCAGGAAGACATATAATAGATGGAAAAAATCCCAAATATGAAGCTCTTCCAGATGGGTGCATTGATTTTATATCACTGCTCAGATCTGTCAGAAAGCGGCTGTAAAGAGAGCCACGTGATGCTGTGATGCTCTGAAGTTTATGATGCTATATTTCTGCCATGCATATTAAATAGCTTCAAACTTCCATTGGAAAACCACTGTAATTCTAGTGCTGTGATTTATTGTTGAGCCGTAGATTACAGAGACCCGTTAGGATAAAATACTCAGTGCTTACTCGATTTTGTAATCATTATAGCTGCTTCAGAGTCATTCAGTAATGAATCCTTTAACTAATCCTGTGAGCTCAGCATCAGAAGTATCTTTATATTACCAGCTGGAATACTACGGCTAAGGGAGAGTCCTAGGCATTTTCAGACACCCTTAACTGTGTTTCTGAGGATCAGTGAGGGCAAAAAAGCTCCCCTCCTCCCCCAAATGATAAATCCTGAACATGATTTCTTCCTGTATTAATTTGAAGAATTTTAAGCCAGATGTTTCATTACTCAAAAAAATCAACAAGGTTCATAAACTGCTTCCCATGTGTTTTATAAAGATCAAAATTAAACTTTTTGCAGGCTCAAAATTGGGAAATTTTAGTTTAAGTTTGATATTGAGCATAAATTTTCAGTGACATCAACAGGAACTGAAAGTTAGGGTCTGGCAGCGAGATGACAAAGATGAGAAATTTTGGATCTTGCAGCTATCTACATACCCTTTTATTTATCTCAGTTATCAAACTGGAAGTCTTATTTCTAATGGGAATGTAGTCTCCCTGAAAATTTTAACCTTTTCATTTCCTGGGAATTCATCTGTTGTCCTACATTAATAGATTTGGTCATAGTTATGTGGGAATAATTACTTTTGAGTGCTTAGCCAGCATGAGACCAATATGCTGTAAATCCAGTGTTCTTTTGTGGTTCATGGATATTCATATTTTCAGAGGAAATACAGGGTCAGTTGTTTAGTTACGAACTTGAAAACCTGCGCTGGTTTAGACAGAGTTGTCATCACTGACATGCTAATAGCTAGTTCTGAGTTAGTGGATGCAGTAAATCCTTTTATGCATTGAGCCTGGTAGAGTGGTTTCAGGTGAAAACATGAGCAAACTTGTTAGCAATTTCTTTCCCACATTTTTTGCAGGTTTACAGATTCTTCGATATATGTAAAAAGCCTGATTTTCTTGAGTATTTAAGGATTAATTTACAGTTAAATTCTCAATATTACAGAGTAAAGGTAACTTGCTACATTTTTATTCCAGTGGATTTTTTTTTTGTTTTAAAGAATTAGAATTTTATAAGTGTTCCATTTTGAAAACCTAGGTTTGATTTTAAATTGGAGACACTTAAAAATTGCATCTACTCCTTTCTATCTCAATTTCTCAGTGAAACTGTGGGATTGTAATGCTTATGGAAAGGGAACCTAAAAATGCCTCAATGTACTCTTGCGGGGAAGCCTTCCAAAACAAAAGTGAATCATGTGCTTCCATTGAGTGACCTAAGGAGTAATTCTTAAGTCTCTCTTCCATGTTTTATTTAAAACAAAGATTCCCCAGAATGAAACAATAAACTTAATGAAAAACTGTTTAAAATTTACTGCAATCCTTAGGACAAAACAAAGTCTAATATGTTACTTTCAAAGACACCTGGAGACATCGTGTCAGATAAAATGGAACTAACTGGGATAGACTCAAATATCAACTGAGCAGAATTTGTCCCAGAATTTAACTTTGCGTTACCTTGGCAAATAAAGTGAAATCTCTTTATGTGCTTATAACAGACAAAGCTTGGTAACAGACCAGAGAAAAGCTGAGATGCAGTGTTACAGGGCAAGAGAGATTTAAATAGTCCATAATGTGCTCCCTCTGTACGTGTATCCAGTGCGTGTGCCTCATCTGTCATCACAAATGGACTATGTTTGCGTTAGGGAAACTCAGTGCTGTCAGGCTGATTTAGCGAGGAATCTTACATTGCAGACTTTCTTTTGAGAATGTAAACATTATCAGGAACATCTTGGCTTTTCTGCTAGAAATTACAGGCGAAGCATTGAAAGGAAGAGTAAGGCGTTGTGCTGGAAGCACGGTTAAATCGTGCTGTAGCACAAGGAGCGGTGTTTTGCCTTGACAGGTTTTTAAATGGGAAGGCAATCCCACTCCCTATAAGAAGGAACATGCAAGTGCGGTATGTTGGGGAGCTGCAGACCTTTGTCTCTTCTGTGTTTATGCTATGTTTCATCGACGGCATGTTCCATGCTTGAATGCCGTGTCCTGGCACAGGTCTGTACCTTTTCTGGTTTAAGCAGAATGCTATCATCGTAGTCCTGTTAGTATTGGGCAAGTTGAAGGTGACGCTGTGGTACGTAACATCCTGTGGAGGTTTCCTGTCAAGACCCTATGTTTGTAGCCATAAATGAACGTGGACGTAAGCGCTGTTATCTAACAGTAGTACATCTTGCAACTGTAGAAGTTTGGGCATGACTGCAGTGTAGTGTTCTGCCGTATTTTTTTAAAAATGCTGTAATTTTACTTCCTAAGAGGTTTTTGGATGCTTGAGTGATCCTATGTGTGTGACGTGTGATTGACAAGATAAAACGAGGGCATATCCGTGCTGACACAGGGTAGCTGAGACACATTGCCATGGTAAAAAGTAGAACTGAGTTTTAAATCATTTACCTCTGTAATGCTGGTTTTTTTTCCTGTTTGGTCCATTAATACTTTGATTCTTCCGAGGAGACTTAATTAAGACAGCACTGATCCTACTGGTTTTTCGGAAGATGATATGGCTTAACAACCCTGTGTCTGTCCTGCTTTGGTATTGTGCAACATAGGGTTTCTCCTAGTCATTTTAGCAACAGCTTGGCCCCATCAGGTCACGGGATCCTTTCCGGTGAGTTTCAGAAGGGTTTGCTGGCTGTAGAAGAGTGGTGAGACCTCTGGATCTCCTCACGCTTTGGAGAGGAGTGTGCTGGAGTTACCACAGATACTTCCATCTTCTCTGACCTGCCCTTTTTGCAATGCATAAATATCTTTTTGTGGGAGAAGATCTAAGCTCACAAGATGTAGCAGTGTCAGTTCTCCTTCTTGCTTCAGGCAGAGAAATATCTGTGAGATCAGATCAAGGCAAGCCTCTTGAAATCCCTCGGAAACGGCGTCATCCGTGATATTTTGCATCCTAGGAGTGGGCTGTGCAGTTAAACTGTTTTTCCTGCTATGTTTAGCATCCTATGTGTTGTCCAGTTATCCACTTAGCATGCCATTTTTGTCTAGTAATAGTTGGATGTGGGTACCTGGTGTGTCATGCCGTCCGTACCTGCCCAGGCTGTCAGAAGCATTGATTTGTAATCTGAAACCCTCTCATCAGCATTTTTTTATTATTATTGTGGTGTTGATTTCACCAACAAAAATAGAAAGTATTAGTATCAGAAATAAATTGGGAATGATGTTTTCTAAGCAGAATAATTTTGCTGGGCTTGCACTGCTTATCAGCAAGGTATCGGCAAGCAGTGCTTGATGCTTGAGCGCGTGGCTTTGTTAAGAATATGCAGGATGCAGGCAGCTCTGATTTAGAAAGTGGACTCAGCCTATCTATCGTTAGGCTTATTTCAGTTTAGGCGCCTAACAATTCTTTGACAGGTGAAGTGTAGTTTATTAGACCCTTCTCTAATATTCAAGTGTAGCGCCGTGGACCACAGCAGTTTGTTAATATATGATCATTTCCCTCCTTTTAGTCTTGCATGTGAGTATGTATTTTGTTTTGCAGGTACCAGCAAGGGGGCTGATCTGATCTTCAAGGTCATATCTTTTACTCAGCGTCCTGTTTACACAGATGCCTTCGTTAGCCTCTACAAATAGCTGATAAATCCACATGTTCAGTCTGAGGAGATGATAATTCCTCGTATGGCAGCTTCCCTAAGTAACCTCCTTGTTAAAATCAGCAGTAGTGCTGTCTATGTAAGAGCTGCAATGAGGTCTCTATACTTAATATTTTGAGTGCGTTCTGTATGATGCCGGCATGTTTTTAACCTTACTGAAGTCATTTCATGCTTCTGTAATTCATTGGCTTTTTAGTGTATTTATAGAAGCTATTTTTTCAAGCACTGCAGTAGAAATGATGAGAGCATCTGGTTAAATCCATCACATCTTGTAGAACAACCTCTTAACAGTTATTCTCAGTTAGATGAAATAGGAAAAAATAACCTCGGTAATTGAGCCTTTCCCCCTTTAGATGGTTACACCAATATTTTAAAGGCTTTAGATGTTTAATATAATTAGAATGCCATAAGTGTCACTGCTGTGCTTTTCTGCGATGGAAACCGCATAAGTTAGCTATGAGAGCTGTAAAAACAGCGACACGTTTCAGCTTACACTTAGTTCCAGGGAGCTCTGCTTATAACCTCTTATGTTACTGTAACATAATAAAGAATGCATCTGGGAGATTTAATTTTTCTAAAGAAAGTTTTCTTTCTGTTCTGGAGCCGTCTAGTTTCTGTGGCGTTCCAGAGCAGTCTGTGCAAGCAAATCCACAAGCGCGCTGAATTCCGCAGCTCAGTCCAAATGCGCGACAGGATGATAGGAAAGAATACCAGGTTTGTATAGGAAGACACTGACTTACCTGGGTTTAGGTTAAAGCCATCTAAGGGCCCTATACTAAGCTGAGAGTTGGGCAAGGATTTCATTCCCTCTTGGCTACATTATGTCCCTTCCCTCTCCTGCCGCAGCTAAGAACGGGTTGATGCAGGTGCTGGCTTCTCATTGCAGAACTTGCTTCCTCCCAGGGAAATCCCTGAGTTGAGTGGTGGCTGGTTCACTGGGAACGTGGCCTTTCCCGTTATCCCTGATCGGGAGTTCCCAAATACTCATGTTGTAGGTTGGCTGGTTTTTATGGCCATTGGAGTGACCGATGCTGGGACTGCATCACGGACCAGAGAGAGGAGGACATCTGAGGGAGAACAGTCCTTTCCTAAAGGGAGAACAGTCCTTTCCTAGAGGGAGAACAGTCCTTTCCTTGCTACCTTGGGTGTAATTTGTAAGGATCTAATTTGTGTAATCCCTGTAAGGATATAACTCATCTGGTGCAGGTTAGAATGCCAAACAACTTTGTAGTGTTGTCTGCAGGGGATGCTTTGTGGTATTCACTCTCCCAGCAGTATGGAAGTGGATTTTTTTTTTTTTATAGGCTTACCCTGGCCCTTGACTGCAAGATGATGTGGAAGCAAGAAAGCTATGATTTGTTGACATTCATATTTGGAAACCTCCCTGAGATGGTGTTGGCAGCGGCATCTGTCTGGAGTGACAGAGCAGGGTTGTGTGAGGATTGTTGGGCAGGTCAGAAAAAGGAGAAATATCTGCCCCGGGGTTGGCATGGAGAGTTGATCTGTTTCTTAATCTTTCAGTCTCTGGAAAGTGATGCCGGAACAATTTAGATGGTGATTGTAGACTTGCCAGCTTGCAGTGTTGCAGAGAAACTGGAGGTGAGGCCTGAGTCGCTTACGGAAATATGATCAGTATATTTCTATTCGGGGAGCCCACATTCCCGTAACCTGCAGCTCTAGAGGGCTGGGTCCTCAGCTACTGTAAATGGCTTTAGCTGCTTTGATGTCAGCAGAGCTGGGCATTTGACCAGCTGAGCATTTGACTCTAACGCTGGCAGTCAGCCTTCAAGCCACTGAGCTTATTTCATACATGAAGCAAGGCTGCAAAATGGCAACTGGTTTGCCAGTCGGTGTTTTCTATTTTAACTTTACTTACAAGAGATTTGCAGTAAGCCCAGCCTCTACTCTGTCTCTTGTTCTTACCTCATCTTGGCCCTACATGTGAAGTTTTGGCTCCTTTGAGGTACGCATATAAAGAAATGATTTATCATTGGATACGATTAAGTGGCTGTAGGAATGGGGAATGTGTTAAAGCGGATGTGCTGATGGTGGAATTGAGATTCCCTTCACTTGGCCATCTTCAGACACCCTAACCCTCTGCTACCCCTGTTGGGAATGGCAGTTCCCTGTGTTACTCTTGTGCTTATTAACCATTTTTGTGGGCCGGTGTGAAGTGAGTGGTGGTGATAACTGTTTAGGATTCTTGGTTTTTTTTGTGTGGGCTTTTTCCCTAAATCAATTACAAGTATGCTCGCAGGATGCAATCTTTCTTGGAGGCTAGCAGACTGACCAGTCTGTGAGATCTGCCCTAGTGTGTAGCTGCCGGGAGGAATGAGAGAAGTTACTCATTAATTCGTCCCTTTCCTCTCTGTGCTGTTTGCTGTCCTTGTGCATATGAAGAAACCAGCTCTAAAGCTTGACCGGTAGGTTTGGGCCGACTCGTTATTTTCTTAAAGCAGTCAGTGCTGTGTTTCTTCTGTGTGTGATGAAGTCCGTCTCTTGGGGTAACGCTTCGTTTTGCCAGCTTCCGAATACAGAAACGATTGTTATGTGGGTTTTAATAGACTAATGAGCAAAGCATAAAGCTAACATCTTCGGGGCTTTTGTAGGCATTACGCAGTATTCAGGGTATCTGAAAGCTTGAGGTTGAGCCAGATGCAGCAACATCGACTCTTTGTGTTAGATTAGGGGTGTTGGGGATTGCGTGTAGATGGAGAGTTGTGGGCTGGACTCCCTCGAGAGATGCTTCTGGTGTTACCCCTCTGCCTTTTTTAGTATCATCCGTGAGATACCGGTGCCCGTTGAGATCTGAGTTACTCCATACTCTGCATTAACACTGGAGCTGATGGTGTGTGCTGGGCAGCGTGCTCTGGCATCCAGCGGCTGTAGTCCAGGCTGGAGTAGGGAACCCCTTGAAGCAAAGGTGTTGGGTGGTTGGATAGGCCCTCCCTTCACCCCGCTCTGGTGTTCTCGGCATGGGTACAGTCTGTGTCCTCCTGGTGTTCTTGTGACGGTGTGAATTTGACAGAAAGGGCTATATTTTGTGCTCTGCGCATGTTTCTGCAGTAGTTTCAGTGGGGTTACTCTTACTCTAATCAAACGCCATTATCCTTGCCTTCCCAGGCACTTTGAGTGTTGGAAATCCATCCGTGCTTTGCCTCTGGCTTCCCTGGGAACAGCTCCTGGCTCTGCTTTGTGTTCGTGTCTCTGTTTCCCGGCAAGGCAGTTGCTGTGACTGCTGAGAAGTCAAATGAGGTCTTCTGTTGTGTTTTTTTTTTTTTTCTTGGCACAGTCAGTTTGGTCGCTAGGAAGGTGATGATCCCCATGTATCTGACGGAATTGGAAGACGGTGTTTTAAGAATCCAAAGAAAACTGCATTTCTGTCTCCCCTCCCCTTCATTTGCCCTTTCTCTTAATCATCATTTTATATAGACTTCCAGAGGATTTTCTAATGAGCTTTTGGCCTCCTTGTGTTCCAATTGCTAGTTTATTGACTACGTTGTCCATATGGTGACCTTGAAATGAAAGCAATGCAGCATAACTGGTGTGCTGGAGTCTTTTGCTATCCTTAACACAGAAGAGAAAGTAAAAATTTATCAGTGACAAGGTTTTATTATAGGGAAGTTCCTGGGATCCTTCCCTTCTCCCATTCTCTTTCTCCTAGGGTTTTCCCTGGCTTTTTAATACGAGCATGTCTATGAATAAATAAAAGTTCCTGCAGGCATCGTACTTTTTTGCACGCTACTTTTGAAGAGCTACACTTACGGGAGCCTGTTTGCAATTTTATCAGATTTTGTTATAGACTTAGGGAAGGAAAAAGCGTCTCCACTGTTACCTGTGGACTTTACATGCTCAGTGGAGGCCAGAGTTTTAGTCCTGTAGGAGAAGATAGATCAACGAGAGGGCATTGTAGTAGTACTTGTTCTGAATTCCTCTAAGAAGGGTACCTGCGTTAGGAGGAGTTCCACTGCAGAATCACGGGTATTTTCTGTGCATCGATGCTGAAATGCCATCTCAGTCAGCTGATTTGCAATTGTCTTTCAAACATCCATTACATGATTGAAAAAAACACCATTAGGCTGAATTGCCCACCAACCAAAACGGCGCAGTATGGTTGTTGTCGGAAGCTGCTAGCACACCTGGGAATTCAAAAGCACCAAAGCTGATTTTTATTCCAAGAACCCTTCGTTGCAGTGCAGAATTAATTCTGA
Source organism: Calonectris borealis (assembly GCF_964195595.1). Taxonomy (NCBI): domain Eukaryota; kingdom Metazoa; phylum Chordata; class Aves; order Procellariiformes; family Procellariidae; genus Calonectris; species Calonectris borealis. Next base: position 82,890,883 of record NC_134315.1, on the reverse strand, counting down.
GATAAGCCCTTCCCTGGAGGGAAGGAGACGCGATACTCAGCTTCGGATAAGCTTTTTGACAGGATGTCTTTTGCAAAAACTACTGCCGTGTCTGGAATCCATCAAACGATTAGCCGGGGACCCTGAACGTCCTGAAGACCAAATGTGTAGGTGCTGTATCTAATCCAGCTTTCTTTTGGTGGTTCTGGGGAGTATTTTGACTGTATAAAGCTGTTCTGCAGCACCTCATTGATGAAATTGCCCTCCCTGCAGAAGGTGAACCTGAGGCCTGTGCGTCACTTAGGTCCTGAACCCCATTCTGCAGATGTGAAGGGGAAGGAAAGGTTTCTCGTCCTCCGGCTCCCAGGTGGGTCTGCTGTGACCAAAAGCCAGGGCTCAGGGATATCCACAACAGCTGACTTGCGTAGGGGTACGTGCGTGCCCTGAACCTTTGAAGTGTTAAAAGCAGGTATGTGCATCATGTGCCACGTTTTTGAGAAACCTTTTGTGTGTACCCTTTAAAAAATGACTTGGAACCTGATCAAAAAGGTGGTTGATTATATTTTTGTGCCCTTAGGTTTACTGGAGATTTGTTTTCTGCCAGATGTTTTGCTGAGCTTATTTTGTGTGCACAAAATCGGAAATGCGATTGTTGGCAAATGCAGTATTTTGTGTAGTTCCTTGGGATAACATTTAAAAAACCAAAACCAAACCCTACAGAATTTATCAGTCCAAACAAAAGAGGTTGTGCATAAAGGTTTTGGTTTATTTTCAAAATGTTTTTTATTTGAAAGTTTTTTCTTCAGTATTTAGACCAGCTCTGGTAAACATGTCACCTTTGCTGGGGCTGTAAATGAAGGTACTCCGGAGAGAAGCAAACGCTTCTGCTGTCGCGTTGGCTCTGTCACTGACACCTCCCCAGTAGCCAAGCAAAGTCCTTGTTCCTCTCCTCCTGAACTGGCCTTCTTTCTCTCAGCTTTAGGTTATCTCTGCGGCGAACTGGCACTTGCTGTTTGTGCAAAGCACTTAGGCTGAGGGGACCCTGAGCCCGTTTGGGTCTCCCAAACTCTGTAACGCACGGAAGAGTTATGAGTAAAAGTTGCTGAGGGCATCACTGTGAGCAGAGATGCTTAATTTTGGTATTCTCACTTTGAAGGTTTTATCAGAGCTGAGGTCGTCTTGCACGTTTCTTTTTACCGCTGTCTTAGTTTCTTCAGCGCGGGAAATATGGGGATTTTTCCCCTTTGAATCTTTTTTTTGCTCCTGTCCCTCTGTGTCAGGAAAGACCAAGGTACTGTTGTGGCAAAGCCCCTTACTCAGACGTTTGTCAGCGTTTCAGCGTCTTGCAGTAGTTTCAGAGGGCAGTAATTGTCCCTTTCAAATGGGTGTAGAGGGAGGCCTGCCCTTCTGTTTAGAAATGTCTGTAAATGAAAGCAGCTTGTCTCCGAGCCTTCACATGTCATTCGCATTAAGCATTTATCCAGCGCGGGGTCATTTGCCAGCCCCAAGGTGAGGAAATCTAATTTGTTCAAGTGAACAAACTATGGAGAGGTTCACAAGCTTAGGGGTTGCTCCTCATTGTTTGTCTCAACCAAATTTGTGAACTAGAAATGCAAAGCTGGATTTGCTTTGGAAAGCAGTGATTTATTGTGTGGAGTCAATAAACATGTTTGCACATGACTCCTTTGGGCACGCATAATAGTTTATCCTGGGAACCAACCACAAAAGCATTAATTTCTTCTTATCTTGCACCAGAGGCCAGGGCCAGTTGCACATTTTTGTTTCTGTTGCCAAAGAACTGGCTGCAGGCAGAGATGAATTAGAGGAGAAACATCCGGGGTCTCGAGGCATTCAGCATTTAACCTGTTTCCGACCTGGTCACGCTTCCCTTTTCTCAAAGAATAAACTCCTGTAGCTTTCTTCCTTAATTTGTTCTCCAGTGAAAGAAGGTAACACACTTCAGGGACACCTTCATTTTAATTTCTTTTGTTGTTTAAGGAGTTCAAGTGTGCTGCTAAAGAAAAGCGTCTATGAACGAGGCCTTGATAAATTTGGCTGTAACATATAGGAGAGGACAGATTTGAGAAATCCAGTTTTGGTGTGCTTTCTTGTTTAAGGTGTCTTTGGATGACCTGTTTAAGAAACCAGGCTGACATAAAATCAGCGTGGTTTCTGATGGACGGATTAACATCTAGTGGGATGGTCTAAAAGAACTGTCCCCTTGCCTGAACCGTTCGGTTCCTCTGCCTTGTGAGCCCCACAGAGCTTAGTTGTTTAACTTGTGAGCTTTGAACATTTTGTTGGTAACTTGGAAGAGGCCTGCCTGATAGGTATTTTAGGAGGCACGGCAGGATGGCTACACTCAGGCAGAAAGGTGTGCTTCAGCACGGCCGGAGGCAAGGCAATGCATTTAGGAACAGCCCACGGGGACCCTGCTGATGCGGTGGGTGTCTGAGCAGGGCTGGAGGACCTCTGAAAAACACTTAAGTGCTCCTGGTGCGTTAACACCTGAGTGGTAAGCGGTGATATAATTCCTCTGTGAATATTCGGGGCTTACAGTTCAGGAGGAATGGTGTTATATTAACTGGGTATTTGGCATTGCTGTGACAGCTGTAGGAATACTCGTCTGACTGTTCACTGTTCAGTGACACTGCCTTGGGGGGGGGAGTGTGGGGGGATGCACAAGGATGCAGGGCACCTGGAGGAGAGGCATGATTCCTCATAATAAAAGACCTGAGCTCAGTCTGAATCATTTCTCAAAGGGAAGGTTAAGGGGTAATTTGTAGAAGGCTACAGAGGGAACAGAAATTCTTACAAATAAAACTCTTCTGTCCATAAGAAAATGGAGTAGCCAGAAAATGAAAGCTAGATAAATTCAGCTTAGGAATTAGGTAGATTTTTGCTGTGAAAATAGGGAATCATCGAAACAATTTCCTGAGGTGTGCTATGAATTATTCATTATCACTAGAAATCTTTAAATCGTGGTTGGCTTTTTTCCCTTAAAGTTATGCTATTCTTAAATTGCGGCTTTTGGACCAGAATCGGGAGTTGATTTATTCAGCGAAGTCAAGTAGCGCAGGCCTCCTTGCGTTAAAAAACAGGCAAGCTCCACTTTGGTATGAAATCTGTGAAAGGACAGTGGGACACAGACAGTGTCATGAAGAAGGTGTAGTATTCATATCACCTACTTTTTAACGTCACGCTGAACGGGAGGCTGAAGTGCCGTAATTTTGTCCCTTTACTTCACTAATACTCCTATGCTTAAACCCACACCTGTTCTAGCATTAAAGGCTGCGTCTTGGTTGCACGTAACTCTTGCTGAAGAAGCCGTGTGTAAAATACACAGAAATGGTCTGCAAACATGGATGGTCAAATCATTTGTGTGCTGCTTTATTTCTTGCTCTGGGAAAAGGGAAGGGAAAGAAAAAGGAAAGGAAAGAGGGAAGGGACCCGTAACATCCAGCTCGTTCACAACCTTTTCCTGTGGGTCACGTTCTCCACTGGCTGGTGTGACTGGCCAAAGGAATGCAGAGAAGTTATGATGGCATAAAACTGATGCGAGATCAGAATTACAGAGGTTATAAGCTTGTACCACATTAGAAACACAGCTTGCAGTAGCAAGCTGTGCAGCGTTCTAGCTCCTGGGAGGATTAATTACAGATGGTAGCTGTGACAGCTAAATCAAGTACCTATAATGTTGTGTAAACTTCATTAAACAAACACAGTAGCGGTGCTGTAATCTATGAGAAGTGGGATAGGATGACGCAGGTAGAAAAGGAAAATACTCTATAGGAAGTTTAAAAAAATCTCCAATGTCTAAATCCGTTGAAGCAATTTTCTCTACCTCTTATGCTTTAATGGTAGAATTTTAAACCACAAGCTTTTAAATTTCTTATCTGGCAAAGCCTTGGTAGCCTGAATTAATAACCACTTTCTGCCAATGTCTGCTGAGTTCCTCTTAGTCAGCAAGTCCTCTTTTATCTGATATGCTAAATCCTTCCTGATATTCTGCAACCACACGTATTTGATCAATTCTTTCTTGCTTGTGGAAATCCGAGAGGAAAAAGCACAGAAGATCAACTTCATTGTTGCTGCTACGGCTGATTATGGTCCAGGGTTTATAGGAGGCTTTGATTCTAACTTTGGCTGCCAGTTCATGTTTTAATCTCAAAGTTAAGCATTTTTGTATGTTGATATCATAAGCGATATTTTCTAATTTAAAGAAAAGTCCAACAAATGCAAGTTCACCATGTGCCACCTGTCACCGGTAACGTGAGGGTGTCATTTAATATTGCACTGAATCATAGGTAACTGTGTGCTGCTCAGGAAGGGCTGGTCGCATTTTCCTCTGCCTCCCTCAGGGGCAGAAGCCTGAATCAGGGAAAAGTGAATAATTCTCTGCTGATTTAACAAGTTGAATCTGCTCAGCAGAGGGTCCCATGAATGGCAGCGCTGGTGCTGGGAAGCAGGGCACGAAGGAGGACGGGTCAGGGGAGAGAGTTCACGATAGAGGCCACAGTGGGATTAGTTCATCTGTAACTCCTAATTTCACCCTTAGCAACTCAGCTATTGCAGTAGTGAGGAACTGAAAGGCCAATTAAATTAACTGAGCTTTTTCTTTCCAGACAGCGAGAATTAACCGAGGAGGAAAAGCCAAGCTTCTACTTTGAAGCACTTCTGCTTTTAATATGCCATGTCTTGGTGGCCAGTGCAAGAAGTTTGTGTGCTTGTTTAATTCAGTTGTTTGTTCGGAATTGAAAAGTTGACATTGTGTTAAACATTTCTGACTATATACACTCACAGCTGTGTCCCTTTGCCTGGTTGGAGAATACAGCGGATAGTAGCTTGTCCTTAAAGAAACTACAGTATATCTAATACCCCGGGGAGTATTTTTCTTTAATTTTCCCTCAAAATAACCCTACCGTCTCTCCATTCTCTCCCAAATCCTTGTCTATGGACAGTTGGTTTAATGGTGACTTGCGTAGCTCTTTCAAAATCAGGAGGCTAAAGCTAGGCTGCAGTTTTAGGGATTCTGATTGTGTTTTGATTCTTTTCTCTGCTATTTTAGCTGTACGGTGGCTCCCCTTGACTTGCAAAGGGTCAGCTGAATACAGTATTTTTGGACAGCAACACTGAACATTTTGATGCATAAATTTAGGCTTGGGAGCTTGACTTTACTCATCTGTTTTGGAAAATGTTGACTTTTAAAAATGTAATCTTTATCTTGTAATTTGGGGGAGCTTAAAAGAGAAACCAGTCTTCCCTAGTGTTTCTTTTCGATGTAGGAAGCAAGTAAAAAAGTTGTGCCATTCAGTTAAAGATAAATTTAGGGCAACGAAATTGTTTCAGCTTTCCTATTGGCATTAAGTCAGTGGGTTTTTTTTAAAATGCATTTTTGTCTTTAAAGTCTTCTTTAAGGAAGCGAGGACTAGAAGGCTGACCCTGCACTAGCCTGTAGGTAAGTGCTCATAGGAATTGCTTCTGGTTCCCCACAGTTTAGATGCAGCTGAAGAGATGTTTTGGCCTTTGGGCCTCATCAGATAACATGATTTAGTTTCCACGTTTGGCAGGTCAAACACGTGTTTTTAGGGGAAGTGTTGGAATTTTTACGATTTGTCATTAAATGCTGCAAAATTCCTTTTTCTTTTCCTCTCAAAGCTATTCCACTAAAGGGAATCCTCAGTCCTGCTCCAAAAATGCTTTGTAGCTGGTTAGACACGCTTCTTTCAGTAGGGAACACAACAACCAAACGCTGCCTGTTCCTTCCCTCCCTTGCTCTCTTCTCCTCGGGTCCGGCCCAGGAAGTCCGCGTGTGTTTTGTGCCCTGTGTATGATTAAACTTGAGTAGTTTTACAAAGCTGGTGAGTGGAGTATCAATGGGGTCTCTGTTAGCTCGTTTTTCAGCAGGGAGGGACGTGGCTTTCCTAAGACCGTGAGTTAGGCAAGCGGCCAATCAACTCAAGTACCAAAAATAATAAAATCATACAAGTCCAAACCCAGCCGAATTGCAAATGACTTTGAATGGTCCTGAGCTTTAGCCAAAGTGAAGGTGGATTTTTTTTTTTTTTCAGGTTTTTATCACTTTTTTCCTCATGGCCTACTGCTGTGACACATATTATTGTCTGCAGACCCTGTTTTGGGACAGGTTTTGTGTATTCAAACTTTACAGTAAGAGTTTTCTGTTGGATTAGACAGACAGACACGTAATGTGTTTTTGCAGATCGGAAGGCAGTGCACGTTTGCCCTTCCTATAAAATCATGTACCCCTGTGGCCTTTATTCAGTTTGCCATCATGGTAGAAAAGTGGCATTCATCCTGTTTTACAGATGAGGTGCTGAGATGCTAAACCATTTGCCCAAAGCCACTTTGCAGTCCATGATGTCTCTTCTTACCCCTGGTCCGTTCTGCAGCCTTCACCCCCTATTTCCTTGAACTTTTCCACTCAGACTTTTTATGGCTGTGTCATTTCTGTGCATGCGTGCGTGAAATGATGAACTGTTTTGTGGCTCTTTTCCCAAAGGGATGAGGGATTTTACTTTTCTGGCTCTCTTGCTGTTTTGTAGGTTTACAAAGCCGCCTATTTGTTTTTATAGCGCGTGGCACTGCGGCGTTCTGCAGTATTAGCGCGTGGTCTCGTATGTGCAACCGTAAGACAGATTGCTTTTAAACAAGGCTCTTGCTTGGCGGAGATTGTCCCTTTGTAATCATTATTTCTTCTAAAGTTGACATAAAATGATATGTTTCTGAGGTTAACAAACAGTAAAATCCTTGTTTGCAAGTGCAGGAGGTAATGGTTTGAACTATTGTCTCTTCCCTATAACCACTAGCTAGTACTTGACTTCAATAAGTATCAAGGGCAGAGGCTGTTTTATGTGAGAAAAATAGTTTTAAATGGTCCTAAAATCACAAATTACAGGAGATGGCAAGTTTTCAGAGCAAGGCTCCTGCTGCAGTAAATACATTTTAAACTGGCTGTTGTTTCTGCATGGTCTGAGTGTTGGGTGGTTTAACCAACAGCATTGCTTTCAAATTCTAAGTTGTTTCTACAGAGGCTATAACGATGGAAAGGTCTTTATTCTTTTTTTTTTTTAAAGAAATAACGGCTTTCTGTTCACTACAGGGATGGTATGTTGTTTGATGAAGTTTCAGCAAAGAAATCACCCTTTGCATTGGAGTAGCATGGAACATGATTGCCCAAGAAATATGGCTCCCCGAGCAGGGCTCTCTTGGCACGGGGGACGTTAAAAATGGCTTTGCTAATTCTTTTCTGTTACAGTCTGCAGTTCACGTTGCATCTTATGCTGCTGTTTCTGCTCTGGGTCCACCGCGTAGCTAAACTGTTGGAGTGAGGCTTGCATTGTCCTGAAGTAGGCAGGGGGGTGGACGAGAGCTACGTGGGCGCTCTCTGTAGGTCTGTAAAACTCAGAATGGTTCTTGAACAGCGAGAAATTCTTGTACAAACTATGGACGTGAATCAATAGGAAAAAGATGAGAAATCTGACTTTCCACACGTTATTTACAAATCTGGGGATTATAAAATGCATCTGTTCTCAGCTGCTTTTTCCTTGAGCATACTGGCAGATACCAGACATGTAACTGCAAAGCTGAAGTCAATTAAAACATTTAAGGCCATTGTGAGGAAAAACCATGGCATCTTATATGCATGTGGGCAACTAAATTGCTCTCCAGACTTGATTGAGTTATGTGTACTTTTAAGTTTTGTTTTAGGAGTTTTAGAAAACACACATGTAAAAAACTGCGCGGACGAAAGGTGAAGTGATAAAACAACAGGAAGGAAGGATCCAATTCTGACAGATCAGAAGTCCACAAGGACGAGAGGAAAGACTGATGGATCAGTATGTGCAAACATTTACTCCCCTGCATTTCTTTTTTGTGTGCTTTATACCTAAAATGAGAAAAGGACTATAAGGATTAGGGGGAAATAGGAATTAAAAGCTAGTTTAGACACTGGTAGGAAGTCTGCTGGGAATGGATGGCGAATACCAGAATCTTTTTGGCAAATATTAGTGGTTCAGCCTCAGGGGACCTAGATTGAAATCCTCCTTCTTACTTGGTCTGTTGCATGGCTGGATAACCCCGGTCGGATGAAGTTGTTTTATCGCAGGGAGCGTTGACGCATGGCACGCGGGGCTTTGTGACCGACCTGCTTGCTAAACGCCATCGCTAGAAGTACCAGCCCTATTCATAATTGTTGTATAGCTGAGAAATGGTGTTCAGCGAGCCTGGAAATGTTCAGTTTGCCTCCCGCCTGGTGTCAGCTCAGCGAATTTTGCATCCAGCTTGCATCTCAGCCCTGTTCCATAATTTATTTTGTGACTTGCGAAATTTCTCTCTGTGGCTGCTGGAGAAAAAGGCTGTTCACTTTGGTGGCTGAAAACATTTGAGCGTTCAGTAGCTGTAACAATTGGCAAACAAAAGTACAACGTTTGACATCATCTGTCAAACTGAAATCAAAAGACGTGCCCTGTAACAGGCTTATTTGGTATTCAGGACTTCATAGCACTTTGTCTCCTACCTGATCGAGCAACTAGCTGTGCATTTGGCCTTGTTTTTCTGTTTCTAAACTTCCTGCTGTTAGGAATTGTGAACATAGGCCAAGAGGAGATTTTTATATTAACTATACTTGCATAAATGGGCATAATGCAGACTTCTTAACGATGTGCAAAGGAATAATTGTACCTACAGTGTTGTTGTGTAGAATTACATTAACTTGTGCTAAATGCTGCAAAGATCTAACTTGTATCATTATTCCTATTCATCTTATCATACCTCATTCATTAAGGTAAGGAATGTATAAGTCTGCAAGATCAGGGACTCGTTTGGACCAGAGCTGATCTTGCTTGGGGCTGGCTATCTCGGAGCGAGAGCATCGTGTCGTAACACTGGTGCCTTCCCATTTGCCAAGGCATTTATTTTGCATGTGAGGTCTGTGTCAAGCCCAGTAAATCCTTTGCTGCAGATGCCCTGAAAAGGAACATTCCTGGAGAAGTCTTAGGTTTATGATCATCTATTTAACACCTTTTCCTTCCTGTTACTTGGAGTTACCTGTATCATTGCGAATTGTGCTTGGTCAGGAAAGGTATTTTCCAAGAAGAGCATTTTCTTGTACTGAAGTTAATTATTCACAAGAATTGCAGAGCTTATTCTGTCTTTTTGTTCTCACAGGGGAGAGCTTATTCTGTCTTTTTCTCTCAGGGGTATTCGTGGTAATAGAAAAGTCTTGCGTAGATCTCACGCACCTTTTTTGCCAGTTGCTAGATATGGTCTTTTTCCTCAAAGCGGGAAATAGCTGTGTCTTGTGAAATACGAGTGGACCATTTGTTGTGTGTTGAGAACTGATTCTCTGGTTAGAAAACCGGAATAGCACTAAGTGATTTTTGGAGACTCCTCTTTGCGCAGAGCCCTCATGTCTAATAAATTCTGCTTGTTGCTTGCGCTTTGTGAAGGTACTTTGTGTGTAAAATGTCTAGGGTAATTAACAGATGACAGAGTAAAATGAAGGGTGTAGGGTCAGCTTACAAACACTGGCATCTCTTCAATGGAAAGCTGAGACATAAATCACCATCTGGGTCAGACTGCAGCCTGCTCTTATTAAGAGCCGTGAATGGGATCACAGGTAAAGCTCTCACGTCCGGGCAAACACACCAAAAAGGACAGACTGCCATACAGAGCTGATTTCAGGGAGGCATCCAGGGATAGCTTGCCTTATCTTTTTCAATCATGACTTACGGCATTTCCCTGTGAAAGATAACCCTGTTAGAAAACCTAGCTTAAAAGCATGGATGTACCTGATTGTGAAGTGCAAAATCCAATGTTCTTCTTTTTATCATAAAGGAAACGTTTATTTTAGGTGACTGAAGAATAGGTCAGACTTCCTGAAATCAGGATGATCCTTTTCCATTGAATCAAATTGTGCCGTCTTGCGTTTTGAGACTACTCCTGGATATGGGTAAGATTCAGAAACTTTTGCCTCCTTTGTAGCTATTACTGGGCTTAAAGCAAGAAAGCATCTGAGAGAGCGTCTGTATTTCACGACCATCATCTCTAGGGATAAGGTGCATAAACTCTAGGAGGCTTTGATTCATTCTGCCCATTGGACATCCTTTTTCTTTATTTGGGTCCTGCTGTAGACCTTTTTCTTTGGCAAAGCTCGCACTGAAAGATCATCTAGGCATTAGCAGTTGGTAATAATAAACTCTACCTTTGTTGTCATTCATCTTTGTTCCCCAGCTGCTTGTTTTGTTAGCAGACCCTACACGTGCTTGTTGTGACTTACCTTTTACACTGGAATTTTAAAAATACACTTTTAATTTGTTTCTTCTTGAAGTGTCTGTTAAATGTCTTATTTTGGATTTGTTTTTTTTATTTTTCGAGTCTTTTTAGAGCAGACAGTCCTTTTGTGGTGCACTGCAGGGAACTCTGTTTCTTCCTGGAGTCCCTTTGGATTCTCAGTGGAGAAGGGAGACTGTGCACATGCAGGCTCTGAAGCCAAATATCCAATTCAGCTTCCATTTTAGAAGCCATGCTGCTGAAGTGGCAATATAGGATGGGAAGAGGCTGTTATGAGTGGGATGGGAACTGATGCAGGCTGGAACATGCAGGGTTAGATTTCAGCAGGAGAAGAGGTTCCCCCCTTACTTATTTTTGGCTCCTCTTCGTCTGGAAAAGGAATTTGTGTGAAAGGAGAGGGTTCTATAGCAAGAGAGAGATGTTAGCAGAGGTTATGCTTGACGACCAGCTGTGACTTGCATGTCTCTGCATCTATATCTGGTGTTTCCACTTCATATTTTCCTGCAGATATTCTTTTTTTGGGACAGTCTGTTCCACAGAATAGCCGTTGGTACCATGCACGGGCAGATACTGCATAGTACCGAAATCTCTTAGATGTAAAAGCGTCATATTCTTGGATGATGCTTTTCAAATGGATGAGAGCCAAAGAACCTTCAAATCTGTAATCCTACCAGAAACAGGTCCTTAAAGACCATACCTCTGACTTCAGTAACGTTCAGTGGTTCTGTCTGTTAAAAACATCCTGTGAGTCCTTGCCAGAGGGAAGCCTGCTGTCGGACTTAAGGTCTTGCCTTATGTTTTGATCGCATAGAATATACGGGGAATGCAACGTGGTGTTGCATGCGTTATTTGCGAGCACCGCTCTTTGTTTGCCTATCTGTCTGAAAAATCCTGCTGAAGTTTGAAAGGTGAGAGGACAACGGTCAATATAGATCGTCGTTTCATAGACACAGGGAAGGGCAGAGTGCGACTGGGCAGACTTTTGTATATTGGTAGGGAGGCAGGTGCTGGGAAAATTCCCACCTGAAATTGAGATCCCAGTCAGGACAAAATGCTCCCCCCCTCACTGCCCCTGGAAAACTGTAAACCATGGATTCTTCGGGAGGGTTTCCAAAAAGTCTCTTGTCAGGACAGTTTGGTACTTTGGAGTCAGTTCTTTTTTTCTTGCTTTAAGAAGACTAAACTAGGTTTTCTGGCCTTCTGGGTAAACCTTGTCTTAATTTGCATCTCTCTTACCTGCCTTTGACTATGGGAAGCTTCAAAATGACTCTAATTAGGGGAAACATTTAAATGAAAAGCAATTAAAAAAGGGTTGTTTCTGATGAGGTTTTGACACTAGCGCTCGTGCTGGGAGTGCAAACTTAAAGGAGGAGGGTACCGTATGTGTGCTCTACGGGGCTGAAAACTGGAAGGGTTTGATGGATCTGGTTAGCCACTGGAACACATTTTGCGGCTTTGGGCAACAGTGAAATTACCGTTGGCTCTGTCTTATTTTTTCACAGCTCTGCATGGTGGGAGGTAACAATCTATATCTGCTACACGCTAACGGAGACGAAAGCAGCCTCAGAGTCCGGGGAATTGCCGCTTGACTTAGAATAAAGCGCTGGCTGCAGAGCAAGCCGCTTCACTGGGGGCCTGCTTTATGTAACTCCTCACCCATAATCATGGCATTTGTCGGGAGAAGGGGAGCTGGGTTATTTTGGGGACTTTGCAGGCAGCACAGAAAGCTGTTTTGGGGAGAGGTTGGCCGTGAGTGTTCAGTAGGAAATGGTGTTGCAAAAAGTCTTATTGATCACATCTGCACTGTTTGACCAGCCTTAAATCAGATTGACCTGTGCCTTCCTTAAGCATAAATTGCTGGGCACTTACTCAAATGAAATTATGCGTGCTTGTTTCAGCACTGACAAACAAGTATGATAATGAATGTTACAACTGTGGTTGGTGTGATGCATTTAATTGCAAGTTCCTGCAAGTAAATTACTTTCAGATATCATGTAAAGGAATTAAATCCTAATGGCCTGACCATATGATACAAAGTCCTGTGACAATTGGATGGATGATAATTGTTCCCTCAGCCGCTGGAGATGTAAACAGACACTTCACACACCATTTTCCCTGCAACTGTGCTTTAACTCGGCTTGTAATTGAAGGATTAGTTGTCCAGAATCTAACCAGATATGAAGAGGGAACAAGAGAAAAAGAAGAGAGGAAGCCTGTACTTGCTCATGTGCCTGTAAAATGCTGAACACACAAAGATCAAGTAATTGAGACAAGCCAAATGTTTATACAAGGGCATTTCTAGTGCCCCCATCCTTAGCAGGACTGAAGTTCAGTTTGCCTGGAGGTTAGGATGAAATGAGACCAGAGACTTGTTTTATTTTGTTTATCTGCGGGAGAATCAAAGCAGGGCAAGGTATAGCTTTGATGCAGGGTCAAACGTGGGTTTTGCTAAGTGCAGCTTTTGTTTTTGATTCATTAGTTGGAAGCAGAGGGAGGAGAGCTTGCCTGGATGAACACCAGCAGGAATAATTGTTTTGCTGGGAGAAGAAAATCTAACAGTGGAGTAAAGGGTGCATTTCTGCTGACTTTGTTGGACTCCAGTATTTAAGAAGTGAGGAATTACGGCTTTATTTTTGGATTGCTCATTGACAGCTGCTAACGTGGCCTTCGGAAGGGCAGCTGTCTGCCATTACTCGATCCCTTTTAAAAAATTTATTGTGGAGCACCTTCTCTTGTTCCTCTTTACAGTCTTGCTCAAAGTTTTTTTCTGAACTGGGATAATGGAGATCCCCTTATGAGGAAGGTGGTTTTGCTCACTATTATAAATTACCTCCTATCTATTAGCTCTTTGATGTGTTTCAGTGTGGCACCGTTTGTGCTTAGGTGTACTGAACAGCGAGCGTTCTCCTGGAGTCGCCAGCAAATATACCGGGCTCCTAGAGACAGAGTTTGGAGATTTTGAACAGTTCAAGCAAGTTGTCTAACAGTACGCTAGTAAATCATCGATGCTTCGTACTTTTGTTTTAAAAAATGCTAGCAAGGGGCATATTGCAGCCAAAACTTCCATAGATAGCGTAGTTCTGGCTGCTCCTGTCTGTTCTGATGGAAGTGCTTTGTGGGGATCAAAGATCAGTTCATTCTCTGAAGATTTCATTTGGTTTTGACTATTTTGCTGAAATTGTCATTTAAGGGGACACTTATTTCCAGATGTGATTTAGACATGTGACCGTCTAGGAGTAAAGCTGACACTACCGGCTCATTTTATGAAGGCCACCGAACAGGAATGACCATCATTCATTACCAGCCTGCTGACAAAAGTGGAAAGCTCTGCTTTTCTGGCAGTTTCCTAAGAGGTATGGTTCCCTGCTGTCTCCTCCCTTTGAATTTGTGCAATTTGCCGTTACATTGGAGCAATGGACGAAGTATGAGTATTGTGTGTGACAGGCTGCTCTTCCTAGGACTTCCATCTTGCATAAATCACTTTTCTTATGCCTCTCTATAAAATTTAAATAACATCTGGAAGGAAGGGACTTGCCAGACCCATCCATCTGAAATATTAAAGTTGCTTTACATTACATTGGCATTGCTCAAATCCAAATCTCAGCTCTTAGGATGGGACACGTGACCAGCTAAAAATTAGGGCATAGCATCCATGGGAGACATTTTGCAGAGAAAAGGTAATATTATTTTTTACCCTAAGCATGTTTGAGCTTGAGATTTTCTTCTAGTGTTACACTGGCTGCTGTGACTCTTCACTGAGACCAATGACTACCTGCAGTCCTTGGGTTTTGGGTCGGCAAAACTGACAGGCTTGGGTCTGCCTTACATTTTGGTGCATTAAGAAAGAGTCCCTGGTTGCCAGCTTTGGCAGATAGCGTGGTAGTAGTGGTTACCTTCAAGCTGCTTGCGTTTTTTTCTTGTGCTATTTGAATGAATAATTGGCTGCACCAAAATTGTGGAATGTTTTCGATCTAGGAATTGAGGGTTTTACCACTGTGTTATTGTTAGGTGTTAACATAAGAAGTTGCGTACAACGCTATCCAAAATGATTTTCCTTTGAACACTTAGGTTTTGGAATGACATGTTTTCATGACACAAGATGGTTCGCTGCAATACTTCACTGTGTTTCCCTTCAGAGGTATTTCGAATCAGCACTAAAATGTCATCTCCTTTCAGAGTGTTTTTACATTCTGGGAAAGTTTAAAAACTTAAAAATTAAAAGATTCAGAGACTTCATAATCTTAAAATTTTGGAGGCATTTGAATAAAGAGATGGCACCAAGATGGCAAAATTTGGATTTTCCTTTTGTCACAATGTGACTTTCCACAGCCAGTAAAGTTTTGAGAAGTTATGGAATGTAGCAGAGCTGACCAACAAAACAAAGCAAGTGCAGAGCCAAGTGGAAGAGGGTAGATGAAGTGAAATGGCCTGAACATTAAGAATTTAATTCATGATGGCAATAATAAATGGAAAAATAGCAGGGAGAAGAAGGCGAAATGACAGGAAAGGAGGACATGATAGGAAGATGTGGAAAATGCTTCCCTCCCCCATATTCAAAGCATTTGAAATAACTTCTGACATTATCGATTTTCTCAAGATACTTTGCCTTTTTCCAAGCCAGCGCCTTGCCAGGCATCTGAATTTCAGTTCGGTTCCTTGAGTGCGCGTAGCAGGGCTTATTGGGGTCACAGTGTAAGGCTGGATTAACATTCTTAACAGGCTCTCATTTTTGGATAGTCTGTGTGATCTTTTCTTATCCCCTGCTGTGAGGTGGGAACCATGTGCTGATGATTCCTAGCAGGTGACGTAGCTGGAGGAGATTATGGGAAGTGCCAGTCCCTTTTCTTTACCCTGGCCATGGCTTGGGGAGCCAGCAGGGAGCCTGCGGGCCTGGCTGCTGTCCTTCTGCCCCAGGTTTTCTTTCTGTTTGCTCTTGGAGCCAGACATGTTCACTTCAGCATGGCAACATGAGTAAAACCCCATCCTTTCCTGGCACCCTGGATGACATATTTTCATTACGCTTGCAGACCCAATGTGTAAATGCGGCTGTAATGATGTACGAATGACTCTGCTACAAAAGTTATACAGGGGTAGATAATCCTGTTCCTAGAGAGGAGACTCTCTTATTTTATAAAACTCTGTTTTCACAGTGCAAATTGTGGGGTGGGAAGGGGTGGGGTGGACACGATAAGACTTGTGCACGTAGCTCATGGGCACTTTAGTCTTGGTACACTGTGTCTGCAGACATGGGAGTGGTACCCAGATTAATCATACAGGTAAGAGTAGTAAAAAAATCTGTGTGTTGGCTTGCTTTCAAGCCAACTATGCTCTGAGCTAGGTTCCAAAATTCTCTATCTCTCTGTTCCTGTTCAGGGGATGGGAAAGCACCACAGATTAATAATGGGATAAGAAGCAATTTTTTATCCCTCGGTAGATCCCTGTTTCCATGCACAGGGCTGTCTTAATGTCTCAGCCTGGTGGGGGTTGAGATGGGGTGGGGAATTTGGGATTTCCCTTCAGCAATCTGCTTTTGCAAGGAGAGCCCTGGCCTTCTCGAGGCTTTCATCGAGCATCTTTCATTGGCCAAAAGAAGTAGTGTTGCGTGCAGGCATCCTCCCTCAGCTACACACCACGCTTTGTAGGCTTCAGAAAGACTGATGCCCCTTTGAAGGTGGGGAGAAGCTGAAGAATTTTCATTGTGCTGTGTTGAGAAGAGTTGTGGGTTTGCTTTTGGTAACCCTCTGTGTTTTTAGGAGTCTGCTCTCAATTTGAAGCTGCCTGGTGCGTGTTTTCAAGGGGAGGATGCTAGATGGCTGAGTTCAGGCCTCACAGGTGCAATTCCCACTTGGTCTTGCTGCTATTTTAACGTGTTTGTCCTGGAAGGTGATAATGCAGCCGCTTCCCACTCGTCTGTCACTGCATTGCCTGCTGTTTAACATTTCGGTGCTTGCGCAAGGACGGTCGTATATTCCTACAGATATGAGACGATCATAAAATGAGACTGCTGAGTCAACACTGCCAGATGTGTGTGTTATAGCTTTTTGTATCACTAATGCCAAACTGTGCTGTGTCATCACAGCTGATTCTAAACTTGTATTGTATGGAGGCACAGAAACTTAGTGTAAATTCAACTCTAGGATATTACATGGTGATCTTTGGGTTTTTTTGGCTAGACAGAGGAGATTGCTTGAACTCTTTGGCAAAGGAATGATGGCAGGGACACTGCGCTGCAGAAAAATGTTCTTCTTTAGGCTGTTGCCCGGTAATTTGTGAGGGCTACGTTTATGATAGCTTCTTTCAGGCTTTCTCAGCTTGCAGAATAAACCCATAAACCTGTACTTCGGGTCCCAGAACTTGAAAGTAAGATTAATAGCAGGACTTAAACACCTATCAGGTGGATTTAAAGTGCAATATTTACTGCAGTATAGAAGAGAGCACTGAAATACTTAATGTTCCCAAACCACTGAAAAACAGGCTGTCTCACCAGGACGGTGCATTATGGCAGTTTCTTTCCAGAGCCTCAAACAACATTTCTTGTGGTGCTGAGTAGGAATCATTAGGCACAAGTTCAAGGCTGTGATTTGGAATGTGCTTTCCGTTGTTACTTCATTTACTCTGGGCATCTCACGAGAAGCAAAGTTTCTTGGGTTCAGATGAAAAATGGCCATCTGGAGAATGCGACTTGGAGATGAGAACGACCCACTGTTTGAGGACAGCTAATATCACCATAGCTGTCGTCTTCTCCAACTGGACGGTGGGGTGAACTGGCTCTGGTGCTGAGGTGAGATGGGAAGCATCTGATTTGTGTTGGTGCAGTCCAAGAGCTGTGCCCCATCCAGGCAATACTGAACCGGGGAGTCACGGTTGTTTCCCTGCAGGCAGCAAAGGAGTAAGCCTGGCTGCGAGCTTCACTCTGGAGACCCACATTACTTTCCTTTTTACTTTTTAAGATAAAACTAACTAAAGTTGCAGGGAAGAATGTCGCCTATGGAGGTCAAATCAAATGACGAATGCAGGTGTTAGGAAAATCCATCATGCTGTTGTGCGTAGACCTCTTGAAAGTGTTGCAGTGCAGAGGAGTGAAAGAGAGTGCTGGAGAGGATAGTTTGCCTGCTTGCTTGTCTCTGGTGTTGGCAGTAAAATAGAGTTATTTCTCTTGAGCTAACCCTATTATCATTAATATAGTGTGGATTCCTCCCTGGAGTTGCATCGTCTATTCCTTTCACAGTACCACGTACTTGAACAACGTTGCATTTGCACAGGCCCTGCATCGCCTCTGCAGCATGTCACCTGTCTTAATTACAGTCCATGGCAGATGCTTCCAGGTGTCTCATGACAGTGGAGATGGTTGATTATAAGTTTCTTCTCAAATTCCTTGCATTCTCAACTGTAATTTGTTATGCTGTCTTTACAGTGCATCTTAGTGAAACTTGGAGTATGTTTTGTTTTAACATCATTCAGTCTAACAGGCTTGTGAATCTGCATTGTCTTTGAGTTCAAATCAACATTTATTTGTGTGTTGAGGTTTTATTTCTCCCCTTCCAGGTGGCCACAAATAAATATCCTACAGAAAAGAAAGTGAATTCAGTACTCTTGCATCTCCCAGTTCAGTTTTATTTCTTTGCTGGGGGAAAAAAAGGGGAAGAAGAGGAAGGAAAAATATAATAGAATATTTTTCTAAATCCCCTATCCTTTTTTATTGTCAGGTTGTGCTTTATTTACATGCTACTGATTTGAAAAGCGTGGGAAGTAACATGTAGACAGACACGTGAAAGTATTAAAAGCACCAAGGCCTTAGCGGTGGGAACTGCCATCACCAAGGTCTTCGGGAGAGATGGTTGCACTGAAACAAGGCTTGTGATTCAAATACTTGTCAGGTCTTGCAGTTCTGGGAATATTCCTTTGTGCTTCGCTGCAGTGTTCCTAGAAATAGGTCTTGTGCAGCAAAGGCTTAACCTACTTTTCCTTTGGAGGTCTTCTTCCTTAATACTGAGTTCATCCATGCAATCAGATAGGTCACATTCATACCTTTTGTGGGTTTCCTACAGCTCTAGGAAGTCTCCAGGCTGCCGATTACATCAGCTGCATTTATGGCACAGTGTGAATCGGGCAAGAGGAAGGTGAGGGGGTGAGAGTGTGAAATAATCTCTCAAGATTTACGGCTGTGCGGCTGGGGAACCTCTCCTCCCTCCCACTGTAGCTCAAACTGGCCAGGACAACAATTAAACCCAGAGTGTTTTTCAAGGTACACTTTATTCAGAGAGTACTTAAGAGCCTCCAGAAAACAATGTGTACTCAGATTTCAAAGGAATAGTGCCGCATCCACCCCCCATGTATCACTGACCTGGATGGAAGTCATTGCGGTAGGAAGTCTTTGAAGCTGACCACGTGCTGGGATTCCAGAAAGGGGTCAAATATTTTATGTGGCTCACGAGCTACTGCAGCTCATGCTGATCAGACTTCTTAAGGGCTATGAAATCTCGTACCTGTGGGTTTAATGCCATCTTGGGCTACTAGACACCCAAGTGGGCTTTTACGAGAGGCGGGTGTCTACTTGCTGCAGGGTTGCTCGTGCTTACCTCTGGAGCATCTGGTGCTGTTCACTGTCTCTCAGTAGGGCTGACCTCTGGTTTGCTTTGGTTCCCTGTATTTCATTTGCCGCTGATGATGTTGGACGACTAAGCCTTCTTAAAAACTTGCCGTTTTCCAGACCACGTCGCACCCACCAGCCAGCCAAGCCATTTTGCCCGTTTGGGGAGGACAGCAGTTTTTGCCTCCTGACAGCTGCTTGACGGTGTGCCTAGGAATAGATGGTGCGTGCCCTGTCACGGCATTACTGCTTGGCTGCTCTGCACTCATCAGAGTTAGCAGAAACTTGCATCAGGAAGAAACCGGCCTGAACTTGATACCTGCAGGATCCTATCTTTCCCCACGCTGAGAAGAGGATGAGTGTGATAGCTGTTCTGCTTTGTGACCCTCTCACAGCCTAGGGTTGGCTGTGGTAGAGATGCAAGATAGATTTAATGACCTGCTCTCCCTACAGCTGTCTTCACTGTGGCTCCGGACTATATTCCTCCCTCTGAGCAGGAGGATAGGTGAGGGAGGAATGGGAAATGCACTCTCCATGCTGTGGTTTTCATTCCTAACCCATTCGGTAGAGAGGACAGTTCCCTAAAGAGGGTTTCTTGTATCCCTTTTCCTAAATCTCTTCATTCTTCAGGGAAGCTGTGAATCATTCAGGATATAGGCAGACGTCAAGTGTGGGATTCTTCCCAGACTTTCTCAAAGTAGATGCAGATGAAGGAAAACTAGAAAGCTTATCAGAATCCTGCAGGAACCTGGAGTTAAAAGCATTGTGGAGGTGTTTCCTAAGCCCTGTAAAAACTACCTGAGCAAAATCTTGAAAAATGGGATTTCCTTCTTCAAGGGAAAAAATTAATTAAAAACACCTGGACTCTGTAACAGTTAATCTGTTTCATATCTTCTTTAAGAAGGAAAAAAAAAAAGAAGGAAAAAAAAAAAAAGAAAAAATGGAAGAGAAGAAAATTGCAAAGAAGAGTTACACCATATCACAGTGTCATTATTAAATTTGTAATGAGCCAAGCGTGAAGTAGTGCGACAAAAATTAGCTCACACCGTGTCAGTGAGCAATCTTCAGACTGGCAAATATCCATGGCCGCACTGAGAGTGATGTGATGAAAGCTCTCTATTAGCCTCTCATTTCTGGATGCGTGTGGACATCGATGCCTGAGGCTTTATATACCCAAGAGATGTGCTTTGAAAAACGTGTTAGCATAAGCTGATTAAGGAAACAGAATTAAAATGGTTAATAAAAGCAAATTCTCAGGTGTTGTTTTCAGTAACATTCAGCCCATTCTTGCATGCCTGAGGATGGAGGGAAGATGCATTTTCTTCTTCTGCCTGAACTTACGGGATGCATATGTTTTGCCTCTGCTAAATATTTCATAGAGCAGCTCTTGTAGATTAAGACAGCACTACAGTGAAGGAATAAAGTGCTTTGATATAAAACTGTCCCTTTTTTAAACTATGAGCATTGGAGAGATTTAAGAACCGCCCAACCTGTTTTCAAGAGTCTAAATAAGTGCTTATGCATGTGCTCTTTCTCACCCTTTCTGCTCCAGTCACCGTTATGGGCTTGCCATAGAAATTGTTCCCAAGCTTTTACCACAGATTTATTCTGAGCAAGATGTTAAGTACTGAGAAGGGGATAAGAGAGAAAAACTCACGTGTGTGAGCTGTAGAGGTTATGGTAATCTTTGTCCCTTAGCTTGCTTCTATTCTGGACAGTCAAGTTTTGTAAAATTGTTTTTTCTATAGAGAAAAACTGTAGCAAAGGGAGCAAATTGGAGACGTGCAAAGTACAGATTGTATTTAATTTCAGAGCAACTCCTGACATCTCCCTGGCATTATATGGGAAGGGCAGTTCATAGAAGCATGGCGTTATGCATTCTTACGCATCGAAAAAATAAATATACTTTAGATGGGATTATAGGGCTTTAATTTTAAATGAATTTTTTTTTTTGCCGTGACCTTTTATACAGCGCTTCTGAATAATGAAAGCAAAATGAATTGTTCCAGCATGAGCCCAAAGACCTCTGCAATTTATTTCCTGTCGAATGCTGCCACTTATCAATGGATAATATGATTTATTTCTGGCTGATGGCCATCATGCTAATTAACACAACGGTACTTCTCCTGCTAAGAGCGGCCGTGCCCTGTTTTTTTGCTTTTGTCTTATCTGTCTCACGAGAGGGAGTTTAAATGCCTTACGCAACTGTTTCTTATCCCTACCTCCCCAAAAAGCAATGGCTCATGATTCATCTGACCACCCTTTCCAGCTCTGTAGTTCTTTCTTGCCTCCACTGCACTCGCTGGCAAAGACTGCTCCTCCCTAGGCGTTCTTCAGCAGTTTTTGCCTCTGCTCCCTCCTCTTCAACCTTTGTTGTGTTTTCTGATGCTAACTGCCAGGTGCCAACTTGCAGTTGAGGGTGTAGACCAGATCTGGCCGATCTTGTCAGTGTTTTCAGTACTGTGAGTCAATTTCTCTCGATGTATTTGAGGGAAAATACTGACGGATGGCGATTTCGGCATTGCATAGCTTACAGGTTTGTTGTTAAAAAAAAAGGAGACTTGGCATTGGATGTGGATGGGTTCGTAACCTTAATAAAGAACAATACTGGGCTTGCCGTCAGTAGCCTGTGGGACTGAGTACAGCAGTGCTGAGTGCCCAGCTGAGGTATGGAAAGGTGGTTGTTGTCCTGTTGAGAAATCATCGTTTCGGCAAAAGTGCAGCGAAGTGGACATATTTCCCTGCATCACAGCAAGGTTTGCGTGTTTCTTTCTGAGAATCCCTGTCGCAACTGGTGACCGGTTGCTTACAGGAGCAATTGCTCTTGGTTCTTCAAGGATGTATTCGTCCCCATCCCGCTTTTTCTGCCTTCGTTGTTTCCCATTTTTAGCTGTTTCTCATTGACTTCTGAGCCTGTCATGTACTGTTGTACAGCGATGCTGCTGTGCACGCTGCTGCTGAATATGCCCTCCATCAAAACGAGGTATTTTGCTTTTGGTTAGTATTAGCTTGAATGAAAGATTTCATTGTGGATGCTTGGCAGTGGCTTTTCTCAGGGCAAGTGACATCTTGCTCATTAGTCGGGCTGTCACGGAGCAAGGCAGCGTACCAGGTGGTGTTCACCTTCCTCTTTAGCTCCAGCTAGCTGTGCATGCAAGCCTGTGCTCTTGTTATTTAATAAAGAATAAATTTTCTTTCAATAAAGAAAGAAAAGTTCATAAAAACTGAATAATCAGTGAAGAGGAGGGAAAGAATCTAGAGAGAATAAAAAAATGCATTAAACGCTTCCCCAAGGCCTGGTCTTGCCTTGTTACAGTTCAGTAGCTAAAACTCGGAGGTGCGTGTGGAGGCAATGAAGACAACAAAACAGACAGGGTAGCCTTATACTCATGGAATTCCTTCTTTCCTAGAGCAAGAGATAATTAGCTGTAATTCTCCTCAGCTTGTTTTGCGTGGGGTACACTTTGTTGACACTGTAAAAAAATCATCATTTTTAGAGCATGTGCGACCCAGTGAATAGTAAGGACCATGTTGTTTAACTCAGCTGCTTCTTCTGTCCTTCCTCCCATGCTGTCACTCTTGATCTGTCCTGATAATCAATCGCCGTCCCAGTGTGTGTCTTGGAAACAGTCTGAACTACAATTCCAGGCACATGTAATTTTTTCTTTAGGTAGTGAGTGTGCTAGAGGAGATGATTGTTTTCATTGCGGTGTACACAGATGGAGGGATGAGCTCAGGAAAGTCTTTCTTCGCGTCTTCCCTACTTGTCCAGCAGTAATCTTGCCGGGAGTTACAATTTGAAATTACAGTGGGAGGTTTTGTTTTTTGAAAATATTTGTCACTACCTGGGGTTTTTGTTGTTTTTTTTTAAGTCAGCCAGGAAAGAAAGCCAGTTCTGGCGTATTTCAAGGTGAAATGGTGGCATGTAATGTTTTTCTGCACACTGTCCAGACAGTCGGATGTGCTGATAATGCAGATAATGGCTGGACAGATGTAATCCCGAAGACAAACAGTAATGAGAACAAATGTACTGGTGGAGTAGTTGCTCAGGTGTGATACCAACCTGTCACAAGGTGGTACCCCCATCCACCCCGATATTTCCTTCCAGCACCTGTTCCTTTTCTTTCTAATCACTTAACAGAGGAACTTCTTTCATTGTAGGATGCTTAGACTGATCATTTCGGAAAACCGTATTTCTCCATTTGCCAGGGCCTTGAGATCTGTTCTGCTGCTATACCTTCTACTGCTACTACCCTTCAACGCAAATACTGTTGAACTGACTGATTGAAATTCCCCCTTTCTTGCCAGACACGCTGATTGTGTTCAAGCATCTGTGCCAATCGCTTCTGCAAATGAACTTTTTCCACCCGTCCTTTAGGAGCTGGGCAGTCGTATTGCAGAGATTGATGTGTGTGTTCTTTACGGACACTATCTGTTGCTATTGTGAATCCAGTTATTACTGTACTTCGGTTCACTGAAGGTGAGTTCCTCAAGATAGTCCCTCCCTCTGTGGGGCAGACAGGAAGAAAAGCCTTTTTGTGTTACCTGATTAACACATGGGGAGGAGGATGATGCTAAACACTGCTCTACAGAAAGTTTGTTATAAAATAGAGAGGAAATAAGGCAAAAGATGGATGGTACGAAGCATTTAAAAAGACATGTCTTTTATTACATCTTACCTGTCAAAAACGGTCACAGAGACCTCTTCCCTGCGCACAAATATATATAACATCTTTGCCCTTTTCAGGGTATTTTAAGCCTAATTTTGTTTTCAAGCCTGTAGTTTCTATGTGCCAAAGTCAATTAATTTAATCATTTGTAACAGAAGGCAACACAGAGCCTGTGTATTCGAGTAAAATACTAAGCTGTTACATACTTTTTGCCGCCATTAATTTCAATTTGTTTGGTCATAAAATTACCACCTCGTTAAATCTTGACAGCTATCAGTGAACTAGAGACTCTTGAAACAATACTAGAGGACATGAAGACAGCCTGCGAAATCCCTTTTTCTACAGGCCTTTCCTAATCATTTTTGTCCAGTAATGAAGTCTTTGCTCACAAAGATTAATGACTCTGCAGGACTTTTGCGGGGGTCCCCTTTCCCCTTTGAAGGAAAGAGAGAACCGGTTTATTAATCTACTGCATAGGGAGCTGAGATTGAAGGTAAGGACTTTAAGGGTTGTGTTTTCTGGGAGCTATATGAGAGATTACTGTGCTTGGATCCACAGTAACAACAATAGGATTCGAGGCACATAATATTCCTTGCTTTGCACTTTGAAAGGGTACCTCCTAAATACCCAGCTTGGAATTGAAGATACCTATATATTTCTAAAGCGGCTTGCAAAATTGCTCTAGAGTGTATTGTTGCCTTCAAGAAGTAGAAATAGAGTTATGTTTCACCCAGCACAGTACTTCCGAGGGCCTGTTGCAAATGACTTTTACTGAAGTCTATTTTCTTTCTTTGCTGAATCAGCTGGCTGAGTGCAATGATTTTCATGGCCTGATGTTTTTTTGTTAGAAATGGGATCAAAGGCTTAGCTTGTCTTGTTCATTCTGCCCTGGCTAGATAGTTAACATGGAAGCACTTGGCCCAACATAGCCTGCATTTCAGCAGCACGACAGGATGAATTTGAAATTATGCATCCTGCTGGCAATATTACTTCATCATTTGACATATCTGTGTTGGGACTACAGAGAATATTTCCTCCTCCTTTTGAAAACATAAAAAAACCCCTCGAAAGGCCAGCAGTGTTTCCTAAAGGGTATAGTCCCTGCTCTGCAGGGAATCCCTTGTAATACATGCTCTGGATTAAGTCAGTTTAGTGGCCAATTTCAAATCTTGTGGTTATTTTTTTTCAGGCTGTGATTCTGCGCACGCTAGTTGACAGCGGTTGCCCGCTGAAGTCCTGGCAGCTTTCACAGGTTCAATTCTCAAACAAGCAGCATCATTTTGAGGAGGTAGAACATAACCTCCTTGGTGCTCTTGGGCAAGTAAAGCTGCGCTTTGCCCTAGGTACACCTGCATGCTTTGCACGTACACATCGCACAGTGGAGATGGATGTGGAAGGATGTTTGAAATTTGCCAGTTGGCAGATTAGGAACTGTTCAAGTAAAGGGGGAGAAAACAAGCAGGAAGACCCCGAATGTTTTTCTGGATGCTAAGGAGAATTGCTGGTGTATGCAGTTCATCAAACTTAACACACAATTTGGCATGGAGAAAATTCGCAGCAAAAGAAAACGGAAGGAAAAAAATCCTTTCTCGTTTAATGATCATCTCCCCTGTGTGCCCTTTACAGGCTTATTGCAGCAAAGGCGTGTGCGTGAGGGGTTTGTTCGTGGCCCGACGGCATCAGCGGGGTCAGGCATGGAACAGCAGCACTGCCATTTCTTGGCTGGCTCAGCTGGGCCACCGTGGCATCGGCTCCTTTTCAGCCCGTAATGCCAAATGCTGGAGAAGGGTATAAGAAAGGCTGGTCCCAATGCCAGGAAACTTGCGGTGCAGACAGACACAGGACAGGAAGGGCAGTGCAAGCACGGAGAAGAGAAACATCTTGCCTGAGATCTCAGTAGTCATCTGCAGAAACGGGAATTGAGTGTAGGTCGTCTAGGTTTTTCTCTTTCTTCTCTTTTTTTGCTCCCCTCTTACACTAAGCTGCTGACCAGGGAAAATCCCTGTTCTCTGCAAGGATCCAGTGTGTGTTATCATACCATTTATTCGCCTGACCCCCGTTTTTGTCCCTTTTTCATAACAGCACAGTGCAGGCTTTAGTTCTCCACAAGGGAGCTGTTTTTATTCACTCTGTGTGTGATAAAGCCCTAAAACCTTGCTATAAGATGTCGATGCTTAAAGTTTACGTGAGTTCAAGGGGAGACTGGACAAATTCACAGAGGAGAAAGCCATGAGAATTATTAAATGCAGAAACACAACTTCTGACTTGGGAAGTCACTGAACTGTAAACTGCATGGGGGGTGTTTTTGGACGAAGTATCATTTTCTGTATATGTATTCTCAACTATCTGATTTGGGCTGTTGTCAAAAGCAAGCTCCTGGGTGAGGCGGATCTTTGCTCTCACTGCATGCAGTGGTGTTAAAATTGCAACCTCTTCCCTTCTAGTAATTGTTTTTACTGTTAGTGGATCGCCACGTCCTTTTATAGATGGACCCAACATGTGAAGAAAGTTTGCAAAGAAGCTGCAAGCTGTTTTGGGCAAGGTTTTCCTGCTCCTGACGCATTGTTGGTGCTTAAAAAAATGTTTTGAAAACAAGTGGAGGAAAAATGGAGCCGTGCAAAAATGACTCACCATAAGCGTTCACACCTTTCATTTCTTAACCCCTGTAATGCTGTTTTACGAGCAGGCTTGTGTTGTCCATGGTGAAGTGGTCAGAGCCTCTGGGTGCTTTCCTCCAGCGGTGCTTTCTAGTTTTGTGTGTGGGTTTTCTTACCTGAGGCTTCACGGTATCAAAGGGCGAAACAACTGTGTGTTGCCAGATACCACTATTTTCTGGGAGGTCTCTTGTGTTTGATGGGAGAAGAGGTGCCTTCTCTAATCAGAGGAAATAATTTATGATTTCAGTTCAAAAGAAAAGATAATGAAAGGAAACGAAGTTTCTGCTTCTGTTGACTGTGGGTAAAAGCTTAAATATGGAACCAACTTTGTACCCTCTAAGCCTCAGGAGAAAGCCAGTCTTCTAGTTTGGGGGACATTGTTAATATTGTGGTGTTCCATCTTTTTTTTTTTTATTTTCAAAATTCTCTATAGGTTTGCAGAGGGATGTTGAATACAAATTATACTTTTATTCAAGAGGGAAAGAGGGCTTGATTATATGGAAGGAAGTATAGTCTTTGGGTCTCTCTGGTTGGGGTACTGTTTTCAAGCTGTGTATGTTCCCAGTTAATAAAACTGAACGCAGCGCTGAGAGAGAAACTCAAAACTTTTTATACTCCCTCCTCCTTTCTCCTCTACTTCTTCTGGTGCTTTTATAACCAGATTAAAAGTTCCTGGTTTTTACAAAATAACCATAAACATAATTGAAAATTACTGCTCCCATGGAAGAGATGAAATACAAAATATGATAGCTGGAAAAGTTAAGTCCTTGGATGTTGCTTAGGTTTTGGACATAAGTGTGGAAGGGGGGAATGTGTGTGAGAGCGCGAGAGCAAGTGTTAGTGTAATCTTCCAAGGATCCATTATTTATTGGTGCTGGTATTGAACACATGCTTAACATACTGTCTGACATTTTCAAGCTTGTGTCACATATCTGCATATATAAATGTAAAAGGACTTTAAAACAGAATTGGAGCAGAAAACGCATAAATTAAAAGATACAACATTGGAACACCTTCTTTATTTAAATCCAATTTGTTTTGAAAAAGTGTATTTGAAATTTTGACAACCAATAAGAAGGCTTAAGCATATTGTAATTTTTAAAAATCATGTACATTAATGGGGAAAACCAAGCAGTATGTATTTACAACCATTTTTTAAAAGTCAATCTGTTGAGCTTCTGGATTTTTTTCAATAAATATATGGAATGAGTGCAGCGCTAAATATATTTCTGGCAATGGTAGCCCTCTATGCAGGGACCAAGGAAATCATTATTAATTTCAGAGTATTCAAGCAGTTTATCCTTTTTCCTTTAAAGCTAAGGGTTAAAAAGCATGGAAAAACCCCCTTTCTTTCAATGATAAAAACTGGGCTGAAAACTACTAGGCCTAAAAACTTAGTGTGATGCAACTATGTTACCTTTAATTATTGCTTTTAGATGCAAAATGCTCTCCTAAAAATATTTTCCTTAAATACTCATCACAGAGGAAGTTACTTAACTACCAAAGATTACTTTAGAGATAGTACTGCTGTTAATTTTTCGTTATAGAAGTGCTGATATGAATTGATTAGAAAGGGGGAGGAATGTGTAAGAATCGGAATAGAAATGTGGTAAACTACAGTCCCTTAAGTGATTACAGGTAGCAGTGTTCTTCCAGTCAGGGAAAAAACGAAGTGCAGTTTTTAGTATAAAGGATGTATTTGACTACAGCGGAATCTGCTTTAACAGTGACCAGCCAAAAGGCATTAATCTTTATAGAGGAACACTGCTGCAGAAAAACGATTGGCCTCTTGGTCTAAATAAAGATTTCTGTATGCTGATTTAAATCATGATTAGAACTAATGATTTTTAAAAATCGTTTTAATTCATCTACCCTGTCTGCTCTGTGCATTTGATTTATTTGAGCCCTCTCCTAGTGACTGCTTTTGTGTCTGTATGAAAGGTAGGATAAAGTTTACAACAGCACCTAAGTAATTTAAGAATATCTTAGAATATCATAGTCTTCCCATCCCTGAAATAGCTTAGGACTCCTGGGGAATTTTATGTGTAGACTCTTGATTTTTACAAGGCTGGTGCGACTGGTGAAAGACTTAAGAGTTAGAAAATGTAGAAAAGCATCAGACGAATGAACCATGAAAACAGTACCTTGTTTTAATTTGTGTAACTTTTTAATTCCCTAGTTGGAAGAACGGGAAAAATAGTTCCCCATTCCTGAAAAAGTGTGTTCATATTAATGTGTTGTTAATCAAGCTGTACGCTCTGCCTTAACTGCTCTGTTCTCTCCTAGAAGTGTAGGGCTAAAACTGTTTCCACTGAGATGAGCTGAATTTCTATTTGATTTCAGAGACCGAGCCGTTCCTATGTGGTTCTGCTTGTTGGCATACTGGAATAAACCCATTAAAAGCCCATTTTCAAGGGGTTTTTATTACATGCGAGCACATACCAAATTTGAAAACGTGCTCGGCGATGGCAGCAGATAAAGCATGAAGCCTAAACCCAAATGGACACCAGGAATCCTTTATGTGTCTCTGAATTACTTTCATCTCTTCATCGCTCCATTAATGGATAGCCCCACAGACCACGTAGCGCTCTCTCAGCTTCCCTTACGTTGGGTTTATTCTGCCAATTGCCTGGTATTATCAACTAATTGGAATGGGAACGATAAATGAAAGCTGTGTTACCGAGTGCCAAGTCTCCTCACTTGGCAGCTGGTGGGTGATGCTGGTAATTGTTACCAAAAGTGTAATTGCTCTGGGCTCTGCCTACGATTTCAACAAAGCAGCCTGGTATTCCTCCTCCGAGACACCCGATACCTGCCTTTCCTCGGCTGTCTCTGGCGGAGGACGACTTGTGAAGTAAATCCAAGCCGGCGCTCATGTCGGGGAGGGCTTGGGGCGGGTGCTGTGTTGGTGCATCGCTCCCCAAAGCGGGAGTGCCACCCTCGTATGCGTCCGGCGGCCTGGGGACAGAGCAGCCCCTTTGAAAGTTAATTGCATGAGTTTTACTGGTTTCTCATAAAAGCAGGAAAGGTAATGAGTAGAGTACACGATAAGCAATAACAACCACCTTGTTCTCGGCATGACGGTAAAAATTTCAAGCTTGATTCCTGGCTAATATTAAGGCTTCAGCTGTAGACGGCTGGTTTTGCCCTGCTTGGTAATTGCAGCAATACCACCAACCAGATGACCAGCTTTACAAGTCTGGCGTGCTACAGAGGACAATCCAGCATCCAATGGCATTTTATGGATTGACTGAATATTTTCATGAAGCCGTAAGAAATGGAAAGGGGGCTGAGGGGAGGACTCAAACCAACTGTTGTATGCTTCTTATTTCCACAGTCACTGCACCAGAATAGAGCACGGATTGTTATCTAGTGTGATGATGTCCCATGTTAAGCGGCATCTGATCAAATTACTGAAGCTTTTTACGTATTAATAGCAGACTCGGATTATTTTTGATTTGTTGGGCGTTTTTTTTTTTGCTGAGGTAGAGGAGGAACAGGTGCAGCCATATTAAGTTATGACAGCCAGTCGAAAAAGCCACGGCCAAAGAGATTTAGCTCTTTCTGCACTCCAGTTAATATGACAGTGTGGCAAGAGCAAACCATGAGTGCTCACAGCTGCTCTGGGCTCCCACTTCCACACTGTGTCTGCTCTTTGTCTCTTCAGCTTATTCTTTGCTTCAACCCTCCTTTGCTTTTACTGCTAGTTCCTTTCTTGCCTCCTTATCTTCTTAGCCTTTTCTTAATGTGCAGCTCTTTTGCTCTCTCTCCTGCCTTTTTCTAAATCCTCATCAGCATTCTCCAAACTCGATACGTGCTTGCACTGTGCTCCCATGTATTGGATTTAATTTTATTTCGTCTTGTCTCTGGGTGCCTGCAAGCTCTAAAGGTCTGTGAGCATATCTTGCTTTTTTGGCTCCTGTTCCGCAAACCAATCGAATAATGTAGGTATCTCTTCTTGCAGCGTGGCATTTTAAAACTCAGTTGAATTAGGTATCATTTCTTCTTTTGATGTAGGGAAATCCAAAGAATTAATAAATTATAATGGCGCTACTTGGCAATTAAGGAGTGCTTTCCATCTTCAAAGTGCTCTGTGCACAGTATTTCATTATTTATACTGTTAATTATATTAGTACTTCTAAGGAAAAAGCCCCTTAAATTGTCATTGATAAAAGTACACTCTTAACAGGATAAGAATTCAGCGCTTAAATTGTAGCAGATAATTTGTCCACTGAGGTACAGTGCCTTGGAGAAGATGTAAGGCGGATTTACAGCAGTTCCTTAAGTGTCTGTTGAAAAGTCTTGCTTTATGTTTTAAACAGTAATAACTGGGAGCTTTAAAGTGTCTTTATAAGTGCTGGACAGGTAGGTGGGATCCTTATTTTGCACCTGGATGATTGATATCTCAGTTCCTATCAGCAGAGTGACTTAGGAGCCTTTCTTGTAATACTGCACCTCTGTGTCACTTCTGAACGTGTTACCCTAGCTTGGGTGGACCAAGATCTAACAGTTAGCTAAGGGCAAAACTGGGAAGAACGTTCTTAAGCTGTTGGCCCGTGTTTGGTTGCCTTAGAGATAGTCATGTTTGAAATGAAAAAGCCAAAATGAACAATGAAAACACTAGCAGTCTGCGTTCTCCAGGTCGTAAGAGCTCTGCATATGGACCAATAAATCTTTTTATGCTTTTCTGTATTAGCAGCTGTTAGCTACATGCTTTCATCTAAACAGGGAACACATGAAAATTAGTTTGAAATGTGATCCTAAAACAGTCAGCACCCAAGAATACTACCAAAAGTAATTGTTGCAATAAACTCCTTGTTCTTTTATGGATTTCCACCATGTGTATGAAGTACATGTGCTGCTTTTCTCTCCCCTCTCAAAGGAATTAAATGGCCATGCACTTTAAATGGCTGATAGCCAGAGCGTTGCATTTTGCTCAATTTACTGTGACTGTACCATTCAGACATTTGGTAGCATTACAGAAAATAAAAACCCCACTTCTCTGTAGAGAAATCAGTAAACTTAATTGTGGTCAGACACTTCAAATTTGAGTTTAGGTCTGTTGCTCCATAGCCAGGAATCCGAAGCTAAATGTTGAACGGTGAAAAGCGCTGAACACCAAAACCTGTGAACTGGGTGGAAGACTCATATCTGAAAAATCAGGTAGTAGCTTCCTGACTATTAACTAGACTCTGAATTCTTAAAACCTCTACAGAGATGTGCCGGTTTTGATCTGATACCTGGCAAATAGAAATCACTGATGCGGGCAGGTGCTTCCAGGCGTCTAGCGGGTGGATTTAGAAAAAGCCGATTTGAGCCCACAAGTAGGAGCCAGCCTGCTTAGGCTGTAATAGAAAATAGGGGAGCGAGAAGACCAAAGAGAGGGTTTTCTTATCAGAAACTTGAGCATTTGAGTCTCAGAATATGAGTAGGGGTGGCTCTGTGCTGACTTCTTGCCATGTCCTTTGGCCGTTATTCCACCATGGAAGTAATTCTTTTTCTTTTTTTTCTTTAACAAAGGAGAGAGGCCACAGGGTGAAGGTTTAGGAGAGCCCAGCGATGAGGCACTAAATCCGCCCTCTCCCTTTCCGCTCCCTGTGCCCCGTGCTTGCCCCGTGGCTGGCTTCTGAGACCGCAGCCTCACCCTGCAGTGAGCTGCCAGTTTTAAAATGCAGACTGCTTTTCAGCCTTGACATTGTTCTCGCACAGATTTTTCTCCTTTGCCACATACTGTTTTGGGAGTCTCCTTCCAGCTGGAAACAAACAAACGAAGGAATAAATCAATAGATATATCAAATGGTTTCATCAAACAGATTAAACGTCACTTTTTGCCAGTGGAAAGATGTTAGGAGTTCTGGGTATTATCATGGTTTTAGGAGTGTTAGGGTGGATCTGAGTATGGCAAAGGTTTGTTAAAGAGAGCAGAATGAATTAACTACAGCATGTGCGTTAGCTAAAGCTTGGCGCACGCGTAACTTAACCGGAATTTATTCTGTAACTGTATTGTAAATCTGCTGGCCGAGATGAAGTCAAGGTTTCTGTTCTACAGCCCCAGCCTTGTGTATGTGAGAGGAGAACCAGCTGTACTACCAGAGCAGAAATTACCATCTCTCTTTGTCCTGTTGTTATCGTGCCCCGCGGGGCTGTACGCTTACTGCCATCTCTTGCTGTGACTAAGGTTAGTGTTGCCACCAGCATTACATTGACAGAGAATCTCCCTAAATTTCTGATGCTGCCAGAGTGTTCGTTGCCTGTGCGTGTACTTTGCCACGAGAGAAGAGCGGAGTTTGATATGAACGAAACGCTTTTGTAAAGCAGTGAAGAGACACAAGGATTTGTTAGCAGTATTTCTGGTTATCCCACTGTTTGCAGGTTTGCACTCTTGATCCAGCGTCGTAGAGTAAGCCATTTTATTTTGACAAAGAGCACAGTTTCAGAGGGGAGGCAACCGGCCTTTTCTACTCGACAGTCTGCCCTGGATGCAGGATGGGTGAAAGAAGAGAGAACCTCTACCAATGCCCTCTTTCAGTCACGCAGGTGTGGCGAAACCTTGTCAGACACCTCTGAATCGCCTCTCCCCGGGGCTTGCACAGGCTGGCTTGTAGTACATCACGTTAAGTTTTCGGAAGAGCGTAGCACCCGGCAGCTTCTGCATAAGTGCCCGAGCAAGTGGCCAGATTTTTCAAGACTTTTTTTGCTCTCATTAAGCAGCCTAATGGGCCTTTAAGGCACATTTCAGTGTTTTATTATTATGCTTAACGGTTTTAGTAGTTAGCCCTAAATGTGTTCTTAGTAGTAAACCGTTAATCATCTTTTCGTATCTTAATTTGCTTAAGTCGTATTTTACGCTGTGAGTAAATTGACTTATTGGAGTAAATCACTACATCATGTAAACGAGTAGCAAAGTCTGGTCTTCTTTCAAATCAATTAAAAATGAGGCTTAATGGCTTGGATAGCGGCTGTCTGTATTACATAGGAAAATTTCCCGTATGGCGTAAATTTAGACTAGAGTACGCACCGTGGGTGTCTAATGGAAAAGAGTTTTTCAGATGAGAAACTGATCTTCCTTTCCCTTTTCTTTTGGTGGATTTAACAGAAGGCTTTTAAAAACAGATAATTAAATATGAACGTAGCAATTGTATCCGTCAGATTACCTCAGTACGTAGTTACTGATGGCTTTTTTTAAACTGCCAGAGACAGGATACTTGGCAGAGGAGCTGAGTGCAGGCAAGACATGTTCACAGGTAAGGGGTGGCAGGCAGAGGAAGAAATGTGACGGGCAGACTTGGCTGCTTCTCTGGGATGCTGCTGATGTCAGGATGATGGACATCAGTGTTCAGGAGCTGTTTGATGTCAGGATGGCTGGACATCAGTGTTCAGGAGTAAAGAGAGGGAAGGCTTTGTTTTCCAAGCATCCTACCGAAAGTAATGAGTCCCGAGTGGCTTCTCAGACCTTGGAGAAACCTGGGAGAGAAGGAGAAGTCTGGCAAGTGTCCAAGCAACTGGATGAGGGCCTGGGTTGCCCTATGAAAGCATGGTGGCGGCGTGGGATCATGACCTCAGCGCGGAGGGAATGGAAAAGGGTCGAGCAGGGGTGGTGAAAACCCTTGCGAATTAGCTGTGGGTGTTCCAGTTGGGTGCACTGATCGAGTGGTGGTGACAGCTATTTCCAAATCTGTTGGATTGTCTGCTTGGGCAGAGTCCCCTTCATGATGTTTTGGAATAAATGTGGCCAGGTAGAGCCTGTTCATACCTGGCCATGCATTCTGCATTTTTGACTAAATCAGTTTAATTGCATCTTAGGCTCTTCAGACCTTTCCTTCCATCTTACAGCCTAACGTAATGAGCAAAGTTTACATCATGGTTTTGACACGAGAACTTTTTATTTCCGTGATCCTGCAGATTGAAAATTTTCCATGTTATATTCAACAGCTCATTTGGATTCGAGCATGTCAGTATTTACCAGCATTCCCCATCAGCTCATGGGGTGCTGCACGGTGCCGCAGCTGCCTGTCCAGGAGTGGGTTAGCCTCAAAGCTAGCTCAGCTGCCTCGGCACAAGCGGTGATCCTAGCAGTAGCTGCGGTCTGGACAGTCTGAACTTGATTATAGAGAAGCTTCCCAGAGATGCTATAGTCACCTTGAGGTTATTAGAGGTTATGTCCTATCGATTATCTTGCCACTGGAGTTGATTATTTGCCGTACATGGCCTTGTCTTTCAACCGCGTGTTTGAAATTATTGAACGAATCGTACCAAAGTCGTGCCTGATAAGCACGTGGGAGGGAGGGGTGGTCTGCTGCAGCCTTTAGTCTTCCAGTCTGTCTATATTGAGCTGTTTGAGCCATTTGCTGTTGCGTAAAATAGCAACGCCTTGTGCTGTATGGGTCTAATTTAAAACTTATGTTTATTTGCAGAATAACACAGTTTGGAAGCCAGATTCTTGCCAAGACTGCCGTTGCCGTAGCAGTATTGTCACCTGTGAACCTACCGTCTGCAAACACCCTCAGTGTGACTTTCAGAAGGTAAGGGCTGCAACTGCCCAAATGCCAGCTGACCCGAGAAATGTCAGGTCACTCTGGAGGAGTTCCCAGGTTTAAACCCCTGGAATAGTTGTATGTCAAAATGCTTGTTTGGGTCCACCACACTGTGATACATGTAAAGGAGCGGTGGGAGCAGTTGGCGTAATTGGTCCTACAGTCCCTGTGAAAGCGAAGCTCCTCTCCTATTAAGAGGGACACAAAAAGAGGAGGCAGCATGAGGTGTTTCCCTGGAGGAACTGGCAGAGGTGAGCTGGTTGCTTATCTTTATACACCGCGGTGACAGCTGCCGTATCAACCTTCTGGGCTCAGCTGCCTCCCTGCAACTCCCTTTGAACCCGAGGGTCTGATTCACAGCAGGATTTGGGGGAAGCAAGAGGGAGCAGTGAAATCCCGTTTCGCCTCCCGGGGTGTGTGTGACTGCCCAGGGTCAGGCACAGGCTCCGTGCCCTTTCACTTCTCATTGACACAAGCCTGTGCAAGAAACACGCAGGCAAAACCCAGCGTGTGAAGCCTTTGTCTCCTTCGCCACACTACAGCCAGCGGAGGCTTGGTGTTGGAACAGCTTGCGGGCTGCCTGTGCTCCAAGGGTGGTCTGGTCCCCGAAGGAAGCCCCTGAATTGGGTTTGAACCTCCCAGCATGAGCCCAGCTTCCAGTTACCCTTCATTTGAACGTGGAGCTGGGTTTCCCTCAAACATGCAGATGGACGCTTTCCACTCTGATGAACAGCAACAGAGCTGAGATTGTCTGTCTTTCGGTTTCTTCTGCCTTGTGATGGTTGTTGAGCTTTCATGTCTCCAGTTTATCTTTCTCTGTCTGAGCCTTCATTAATGGTTACAGCTAATTGGCCATGGAATTGGTCTTGCATTAGCATCTGGATTACTGGGATAGTATGCATGAATGACAATGAAAATTAGTGTTTTAAAGAGGCACTGCCAATATAATTATATGGCTTTATGAAGCAGGTTAAAATGTTTTCCAGTATGACGGCACGAGGAAAACAATTTTGATTCTTACTGGTTTTCCCCATTATTATCACTGTGTATTGATTAAAGCAAGACTGAAGTATTAGGAATCTTTGTGCTAAAGAGAAGTATAAAAGAGTGCTGTCATGGCACACCTAACAATGAGTGGGCTAGATAAGACGTTGTTGTTCATTTTAAAAAATTGGATAAATGGAAAGGTGGCGACTTGAAAGCTCATGAAGGGAAATAGATTTATAGTGTGAAATCAATCTGTGTGACTCCTTGACATGGGTAAGCTTCAAGACAGAGTTTAAGTGTTCCATAAAGGTCTGGCCATTTAAATGTTGAAAAGGATCATCAAGGATCTCGGAAGAAAAAAATCCAATCATCCTTCAAGCATAAACAAACCACTGAGGAACAAGGTGAGAAATCACCATCCCTCTCCATGGTTTATTTCTTATCTGCTTATTATGAGATTTACGCTAATATCGCTGATCTTGTTTACAGCAACAAGGCGTAAACAAAACCAGGCAGTCTCTGCAAAAAGCATATCCAGTGGCGTTCTAAACATTTTTATGTAAAACCTTACTGCTGTGCATACCAAATGCTTTGAGTAGGTGGAAAATCAGCAAACATTATTTCTGTTGTGTGAACCAAAACAAACCAGCAACCAAGAACAGCTTCTCCACAGCAGGTTCACAGTTGAATAGGGTTTAATGGTTTAAGCTAAATGAAGTATTTAATTTTGTTTCCCACCTCCTAAAAAACACGACATTGAAGGAAACCTTAAAATGGGAAACGTTTTTCGGTTTGAAAAATCAAAATGTTTCTTTTAGAAAAAAGAGAAAGAAAACCTGTGACATTTCAAATGATTCTGGTCGCTCCTATCATACAAATAAAGAGGTGAAAGGTAGGACAATTTTTTGACTTCGTAGTGTCTTCATTTTTTATTATAACAAAACAAATAACGACTCCCTTCTGAGGAAGAATCCCTTTGACGTTGGCCGTACCCTTTCAAAGTGGAAAGGATGGAGTATATCTCCTGGCAGACACCTTTGCGATATTGTGAAGAAGGTGACCTCATGGATAAAATTTTTCTACATTTCACTTCCCGAACCTGGCATGTTCTTCTCTGGTTTTGGTTTTCTGTTTTTCTCCCTCGCCAGCTGCCATGCTCACATCAGTAAAATTGTTTGGTCCTTTTTTGTTATTAGCTGTGGGAGGAAAATACTGAGATCTGTGGTACCTCAGGTGGTGCCAGGGGCCCTCCTGTGCAGTTGCCATCAGTGACAGACACCCTTGCAAGTTAAGATCCTCCAGCAGCTGATGCTGTCCTGTCTGTGGGGCACGGTTGCCAGGCCTGGGGTGTTTAACGTGCAGCTGAGAGGAACATGAAAGCGTTGCTTTGGGGAGACGTTTTCAATGACAGGAGTCCGTGATCCTTCCCCGTGTTGGCTGATGTCTTTACTGATGTATTTTGCCCTTCGTCCGATGAGTTGCTTCCATCAGCATCGTCTTTTTCCCTGCTGCCGAACAGGAGGTAGCAAGTCGTCAGCTTGCTAAACCCCTGGAACACGCAAAGCAAAGCGGTAGTAGCATCACCTGACTGTGCTGTGGTTGGCAGTGGTCAGTAGTTTTCAGTTAATTTTAAAGTAGTGTTACTAAAAAAGAGGTGGTGTTTATTAAGCCAAAGAAGTACAGTTAATGGATGCACATTCATTCTGCCTGCCAGCTGCGCTTCTGGCAAAATGCAGAAAACTATCTATTGAAAATATTACATCTATACTACATTTCTCAGAGGTGCTTCAGTGCGTAATCTTGGTTTTTGTCTTGAATAAGTGCTTTCTATCCTTCGTTCTGGTTTGAAAACTAGTTCAGCTGGGGACTTCCTAATTGTACTGTTAGGGGTGTAAGTTCTCCTACTGTTGTTCTGATGGTAAAATGTCAAATACAGCAAACTGATGTGCCACCTCTCAACCAAGGGATCTGGTGTAGCAGCATTATATATTTCACTTAATACGTTTCCTCTCTAAACTGAGAGCACTGGGTCCAGCAAGGCCCTATGTCTTTACCTTCATGTTAAAGTCTCTATTTCATGTGAAGTGCTTATTGGATTCTTGTATCTTTTTAGGGAGAAGTGCTCCAAATAGCCCCCAACAAGTGCTGCCCTGAGTGTGCGTCCCGAGCTGAAGGATTTTGCCAGCACGAAGGACAGATCCACAGCGTGAGTGCTCTGTCATGTTCCTCGGCAGTGGCAATCCTTTCCAGTTTTTAGCTCTTTGTTTGGTTGACGTCAGTGAACCAAACGTTAGCTGACGTGCAGGAGAAGGATAGTTCATTGGGCTTATATTCTGTCACTGTCGGATAATGTAATATAACGGGAGTTTGGTCAGCAGGATTTGCAAAAAGGGAATGCATCGCTGAGCAAGCGTGTGTCCTGCTTGGCTTAAGGGGAGAAAGTTTCCCCCTCATTCATTCACTTTGCTGTTTCTGTGGATGATTGAGACAATATAGAAATGTTAGGAGGGGAGCAAAGCACAGTGAACTTGACATATTGGCTATCCTGAAACAAGGCTTTTCTCTCAGCAGCCATCTATGCTGGTAGAGATTGATTGCTGTTGTGCGACCTGGGTTATGTATTTTGTAATCCTGAATTGTTCAAGAAGCAGGTTCCAGGATGTGGTTTCACTTAGGGGGGCTGAAAGGCCAAAACAATAAGAATAAATGTCTACAGTTAAGAAAAAAATAAAAGATTAATGGGTAGTGGTTAATGAATCATGTCGAACAATAGGCAAATGTAGAAAAATGGCTGAACAGTGCACCCAAGTCCTATGTGTGTTCTCTTACAGACTTTTTTGTTTGACAATAGGCAAGTCACATCCAAATCTTAAGAAATATGCTAAAATGCCCAGATACGTTTGAGTATCTGGACCTTACACTCTACACCTAAAACGGGTGTTTTAACCCTCTGTTTCAGCATGAGGCATGACCAGCATGAATCTGTTAGGAGGCAGACAAAGGCTGGAGTAAGAGGGGTAGCACATCCTCCCTCTTCTCATCGTTCTTTGTGCCTGTGATTTGGGTGATAGTATATTATATCATATAACATTATATTTCTTCTTGTTGTTGCTGTCACTGCATTTTGCTCTGTTGTATTCTTGCTGCAGCTTTTGTCTTTCGGCTGTCTGTAAGCCTGTTCTTTGGGACGCAAGTCAGGTGAATAAATAGGCATCCCCACAGGGATTATAGGCATATTTGTACCTGTAGACATATGTCACACCCCAGTTCTACTGTGAAGTGGTCATTAAACAATTTTTTTGTTAGTGCAAAGTCTCATCCTGATGGCTGGCACAGATTTCCTGAAGGAAGAAGTTTTCTCTTTTGTCAAGGAGCCACTGTAACGCTTTATGACTTGACCTTCATTCTACGAGTACCTAGCTAGCAACGCTGGCCCTAGTGGGTAGCTCCATCGAAGAAGATCTGTATCCCCTGTCTGGCAAGAGCTTTTTTACTCCCTGCCTAATTCAATATTGCTTGTTTTGTAAAAATTAACATTCTCTATTTGTTGGAGAGTGTTGCAATACACCAGTGTGTTTCTTCTTGGGGACATTTTTTCCTCACCAGACCTCAGGGTAGAGATATTTGTTTCTGCATTAATGAATAAGCAAATCTAATGAGATTTTACTCATAGTGAAGTGCGTTAAGTATGTGGGGTGGGCGGTGTTCACTGACCATCTCGTGGTCAGGTGTGTGCTGGGGCCCACGCTGAATATTTCTCTAAAGAAAACAAGTCTCTAAATTTAGAGTTTGCCCTGCAGAAACTGCAGGGGTATATCCAATAACCTGGGTCTTTTGCAGTGGGTTGTTGCTGGAAGCCACTCTGCAACAGGAAGGAAAATTTGGCTGATCTACAGGTTTGCTACTTTACCAGTATTAACTTACTTTTTGCCCCAACAGTGCAGCCAGGACTAAGGGCTACAATGTGCAAAGATTGACGGGGCCTGCAAAAGAGTAAAGTTAATACTAGTCTAGGGGGGCTTAAAAGGGAGAAGATATATTTACAGGTCTCACTGGCAGCTGGATTCATGCATGTGTTTTCTGTGCCTTTGGTTGTGTTCTGCACTGCAGCACGGCACGCAGTGGGCCAGCTCTGGATGTGTTCGGTGCTCCTGTGCC
Organism: Calonectris borealis; assembly: GCF_964195595.1. NCBI lineage: Eukaryota > Metazoa > Chordata > Aves > Procellariiformes > Procellariidae > Calonectris > Calonectris borealis. Next base: position 82,850,997 of record NC_134315.1, on the reverse strand, counting down.
CACGGGAAGGTGAACTGCACCCCCACGGCCTGCCCAGCCCTCGCTTGTGGACGAGGGGAGCTGCAATACACTGCTCAGGGATCCTGCTGTCCCAAATGTGTGGGCCGTGGCGGTGAGTATTGCGTGTGAATGGGGCACTGTCTGGCTTCATTGATGCAGGTCACTGGAAAGCTCCTTTTAGTCCCAAATTTGGAAGACTTTTCTTTTCTTGTTCAGTTCTGTTGGGAAGACACTGGCGTCAAGTGTGTCTCTCAATTCTCTTTCTGTCCTGCTACCATATTTACATTTTTAGTGGCTTCACCCATAGGCCAAGAGGAAGTGATAAGCTTTAAGCAGCGAGCAGATGTGCCTAGTATGTCCTTATATTGGAGATTAAAATCTGGAAAAAAAGATGCAGATATTTCCTATATACTGAGGGTACCTTTGGCACTTGCGGACTCAGACTGCAGGTTCCAAAAATGCCTGAACTATTGGATACCTTTTCTCATAGAAGTCCGGGGGGAGAAGTGCATCCAGAGCTCTTAATTCACAAGTCTAAAGCCCTTGAAAACTGGTGGAATTGTTACTGTCATTACCTGCTTTGACAAACCAGAATTTTGAATTCCGAGATGCACAAAATCTGTGTTTTAATTATGGGTGACGGAAAGGGATTAAAGGGCATTGGAAAAGAAAATCACCCCCTGTTTTCATATCTCTTAGAGCCTTGCTCCTTTGATGGACGCTTGTTCCAGGATGGTGAGGACTGGCGCCTTGGTGGGTGCTCCAAATGCGTCTGCAGGGACGGCGCGACTCAGTGCTTCACAGCCTCCTGCCAGCCTCTGCTGTGCAGCCAGGTCAGGACCCATCGGCCTTCTGGGGACTTTGCTCGTGACTATCGTCTTTCCCTTGGCAAGGCCCATTTCTCATGCAGATGTACAAATTAGCAGGCAAATCTTCTGTGTGGGCCATTTGGAAAAGGGAGTTTTGGTGTGTGGAAATGATGTGGAGTGACGGTTAAGTCTGTCAGTATACACCTGCTGTCCGTCTCTTCCCTAATATCTTCTTACTCTTATCGTGCCTTTGCTGGCTAATTAAGCACAAATACTGTCTAAAGAAAATGCTTTTTGTTTTATACTAAAAAAATTATCTAGGGTTGATCAGGAAATGTTCTTATTTCTGTGAGGGAAGGAATGAAAACAGAAGATTTTTTAATGGGAATTTATCTTCACAAATTTCAGTGTTTGGTTTGCAGCTGAAAAGTTTGGTTAGCAGGTCTTGTTTACTTTTTTTTTTAACAAAAACTCTAGAAATACCGTTGAAAGTAGTCAAATGCAGATGAACTTGACTTTTGACTTAAAGAGTTTAGAAATACAAGACAACTTCAGCTGAAAGAAAAGACTCAGAGCACTATTACTTGCATGCGCTTGTATTTAGAAATCAACAAAACCGGTAAGATAAGTTAGGCAAGCTTAAGTAGTGACTCTTGGTTTTAGTCCAATGAGAGAACTGGGACATTTCTGTATCCAAGACCTTTGCTGTGGACAAATGATGAGTTCTCAGCACTTGTGCAGTGATCAACCCAGCCAAAACACTACAAGAGTATATACAGTGTTAACACAGAGGTTAGTAAAAGCAGCAAACTATACACGCTACTCCACAGTCTGTACAAGTGACTCAATTTTTTGAATTCTCTTTATTATATTGGAAGTGCTTAAGGATGTGACTATGCTCTTTGGATTTCTTTCTATTGGGCCCATTGTACCAGTTTTCTTGGGCTCTTTGGTGTACTCCTGCTAAGGAAATGCAGGAACTGGCTCCCTGGAAATCCCTCTTTCTGACCTTGACTTTATGTTTTAGGAGCTGCCATTTCCCAAATATTTTTTAATCTATTACCACGCTCCAATGATGAATCCAGAAGCTCCCCTGAAACGTGTGCTCTGGCTGAGCACACTTCCCTGTAGCACTAAGAAAAACAGAAGCAGTAGTCATAAACTTTTTTTCCTGTTGATGCTTACCCAGCTTTCTATTACTGGACCAGATGTTTGTGCAGTTAACTCTTTTTTTTTTTCTGATAGAAGGAATGCCCACCCCTTTCTGTGCATGCTAATTTTGTTTTGCTTTGTCCTGAGATAGTCAGTGAGTATTTGTTGACTAAGTAGTGTGCATTAAAACAAATTTATGCATGCTTTACATTTCTCCTTTCCCACTCCAAATGGACTGATGTTACCCGCTGACTGATTGCACTAATGTTTAATCAGCTAATCATTAGGATTTAATTTGTGGAAACTGAAATGACTGTGTTTTTGCTGTGATGTATCTGAGAATAATTGGCTAAGAGCATCCAAGTTAATGGAGCAGGAAGCCAATTCTGATGGTGTTCCAGATATTTCCTAGCAAGGTTGCTGGTGGAAGGGACCTTGGCAGGATATGTAAGGATCCCGTTCTGCTCTCAATCATACCTAACATTTTCTTGTGTGTGCCTTTATCTCTGTCACTTTCTTCATTCTCCACTCCCTGTCAAAAGCAAATACATAAATGCTCCCAGTATTAAATTCTGATCTTCCATCTTTCAGATAACTGTGCCCTTCCCTGCGTGCTGAGGTAAAGGAACTCAAAAAATGCTTGTTGCTTGTAGGAGTGCACCTGAATGTCCCACCACATATCCCACCAAAATAGATGAAGAGTTCTTTTAACTCTGCTGGGAAATCTTTCGTTGATAAGTTTTTATACAAAGTCTTCCACTCTTTCTTTGAAAGCTAGTGGTTTGACTAACAAAGCGGATGAGATAAATAGTGCTTGGTATTTCTACGCTGCTTTCAGTCCACAAGTCAGTCTCCCAGTCATCCTGATGTGGCTGGAGGGAGCTGCTGGTGAACAATACTATTCCAAATCGTTGGATGTATGTGAAATTGTACCAGGGGAATTACAGACACGTTTTGGATGGATGGAGTTGAGGCATGCAGGAATGTGAAGTGCCAACCTATTCCGATGTGATTCAAATGAGTCATGAAAAAGTTTAAATTAGGATAATCCAGTTTTAATTTAACACCTGTACAGACAGTTATGCTGTATGAATTTAACTAAAACAGTGCAAATGCCTGAGAGATGGTGAGTGCCTCAAAACGTGGCAGCACCAGGAAAAAAAATCTCTTTTCTCCTCTATCTCATGCTTTATCTAAAGCTATGCAGAAGCTTACATAGCTTTATATATGCATTTTTTTCCTCTGTGTATCTGTATACCTGAATATACGTACTTTAGCTCGTGTGTGTGTGTGTGTCTTTATCTGCATCTATATACCTATCTATGTATTTGGACCTCAACTGCCATCCAGAGAAGCCCAGAAAATGAGATGAAGGAAATATCTTTCTAGCTTTCTACACTGATCTCATGCTGTGAAGACGCCCCCAGATATTGCAGCCTTGAGTGGCTGTGGGTTATCACACAGATACTAAATGCCTGGAATTCCCGGGAGGGGGTGATGCTGAGCCCCATGTTAACTGTTCATGCTCTTATTTTACTTGTCTCTCCTGCTTTCTATTTAGGATGAAGTTATGTTTATGTCTCCCGGAAAATGCTGCCCAGAATGTGTTCCAAAGCCCTGCTCGGTGTCAGGAAGAGTGTACCAGGTAACCTTTGACGAGCCACACCAAAAGGCAGTTGTTCACAAGTTCCGGCACATCTCTCTTTCCCTTCTCCGTGACATCTGACTTTCTGCCAGCACTGATAGCTTAGTACAACAGTTGCTTTTTTTCTTCCTGGAAAGCCAAAAGAGTTGAAAGAAATTAGAACTAGATAAGAATTTGCTGGCAAGCAGAAAGGAAGTTTGCCGGGTGAAGCACATCAGGCACTTTCTTTTCACACTTTTTTGAAGGAGGAAAGGAGAAAGCACTGGTGAAGGTCAAAGTATTTATAGCTTTCATTGTATCATCTGGAATTAATTTAACGCATTATTTAATGAATGTAAGTATGTGGGATTTTCTGTTAATGATTATGTTTTGCTAATAATAGTAGTTAAGGCCTCACCAATGTCACTGGCTTGTGAGAAATAGACACCACAGTGTCATCTAGACCTCATACTTCTTCTTCCTGTTTGCTGATCATGTAGAGATAAGCATTTTTTAAGAAAAGTTTATTATCGGATACAGACATGCAGAAGGAGCTATCATATTCTATAAGCAGCAGAGATTTCTGGAAAGAACTTGGTTATTTACAAAGAGTGTTTAACAATTGTATACGTGTTCTTTTTGAGCAGCATGGTGAACAGTGGAAAAAAAATACCTGCACCGAATGTGCATGTCACAGAGGAGAAGTCAGATGTCTGAGGGAGACCTGTGACACTATTACCTGTGAGAAGGTAGTTGAAAATCATTCACCTCTGAGACCCTGGCTGCACGTATCGCTGTGCCCGTGCCAACGGGTTCAGACAGTCGTGCTCAATGGTTCCTGATGTTTTGTAGGGGGAGAACCAAGTGCAGCGTCCTGGGAAGTGCTGTGAGGAGTGCGTGTCTTCCAAGGGAAACTGCGTGTATGATGGCACTATCAGGTACCACAGTGAGATGTGGAATAGTACTGGCTGTGACTTCTGCGTGTGTGATGAAGGGCAAGTCACTTGCCAGGAAGCAGAGTGTGCCAGCGTGGAGTGTGCCAAGGTAAGAAAGGTTTTCTTCTTTCAAGATGTATCTGTCAAGTCTTGTGATTTTTTTCCCCCCTTTTTCTTTTTTCTCAACTGACATCTTGAGACACTCAAAGAACCTGCCCTTCTCTCGGGGCTTGTTTTGTGCAATTACCTTGAAAACACTTCACAGGAAAGGAGAGTAAACTTTGGATTTTCCATGCAAGGTTGACTGCTCAGTGGGCTCACATTGTGAAGCAAGCCAGTGTGAATCAGTGACTAATTTAACTTGGATTCCCTCCCACGCTGTTGTCTGCCCGCTATAATGGAGGGTCAGACACCCAGAGGTTTCAGTGACCCCCGGCTTTACCAGGAGCTGAACATGGGGAGAGACGTACAGGTCAGAGGTAGTTAAAAGCTTAAGAAATGTTCCCTTTATCTTCATTCTTGGCATGGAAGTGAAGCTGGTAAGATATTTTATTCCCAGCGCTGTTCACTCCAAAACTAAACATCCCGCTCCCCCAGGTTATGTTATATTTGCTCTACAGTGGATGTGCAAAATGCATTAGATGGGGTTTGAATGCTTCACACACAGACGCACAGACACAAATACGTTTTGAATTGCCTTTTTGCAGTGGGATAAGACTTCTGTGTTGTTTGTCACTGCATCTGTTTTAATTGGTGGGCTAATAATCTGCTTTATACCTACTACTCCACAGTGTCAGTGAAGAGAAGGGAAGGAATTGTAGCCTTCTGAGCTTTCTCTCTCTGTGGCAATGTTTTTCTGGCAACTGCCTGTGTGCTAAATCTTGAGTAGCAGCACTGCTGCTGTTGTGTCTGAAGTCCAGCCAAAATCTGGACGTAATGGATTCACTGGATTAGATTGTTTTAATGAGTGTTCAAAAAAGTGAAAATCCACACACAGAGTCCCAAATGATGATCATGCAGAGAGCATGTATCTAGGAATAAAAGCGTATGCTTGTTCATCTGAGATTGTGCCTTTTAAATAGCAAAAATGCATTGAGTGTGGGACCCAAACTCTTGTCATTGGTGTAGTACTGCTGACGATCATCTGACCTTAAACTGCATGGAGAGATTTTGCTGGGTGGAAGGTCGTGGTTGTCATAAAATCTTGTGCAGTTGCATCTGTTTCAGTCAGCTTCCTGCATGCTTATGGCTGTAAATTGGATCATTTACACTAATGATGATGGCGTGCTGTCATGGCTCAGTAGGGAGAATTATTTAATATTCATGCTCATATCTTGGGTACTGACAAAGAATCCATTATTCAGAAAAGCCAGGGATATTTTACGGAACAATAGCTGGAGATGTTAACATGTAGGGCTCGAAACCAGGGGGTTCAAAAGTGTGCAACATTATCACTCACGCAGCAATTTTTCAAACTCGAGCTCTCGCAGGTAACCATCCATCTAAAAGCCCGAGCGTCTAAAAAATGGTATTATTTGTCAGAGTATGAACCGCTGCAGTTTTGAATTGAATGAAACATGATTGCTAGGAGGACAGAAGGAGGAAGAGAGTGTCCTTTGTTGTAGGCAAGAGTTATGATCCCACTTGATAAAAGATATTTGCCCAAGGATTTACTATTCTGCATTGCTTCCCTTAAGATAAACTAGCTTCCTCAAGTCATGTTCAGTCATAGTTTATCTCGATAGGACAAGGTGCACATTAATTAATTACAAGAAAATATTTACTCAAAAAGCAAATGAAATATTTTCTTTTTCCTTTGCTTTTTCCTTTTTGAGAGGCAGGTTTGTTTTTTGGGCACCTGCATCAATAAATCAGAGCTGATGTGAAGCTAGAAGCATTTGAATTCATTTTTTCATTAAGGCACTATTAATTTTCTGGTCACATCGTCCTATTTAAAGTGTAATGAGGCCACAGGTACAAACTGCAAATCCTAGGCAGCTCAGCATAGTATAGCAGCATTACGTGAGGGTAGGGTAGAGGTTTAGCTTATAAACCCTGTCAAACAAACCTGCCCAGCAGCTGTCAAATGAAAGTGTCTGGGGTGATTCTGACCTAATCTTCAAAAAGCCATTTTCAGCAGGTTACTAACGAGCTAGGAATACAAGTTATGTGGCAGGGTGGGATAGCTATGGATGTGGATGCGCTCAGTCAGAACCACTCAGACTGTCAGAGCATCAAATAATCCTGCGGGAGCACTTGCCAGCACGCCAGCTGAGTAAGCGCACTCGTGACGACGTTCAGAGGAGGACGGGTCATGGGGACTAGCAGGGGATGCTGCAGGTACCTGAGTAGGCTGGCGATGGAGTATTTCTGCTAGCAGCCCTGCCAGCCCCAGAAACTACAGGATCAGTAAGATGGAGCTTGCAGGGTGCTGCGCGAGTACCATACAGCCAGCAAGCTGCAGAAGTCTTTCTGGTATTTAGAAGAAAGGGAGCTAGGGTGTTGAGAGTTACGGATGGTGCATGTGGATGTAGGTGTGTACGTGTTTGAGAGAGATTGCATAAAACATTCTTCTCTCTTTTCTGCCTCCCAGCCCATCACTGCCTTTCAATGTTCTCAACCTGGAATATGATGAATCTCTTTTCAGCAAAGCCACAAGTTATCTCACAGAGCCTCTCCCTTTTCTGAGTCTTGGCAGAGCAGCGTGGTTGCATTTTTTTTGGCTGGGCGAGCCATGTTCCATGGCTAGTTGTTCTCAGTTTTCCTATAGTGTGTGTTTATGTATGTGGGTGGGGATGTGGGCAGGGATTGGGATGGGAGAGTTTACAGTACATAGTAGTGACATGAGATCCAACCACTGCCGATGGCATTCTGAAGTAATGATTTAAGAGCAAAAATGTATAGAACCAGCAGAGAGAGATTTAGGCTGTGTGTGGTCCTCGATGACTAAGAACCATACGGTTTCTCCTCTCTCACCCATTCTCAGAAATGCCTGAGGTTTGCCAGAGCGTGGCCTGGCTTAGTTGTTCCACCACGGTGAAACTAACAGTGACCGGTGCTGTTACTGCCCTAGCTATGTCTAAAGTAATTCACGTACACAAATTGGTGAGCGTGCCAATGTGGCACAGTGGAAAATATCCCGGAGTGACTGCTGGAACAGATGCCCGGTTGGTAAATCAGCAAAGCTATTTGGTAAACTTGGCGCTCAGCTGAATTTGGTGAGGCATCAGAAGAAAGCAGCAACATGCTGAAATGGAAACCAGTGTGAGCTGTGGGATTTCATTGGGTATGTGAGCCCCTCGCAAACATTTAACGAACGGTCGTGACTTCTCTGTTTGTCGCAGGTAAGTAATCGACCTGATTGCAAAATTAGGAAGGTTATGCCATTTGGGATGGGTATTAACACTGACATTTCATGGGCATAGATGAAACGAGTGCTCAGTGCAGGTCGGCACTAAATTGAATTTAGCCATTCGTTTGTAACTTTTAAATTGTAGTGGTTTTGTATACATACGTCTGTTTTCTGACTAGTATGTATTACCTTGCCTACGTTTACAGTGCGTGAGAATCTGGTCCAGAAAAGCTGCTCAGGTCAGGAAATTGAAGCTGTTTCTTTTGAGCTGTGCCCGGGTTCCCTAGGACAGAGTCTCCCTTTTTTCTAAATATTCAGCTTCCACTTAGGCACAAAAAGTTGTGATGAATTAGGGCACTTTATTCCCTTCTCCTGCTGCTGAATTCTTATCTTCAAACCGAAGTTATTTAAGTGGATTCTGTGGAGTTGTACAGTTGTAACAAAGAACAGGCTTTTTCCATCTGGCATAAATAGAGCATGTGCTTTGAAATTCTCTTGGAGGAAAAAAGTCTAACATTCAAAATGAAGATAAGCTTCTATGCATTGAAATCTTGACGGTGGTCAGGTAAAATCCTAGTGATTCATAATAAAAATATGGCATTCCTATTCTCTATACTTGCAGTGGATTATATTGGGGGGTTCTTTCTCTGCGGGATTTAGGGATGAAGTCATGGCCTTATCGCTGAATTCCCTGGCCTTTTCTGAGGTTTGTTCTGCAACTGCAGTATTCACTAAGCACGTTTTTGAAACTGTACCTACAGAGATGAAGTAGGATAAAGAGAAGATAAGGTGAAATTAGATATTGAAGATTGCATTCCAGGGCAAGAGCTGTTCTGCCTCTGCATTCCACAGTATTTTTGGGGGTGCTGATTCCATTTGAATTGCTGCAACCTTTCTCTTCACAGGGTGAAGAATTAATTCACTTAGATGGGAAGTGCTGTCCTGAATGTATTTCAAGTAATAGTTACTGTGTTTACAAGGAACATACCAAAGCTGTGAGTATCACGTAATAGTGAGTTCTGCTCATAAAGGTTTGGAGTAATTGGCTCTCCCTCTCCAGTTCTGAGAAGGATATTATTTGCAAGCGTAGCAGAAAAATAATCCATTAATATTGTCTGCAGGTTGCTTTCACAATTTACGGAACGCACTTGTTTATAATGTGTGCATCTGCTGCAGAGTTTAAGTTTGCCTTGCTCTGCTTTGTGCGGCATAATCAATCATTTTCCTTCAATATTTAATATACGTACTTATAGGTTTCCTGCTCATCTCATGAAGTTAAAGATGCCTGACTTGAATCCTATAAAGTAGAGGTTACACAGCTGGGGCAATGTATAGCTTTCTGCGTATGTTTCCCACCGATAATAATTTTTACTGCAACAGGAGTCCATTATTTTATGAATATTTTCAAGGAGCTTTCCTTCTGAAGTTAAATAGAAAGGAAATGTTAAGTATCTTGGTTTAAATATACCAGTAATGGACTTTTCATTGCTCTGACAGATGAGGACTGGAGCTAATCGCTGCTGTTTGCCAACAGATGTGAGAAATGGGAAGTTTAATACTGTTTTGGGTTTTTTTAATGCTAATACATTCCTTTCCTTCCTCAGATCTCTCTCTCTCTGACCCAAGTGCATATTAAGGTGTCAGGTTTATTCCAGTTTGTGCTTTATCTCTTTTAAGAGAGGAACTGGCACAAGAGCTTCACGGGCATTTAAAATGCTTGCTCTCTCTTTTCTGCCTTTTGACTTCCTCGCGTGGTGCCAGCGGAGCCTCAGCTGCTGCGGGCGGATTCGGTGGCCTTTTGAGCAGAGCAAGGGATGCAGTTCACAGGAGGGGAACGCTGGGTGCGAGGTCTCTCCCCTCTATCGACTACTAAAAGTAGACAGGTGTCAGGTGGGATGGGTGGTTTTGAAGAAAGCCGGTGATACCTCTTCATCTCTGTGGTGTTTCGGCCAGTCCTTGGTGATGGAAAATAAAGCAGTAGAAGAGAGGAGGAGAGGAAGTGAAACGCTGTCAAGGTTAGATAGAGATTTGAAGTGTGACAAAAAGGTCATTGTGCAAAGACATAGATTCAGATTACAGGTATCTGTCTGTTGAGATACGGAGCAGACTCAAGCACTTGTTACCGAGTTGTGAAAAAGAAGTGGACAAGTGAGGCAGCAAAATTTGGAGACAGGAGAAAATGCTTTTGAGTCGGAGAAAACGAAGGGAGGTGAAGAAGTAGAAAGCCTTGCCGCTAACTGAAAAACACCCTGCTTTGGAGGGGTGCTGAGAGGGAATGTGTTCAGGTGTTCACGGGCCAAGGACTCTTCTCAGTAGGCGCTTTGCAGGCTGCCTTGTTCTGGAAGGGCGAAGAGGGCAAGAGGGTTAATGGTGCAGCGGCACGCAGTCCCACGTCGGCAGGCCTCAGTGCTGAAACAGTCCCAATTTTATTTAGCGCTGATGTAGCCTTGCAATTTACCCAGAGATTTCCGTGCACGCCAAAACCACTTTGGGCAAAGTCTCCCCTTCGCTACTGATGCTGGCCGTTTGGTGTTTCTTGTGCAGAACGGAGAGAAATGGGAAGAAGGACCGTGCGGAGAATGCGAATGCCGGGACGCGGAGGTGACCTGCTTCCAGCGCTCCTGCCCGCCCTGCCCGCCGGGCAGCCTGGCTGCCGAGGTGGAGGGTGACTGCTGCCCGCGCTGCGAGCCAGGTACAGACCCAGGGTCAATCGTTTCTTACCGTCACTCCTGTTGGGTGGGAGCGTGTGCGTCACACGCAGCTCTGGCACAGGGGTTGTTCTGGCATCCCTGCGGCCCTCGCTTCCCCCGTAACTTGTCTTCGGTTGGCAGTTGCTAATTAACTGGTTTCCATATAATTTAATTATAGAGGTTTAGGGCTCCATCCAGAGGCTCCCACTGGTTTCCCTTGGTTTAAATGATAGCTTTCTTTTGGCAAAAGAGTTTCTCCTTGGGGTTGGTGTTTTAGAAATGTTTTGTCTTTTTCTTTTTTCTTCAACATGAGTTTTATAAGGCGGGGGACTGCTCCTTTCTGAATCCTAACATGAGTTCTGGAGTTTATGGGCTCCTGATTATTTCTTGGGAGGGGAGAGAAGAAGGAACCTGCTTACGCTGTTATGCCACAGCTCACCTGGGGCTGAATGGCTGCCAGTTAATAATTGTTTGGAAAGATTAGGATAGCCTCAGCTTATATGTTAATTTTGCATATAAATTCATTTTTCTCCAGGATATTGTCATTCTCCTTGATTTACATTTCATAGTTTGTAGGCTTCAGCTGTGATTTGTTAATTTTTCATGTTGGTAGTTCTTCTTGTTGCATTCATATAACTTTGGCTTTATCGGAGTGCTCCAGTTAATGTTTTATCTCAGTAAAAAGAAAATAGCTTCACAGTTTAATTATGCTGCCATTTGCAGGAGTGCCTTGGCCCATTTGCCATATTAATGTTTTAAAGTTTGTTATTTACTGCATGCTAGTAAAAATGCAAAACACTACAAATTGAAAAGTGAGGAAAATGGATTTTGGACAATTCAGATAAAATTGTCCTGGATTTTTGAAAGGGAACAGCATCTGCACAGGTGCCTAAGGAGGAGACAGATTATAAAGTGCTCTCAGCACCCATCTCTTCTTCTTACCGAGAACTGTGTACTGGTTACCCTTGAAAATCTGGCCTCTTCGTTTAGCTTCCGTAATGGCAGGATTTTGGAAAATACAGGCTTTGAAGTCATGGTATTGGACATACAGAGCCAAACTTGCATTTTTGTGTCCTATAAGGTAAATGGAAATTTCATTTACTGAAGCCTGCTGTTTTCCCTCTGTCTTTTTCTGTGTTGCACTGGACGGAATGAGAAACAAATGCAAAATCCAGCCTGCAGCAGTTCAATCTGTGAGCCCAGAGCATCAGTCCCTAACGCATCTGCTTCGTTAAAGCGAGTAAAAATTTATTGCTGCTTCTCACAGATGTGCTGGGGGAAGCAGGCAGAGAGAACCCATTCATTCTCAGCCGGTGTAAAGCATCTAGCCCTAAGCATAGCTGTATTTACGTGAAAACCAGCAAATATGCCCTCTCACTGAGAACATCCGGATTGGAGCAGAGGGAATTTTTTTGTACTTGGAGAAAAATTGTCCATTCTGTACCTCTCCAAGTAATCAGTTCGTTGTCAGACTGGAAGGATGGGGCTGCATATACCTTTGGAAAGTTATTGGAAAGAAATGGATAGAGGCAGAGCCTCCTATTCATTCCTCCTGTTTATCACTGTAGATTCGTTGTTATCTTCAACTGCGTGTGTTCTGTAGCTCTCGATTCCTGATTCTTCCCTTAGGTACATCTCCCTGGAAACTTGCAGGTTATTTAGTGTAAGTTCAGCATTGGGATCCTTTTTGCTGACCTGTCAGGAAGGAACAGACACCTTTTCTTCCAGCAAGCAAAAGTAGCTCAGTAGTAAAGTGAAAGCAGTCCTTCTCTTGGCCTCTGCAGAGAGAGCAGCCAAGCCATTTGAGAAGATACCTGCGGTCAGGAGATGATTGCGACGGTGCTGTGACATAAAGCTTTTGACTGGAGGGGTCTGTCATTTGTATTCTGACCCTGCATGGACACAGTCTTGCCTTATTGCAGGGTTTGACTGAAGGAATCTCAAATTCAGGTTGTTTCGGACCATTAATTCCTGATGACTTATGGTTTTTACTGCTGAGAAACCATGTGGACAATGAATATCCTTTTTATCAATAGTCTAGAAAACCTGAGTCTGTGCAATAACTTCTCACATACTAGAATTCAGCAATATAATATTTAGCACCTTTCATGCAATCTTGGAAAAAAACCCACTCCAAAACTAACACACCTTGAACCGCCAACAGAAATAAGGAATAAATTTCGCTTTGATTTTGGAGTATGCGTTGTTTTGTGCCTTCCTGATTGAAAACGCTGCTGATGGTTTTTACCTTTGTGTCTTTTCTTTGGGCCAGTTGAGTGCCACCCAGACTGTTTGACCTGCTCTCAGTCCTTTGATCACTGTAACGCCTGCCGAGATCCAAGGAGGCAGCTGCAGAATGGGCGCTGTGTGGAGACGTGTGAATCGGGCTTCTACCAGGATGGGGGGACTTGCTTGGGTAATTTCTGCAAGGGGTTATACCCTGTCAGATGACTGTCTTCTCTGTGGCTTGCTGTGCTTTCGTTTGTAGGATGCCACAGGCTTATTATAAAGAGATCGCCAGTCTTTGTTTGGAAAAGCATTCAGGCACATGCTGAGTAGTAACCATGGGCTTAAAACTTCAGGAGGTTTCAGGTGGAAGCCCCTGAAAAATGCAAATTCTCAAATTCTTTTGCCAAAATGAGGCAAAATTGTCTCCTTTTGTCAGAGCAGGGGAGTCTTGCTGCATCGAGACATTTGGGATTAATACATCTTTCTTCTCTATTCTTTCTCTTGGAAGCCTGCAATGAAACATGCTCAGCCTGTACCAACGGATTTGAGTGCTCCTCGTGCCAGACATCCCTGCTAATGGAGAACGGTCAGTGTGTGACTTCGTGTGGGAAGGGGTACTTTCAGGATCAGCTCCTTTGCACAGGTAACTCAAAGCAAAAAAGTCTGCGATACTTTGTGATAGCAAAACAGCAGACGAAAGCTGTACCCGAGCTATTAGATATACTCTCTGTTGAGGGATCTGCTGTTGACATAGGTGTTAATGTTCACCCTAGAGTAAAGGAAGGAGTGAACAGAGGAATTAAGTCATACAGTGTAAAATTGATTGCTGGTTGGGGAAAATATTCATTAAAATTCCTCAACGGATCAGTTCTGTTCGTCTAAAACTGTCTGGTTTTGAACACTGCTGTCCTCTTTCAATTCAGAATTTTCTTCTGGAAATGTGACTGTGGTTTTTGTGGTGTTAAGGGTACAGATCAGGATGTATGCACTAATTTTACTAAGGATATAACGCATGCCTGGCAATCTGATCCGTGGGGGTTTTCCTTGAGTTCAGCGCAGACTAACTGCAGCTGCTAATGCCAGACCTCTCGGGAGACAGTACTTCGAGGTGCGTAGAAAAATGCTTGGAGGGATGGGGGATTGATAGAACTCAGAAAAGCGCACAGAAAATACTTTTTGGAAAATTTTTTCCTTTGTTTTGCCATTCATTTGTTTCATATGGTGCACTCTTCCTGAAAGTTGATTGGACTAACTGTTTTCAGGAAGCATATTTACAAAGTAAGTTAGTAATTCTATAAAAAACTGAGATGTGTCTAAACCCTGTATGTTAGTGATTGGAAAGACTGAGAATAAGATTGTGAAGTTACAGTTTTCTCCTTGATGGAAGTATGATAGTGCTTTTATGAGCTTCCCCTGCTGCTTTGAAATATTCGTATTTTTCCCAAACTGTAAGGCAGCTGCTTTTTCATCATGACGGTTTAATTGTTTTCTCTAAAGTTAACACTTTTCTCCTCCTGATGTTGGCCTTTTTAGAAGGCTTCTAATTATTTCTGCAGCTCTAATAGAGCAAAGGGGTGGAGTACATGCTTAACTTCTTGTGCCATCGCTTTAATTTCTTTGGAACTAGCCTTCCTGCTTAAATACAGGCTTAGGGCTTTTGGCAGATTTCAGGAGAAAGCACTTTAGATTCTAAGTCCAGCTTCCTTTTCTGAAGTGGTTTGCCCTGAAGAGCTGACCATTTGTTTCAAGTTTTGAAAGTCTGAAAAACCTCTGTCCTCCAGCGGTGACTACAGACTAGGGCCCCGTTGTGCATGTATAAATAGAAAAGAGAGACCCAGTCCAAAAGAATTTATAGACTTAAGTATCAAATAATCTTCTACTTCATTTGGTTTTATTTTACCATTTCCTTTCCACCTGCTCCTAGTGTTTAAATTGGCAGTGCCCATGGACTGCTGAAGCGGTAGGGAAAGGCTAATGTTTCATTTTATTACTGGTTTGTAGATTACTGATTGTACATTCCATCCAAATTTGCAGTCACGCGTGTTTGTAGCTGAAAGTTGCTGGGAAAATTTGTTCCTGTTTCCTCAAGGGAATTAAACCAATTTGCTTTAGTTCTGCCTGGCTGCATTTTCTGCATAAAGTCAAACCAGTGGAGAAAGTCTTAAATTTCAGATACGATCCATAATTCATTGCCATTCACTCTTTCTTTGTATCTTTATTTTTACAAATCTCTAATGTGATTGTCCAGACGAGCCTTAGACTGTTCAGAAATATTTTTCTCATCATGGTTTTAACATCTGCAATAAGCATGTTCCAAAAACACAAAAAGGATGAACTAGACTGTGTAAATTGCTATAGTTCTAGTAAACTTCCGCTTGTGGAATTCGCTCTGGAGATGAAAAAGACCTACAAGACCAGGTTTCTCACTCCATCGTATTGTTGAAACACTGTTGTCTGCATTGTAACAAAACACAATCATTCCTTTTGTTCATGTTTTATAACATCTGGTCTAACTGAATCTATTTTGAATTTTGGAATACAGTTGTTCAATCTCTGCCCTATTTTAATCTTACACCAGCGTTGTTTCCTGCCCCCATCTCTCCACCTGCTTCTGTAAAGTATTAAAACCATTCAGAGAAAGTAAAGTTGAGAATAAAAGGTGATAGGTCCAGTTATGTAGCAGTGTATTTAAAGATCATGGATCAGTTTGTATCAAGCTTAGAGCAGAGTGGTAGATGAAGTCTTAATTGTCAGAAATAAGCTGTGGAAACAGTTAAGAAACCCCCATCAAAGGCAAAGCAAAGGAAGCAAAAATAAAAGATGTCTGCTGGTAGAACAGAAGGGCTCAAAGGACTTGCAGTGTTCACTGCTCTCAATGCATTTTTCTAACTTAATTATTTATGTTTTCAAGATTATTCAAAAGCCTAGGCAGAACTGAAGTGTTTCTGCTTTTATTTCCCAAAATATGAATGTTGAAATGTGTAACTTGACACTAACAGACCCAGCTCACTCCGTAGCAAAGCACTTGGATTTTTATTCTCGACCTGTTATTTTTCTCTGCCGTATCCTGGCTGCGGAGGCTTACCTTGAGAATAAATACCTGAACATGACTAAGCTGAGCTTGCCCAGCTGATGGTGAGGAGGGCAGGTTAGAGGTGGTTAATGGTACCATGTGGCACAGAGCGGTTGAACCTCTCTGTGCTTTCCCAAAGCCTTCCTGCTGTCGGCATACCTGGGAACGTTACACCTGCACTGAGGCAGATAAGAGACAGTTTGGTGAGTGGATCTTTAATTGATTCTCTGACTTCTGGTCAATCATGAAAGAACAGAAAGACCACTTCGCAAGACCTCTCATCTTCTAAAAGCCTGGGCTTGTGTCACTTCTGTGTGACTCCTACGTTACACCCCTGCAACTCCCCAGTAACAGAGCTGAGAAAAAGACCCGTTGGCTCAGGTGCCACTGGCGCGCTCTTGCTTTAACCAAGAAGTGAGACCCTGGAAGTTTTGTCTGTTTAACATTGATTTTCTGGAAAGACATGTTACTGCAGCTTAATGAATACCTTCGTGTCAGCTGAGGCAGAGTAATTGCACACCCTATTGCAACTGGAAAGTCACCTGTGTTCCTTTGAACATAGTTCCTTCAGCAGCAGTGTCTGGTTAAGCCACGGGGTCTTGCATGTAAGTCCAGTATCCAGAGGAGGAGGAGGAGACCATGCAAAACGGCCCCTACAAATCTGAACTGAAAATAGCCAGGAAGGATGAAAACAGTTTCCTGGCGATGCAGTCACTTCTGTTGATTTATTTTCACGCAGCCACTTAGTTGCTGTAGGCAAAGATGTTTTAGCTGACAGTGGCTCATTGAATGCTTCTATTTTTTCCCCTGCTTTTTCAGTGGAGTTGGGGACTGGCTGTTTGGGCGAGGAGCAGCTGTTGAGTCTGGCAGTGATCCGGTGCTGAAAGAGCCAAAGCTTCTGCAGGCAGGGTGTGCGTGGGTGTGTATAAACACGGGGCAGGAACGGGTTGGGGCTGCTGTCCCATCCGCACGAACCCGAGTCCTACGTGTTGGGGGTCCGTTGCTTACAACTCCAGCTGCAGTTGTACCGTCAGGCGGCAGAGTGGAGATACGGGCTGGCATTTAGTAGCTGCTGGACTTGTGACAAAAAAGTCCTCGAGGCACGTGAAAATAAATTGCCTGGTGCCTGTCGCTGCAAGCACGAGAAGTGAGGGATTGTATCCGTAGGAGCATGAATCAGGCTGTGCGTGTTTGTCATCTGCAGACTGGCAGCTGATAATTCCTGGAGGCGCTTGCCACCTCGCAAACAGAAACGGCTGTGTCAGAGGAGTCCGTGCAGCCTGTTCCCGGGGAAGGGCTTGCATAGCAGAGCTACTGATTGGAGCAGCGCATCAGAGCCGAGTCTCTTGCTGCAAGCATTTTTTTTTTTGCTGGCCCACCTGAGGAAGTCGTTACCGATCCTGTGCTTTGAGTCGTTTGCACTGCTTCCAAATGCTAAATGTGGCTGTCTTGCTAAAAATCGGGTTGCATTCTTTCTACCTTCCTTCCTTTCTTCCAAACTCTGCTACATAGATCCCCTCCCTTTCTGTCTCAAAGAAGCCATTTGGGCCTGGTCTCTGTCTTTGCACATCTTTTTTCAGATGTGTCAACATATTGAGGCAGGCTAACAGCGAGGGGGTCAAGCTGTGCAGTGGGAAGTCTATAATTAGAGGATCCGAGTCCTGGTACCCACTCTTTCAAAAAGATGTTGAAAGTTAGAGTGAGCTCAGAGAGGAGCGAAACACTCACGGCCAGAAGGTGAAGTGAGGACATTTCAGTACTTAGGAATTTACAGCCTGAACTCATACTCTGCAGTTAACTTTCGAGTGTAGACGTGCCGTGAGAATCATCCAAGCTGGAATGAGATGCGGCTTTTTATCAGCAAGGGAAATTATCGACTGGAGCAGAAAAGTGTGTACAATCTTTACCTCGGGATGGGATGTTTGGTATTCATTGTGTTGTGATTCAGCTACAATTAGATGAGCTTGATAGTGGTGACGGCACTTGCCCTAGGAGGTGGGGGGAAGATCCTGTTGGGTGCAGGATGCCCAGTGTCACGTAGGAGTGTTCAGGAACTAGAAGAGCCACAGCGTTCTGGAGAGATCAGGAATAAAGTGGGGGAAAAAAAAGGTGCAGGAAGGTGAGACGGGGGAAAGCAAACAGCTAGTTACAAGGCAATAGAAGATGACAAAAGGGAAAATAAACAAAGATAGAAGTGTGGAGAGGGAACATCCAGAAGATCAAAGGACCATGTGGTTGGGCATGAACTCAAATGTCCCGAGTCTTGGCCCCCTAAAAATTCCCTTTTCTAACCCCATGCACGTCACATCACATCTCTGTGCTTCAGTTCCCTACGTATGAGATGGAGATGATAAGACTTCCCTGCCTTGGGGAGCGGCGAGATCCACTAAGATGGGGTGTTTATCTTATGCTGTGCAGCGCGATTCATATGTAAGCACAAACATAGGCGCTTCATCTCCCTAATTAACAAACCCAAGAGCAACTGTGGCTTAAGCCGATAGAAGCAGCATAGAAACCGTTCAAAACAGGAGTGAGATGGGAGTAGTGGTCCACCAGATCACTGGTTTGCTGTAAACTTACTTACAGCTACCTGGATTGCAAACGCTTTCACTCTCGCCTGTTACTGGGGAGAGGATGAACTGAACACTGAGGGGCTTTATTGTGGCAGGAAGGTGTTTGCTTTTGTCGCTGTTCGGTATGTAAATGTGCTCTTAGTTATGTGGATGAGCTGCCGCTGCGTCCGCTGGTTCCTGCGTTGCACTGAGGCTACTTGCAGATGAGTTTTTCTTGGGTGGGTGCAACTTCAGACGTGTTTGCGGAGACAGGGCAAATGTCAAAAAGTTCTGTTTTCTCCCACCTGCCGTGGTCTGAGAGCACAAGCATGTACCTGCCTTATTGTGCAATAATGAATTTAAGAACATCTTTGGAACATATTTGGGTGTAATCGAGAAAAAAATCTGATAGCTAAAAGAACAGTAATTTGCACAGTTCCTGCAAGCACGGGTAGCACAGGATTTAACAGGAGTCTGCGTCACAGATTTCATAAACAGTAACCGCAGTGGGCTGGATTTCCCCCACAGCTGAACTTGTACAGTTTCGAATAAGGTGGCTCGTTGAACAGCTGTTTTGGGAGGCAGAATTGATCTCCATACAGTAATTAGTTTAATTGTAAGACACGCTCAAGGATCACTGTGTTCTGCCTATGTGCTCCTGTACCCAGATGCCACAGAGAGGGCATTTATACTGCCTGCCTTGCAGGAATGTGATATACTTCAGGAATATTTGAAACATTACCATGTCCCAGCCGTGATACATGGCTCACCCAGAGAGAAAAGTAGCTGGTATCTCAACTCAGTGAGGGAATGCCCCTTCTTTTCTGCTGGCAACGTCAAGGAAAAGATATGCAGTGCCCGCTGTACTGGACCTGGGACCCACTGCCCACCTTTCCCCAGGAATTACTCAGTCTGAGCACGTAAGGATTTCTGCCCTGCCCAACCAGATCGGCCAACAGCCAGAAGTCAGTTCCTTCTGAGCCGGTGCAGAGTCCTGGAAGGGCAGAAGGACTTGTTTCTAGAAGTAGGCTGTCTTGTTTTTAATTTTGCAGGATCTTGATTGCAGCCCTGCAGTCTAATTCTGTGTTTGTACATGGAGCTGGGCTAATGTCAGGGGTCACTGCAAGGATCTGATTGCCGGTCTCTTTTTTAAGTAGCGTGTGATGGGATCTCTTCCCGTTTTCCTTTGTGCGTGTACAGCCCCTAGCACCAGGATGAACAGGACTTAACCAACACTCCTCCGAGTCTGATTACAGCTACAGAAACTGCTCTGATGTACTGCATGTCATATTGCACGTACAAAATGAAGCTGTGAATTGTACCCCTGAGATGGCTTGGGTGAAAGATACTAACTTACGAAGAGCAGTCGTTTTTTTTCTTTTCCTTTTCTGAAGCAGTGAAAGCCTGTGAATTTAAGGAACAAAACTGCAAAACAAAGTGAATTACTGCAAACTCTTCATTTTAAAGAGATAATTGGAAGTTGATTATTTGTTAATCCTGCACCTTTCTTTCCTGCAGCTTGTCACGAGTCCTGTTCCTCATGCTGGGGTGCTGCTGACAACAACTGTTTGTCCTGCAGAGACACATCACGCGTGCTAAAAGCAGGGTTCTGCGTGGCCAGCTGTGGGCAGGGATTTTATACAAAGGATGGAATCTGCAGCGGTAAATACCTCTTTTCTTCTCCAATTGCAAGAAGTTTGAGAAATGCTCTGCAAAAAAGGAATCAATATTTCATTTAGCTGTGCAGCAGCTGTAATTTTATTCATGTCTAAGAAGCCAGATGCACCTTGTGCATACATATCAGATGAGGAAAGCTGCTGTTTGTTTGTAAGATTATTAATTCATTTAAGCTAATCAGATGCTGAAAGGTTTAAGGTTTTTTCCCCTGACTGAACAGCTTGAAAGCCTAACTAAGTTGTTTCAGAGGGATTGACAAATCCATTTGTCTGCGGAAAGAAAAATGGCCTTTGCCGGTAGGTTTCTGTAAGTTTGTTTATAATTCAGCATCACAGTAACTAATACCTGCACAACGGTTGAGACTTGGGAGCTGGGAAGGTTGAGAAAAGGGGGAGCGATGGCTGGACGGAATTAAAAGGCCTAAGTCAAACAGATCATGAAGGG
Source organism: Calonectris borealis (assembly GCF_964195595.1). Classification (NCBI taxonomy): domain Eukaryota; kingdom Metazoa; phylum Chordata; class Aves; order Procellariiformes; family Procellariidae; genus Calonectris; species Calonectris borealis. The sequence goes on along the minus strand of NC_134315.1, from coordinate 82,830,460 downwards.
CAAAAAATCTCATATAAATAAAGAATCTAAAATTTGCCACAACCATTCAGGTCAAGTCTGGGTTTCTGCTGGCAGCCACCTGCAGCTGCTTTGAAGGACTGTCCAGCATAGTCAGTAGAAATGATGCAGGGGTTGTCCGTCTTCATGCAGGTCTGTCTGAGCCACAGCTAGCTAGAGAGGCCTTAAAACCTGGAGCATGTTGACAAAATTGTTGCTGTTCTGGCCACTTCTGGACGAATTTCACTTTGACCAGCGTCCCCTTCAGTTTAGTTGATGTCTATACCAGTAAATTATATTCACCTATGTTTTGAAGTGTGCAGGCTTGAAATCTTACATCTGTAGCTGAAAATCGTTTTAAGTTCAAAAGGAAATTTAACTTAGATGCAGCTTGGCCATAATTTTTATTTTTATTGCCAGTGATTTCTCAAAACTGCATAGCTGTTTCTCACAACCTCCGGGATTCAGGCCTTTCATCTTCTACCAAAAACATGCATTTTGATACCCAACTGGAGAGCTGTAAGCTGTTTTAAAGGGAGGCTGTCTGACTGGTGAAAAGAAACAAAAATTGGTTAAGTAAAACGCTTGGCCCTTCTGAATATAGAGCAGCAGTAGCACTACTGACTTAGGGAAGCCAGAGTTTCATAGTCCTTTTAGACAACAGGTCAGGTAACTTCAGAACTGACTGCCTGGGAGAATATAGACCACAGGAATTGATAAGAAACATTATCATGCTTGATTTTAGATGCATTTTCACACTTAAAACTTTGACTTGAAGAAAAGGGGGAGGGGGGGAAATTACAGGGTTTTTGATCAGCTTTTCCTCCATCTTTTACTTCCTGAACAGTCTGATAACTGATGCTTGTTGTACAAAGATACGTAAAGATTTATGAGATGGTTTTCATAGATGAAATTGTTCAGAGTGGTGCTCCCTGTTCACAGACTGTTGGTGAACAGGAAAAACATACTACATTAGCTGGAGGGGGTTGTGTCAGGAGTGGAGGGAGTGCTGGTGTAGACCCATTTCTGGTATTTTTACATATTCAGAGTCCTAGAAGGGATACAGGTCAGTGAATACCTGTCCGCACTCACACGTCTACCTCCGTGAACGTCACTACTTATTCCAGGGAAGTGCGAAAGGTTACTTGTGCTGGAGAGGAATGTTTAAAGGTGCCTTTCTGACAAAGAAAGGACAAGCCATGGTTTGGCTCACTTTATTTTATCTATGTGGCCAGGTTGTTGTTCTTTGCTTATTGAGTGCGTTTCATTAATGAGCTGTCCTCTTTGGCAGCTTGTGACCAGTCCTGTGAAACATGCTATTCAGACCAACCCAGGTGTTTGACCTGTGCTTCGGATAAGTTGTTACTTGATGGGAAGTGCATTTCAGAGTGCCCGGATGGATATTTCCCAAGTAGCAATGGAAGATGCAGAGGTAAGAGGCCTATTTGCCTTTTCTAAGGTTCTCAAGGCACCCTCCACGTGTTGTCTTCTTTTCCCCAGATTTTTACCTGTGGGGAGGGAATGTTAAGAGCACAGAAGTGCGAGTGGGGAAGGGAATTTGATTTTTTGTTTTCTTTGGTTCACTTGTGAGAGATTGTTTTAAATAACCTCTTAACCTGCTTGCGAAGCATATTAAGACACGCTGAGATACATATTCAAAACACTGTGTGAGTGAGAGTTATTACTGTTAGTAGTTACTAATATGTGTGCACTTCTGCTCCCATTAGTTCACATGGCTGAATATCATGCCAGCTGGGAGTTTTCATTGTTGACTGGAGGAGGCTGTAGACAGCAACACCGCTCTCAAGGAGAAAAAATGGGATATTTCAGTTCTGTGTGCTCTGTTTCTTTATCAGCTTGTCATGATTCATGCTCCACATGTGAGGGACCTCTGGCCACTCACTGCACCTCCTGTTCCTTTCCTCTGGCATTGCGCCGGGGCCAGTGCCTTCAGGGCTGCGGAGAGGGTTTTTACCAGGACCACGACGTCTGCAAGGGTAAGCTATGTACTTGGAGTAAGTTCCTCAGCTGCTGTAAACCGGTGTATCTATATTGGCTTTTGTCGGGCTGTGCTCGGAGTACCCAGCTACGATGCTGATCCTTTAACCTGTGCTGAACTGGTCAATGAGTAATTCCTGTGTTTGCCTGCTGATTGCTTTCTACTTGGAGAAAAGGCAAATTTTCTCAAATACTTTCTGCTTTCATACCCTCAGGATTTAGTCATCTTGGGGACTTTTTTTTTTTCCTCTATGCTGTTGAAATAAACGTACATTGCTTCCAATTTTTCTTGACACGAGTTAAGAAGCGGATGAAATTCTACACACGCGTAGTGGATTTGATAAAACTGAGGTCATTTGTGCAGCAATGGAAAACCTGAAAATTTGGAAGATGAATTTGTGCTCCCTGTGAGCCCTTCAGACTGTCATTTGTTGCTGTCTCTCCTAAGTGAGCTTGTGTTCACCGTTGCGGTTTCAGAAATTAAAGGAAAATTGACTGCCGGTGGCACAGTACTGCAGTTTTTTCCCAACATTATTTGTTCATTAATTTTATTCAAGAAAAGAGCTGTTATTGGGGGGGGGAGGGGGAAAGATGTCGGAAGTATTTTTCTAAAATCCCTGTTCCATTATCGAAAACACAGCACTCCGTCTATTTATGGAACAGATTCCTTAGCTTGTGAGTTGCTGCAAAGTGTACGCTCTTTGCTAGCTCTTTGAATACCAGACTGCCCACAGCAATACCAAACTGGAAAGAGGGATGAACAAGAGGACCCAAACCAGTTGTTTTCACCCCTTTCTGTCTCATGTTCGCGACCAGATGCCCAGGTTTGCACGGTTGTTGGGCCTTGTCCATCTCTCTGAGAAAGCTGTCCTCAGAGCTGGGGCTCTCACTGCTCTCTTGACCTGCGCACAGGTTGCCACCCGTCCTGCCGCACCTGCGTCGGCCCGGGGGTCTCTCATTGCCTGCAGTGCAGGGTGCCAGAGGACGTACTGCAGCCTCACCAGCCTGTGGAAGGAGCTGTTCGTGGCCTTTGCCTCTCTCGCTGCCAAGCCCGGTTCTACGTGGAAAGCACAGGAGTCTGCAAACGTGAGTAGAGGATGGGAACAAGCTGTTCAAAGCCTTCAGCACAGGGCTGCACTGGATTTTAGGTGTTGGGGGTACGATGTTCGATTCTCACGTGCTTTGAGCTCCTGTGTTTGCCTTGTGACAGTCATGAATGTTTAAACTCAGCAACTTTCAGAATGGCATATACTAGTACTTTTGAAGGAAAATATACTCTACATATAATTTGTGACTAAAGGATTCAGGTACTCTTTTTAAAATGACTGTGTTCAAGTCTGCACAGCTTAGCTTAGCTTTCTGTTCACTGAAGTTGAGTGATTTTTACCACTGACTTATTCTGAAGCAGGATCAATCCTTAAATCCTTTTCAGAAAAGCCTGAGCTGTCTCCTTATTAGCTCTTGGAGCAGGTCAAGGCATCCCACAGCAGGCTTTTCTTTTGAGGAAGCTCTTTGATAGATGCCCTGCAGCACACGTGCCATCACTGCTCCTGAAATACCAAGTAGGAAGCATTTCCATGAAGACTAGAGTTTGGAAAAGAGGCTAACATGGTGTACGTTGGGCATATATGTGATTTCACACTGCTTTGACAGAAAACTGTTGTGGACTTGAGCAAAGAATGTTTACTGGGTGGATCAGCAAGCCAGTCTGTCTGGCTCTACAGAGCTTGTGGCAGCCGGCGTGGATATCTGTACAACAAACGCACTGCAATGTCTTGAAAATAACGCGGACAGAAGCGGGCTGAGAGGTTAGACTAGAGGGTAGAACATCTTGTGCCAACACAGCCCACCCTAAGCCTAAGGAGAAATGATACTTTCAGAAATGGCAATGACTTCCCTGTGTGGAAAGACCAGTCGCAGAGACAGTGACTCTACAGCACTTAAGTAATAGTAATAACAATAGCAAAAATGCTGCTGATGGCTGTTTCTTCCTGTTCAAAAAACGTTTTCTAGAAGTAGATATAATTTAAAAACGTAAAATATTTTGATTTTATCTCTTCATCTCAACTTGATGGAAAGAGCCTGTGCAAGCTTATTTTTTTTGCCTTAGGGGATCTAAAAAAAGGAAGAAGTGGCTTTTTTTCTGGTGGAATGATTCTGTCTTTAACAATGACCTACATAGACCATAAAGTGTCCAGTGCCTTTGGACTGGTTCCTGAAGGCATTAGTGCAGAGCCTCCAATCCATGCAGTGCTGTTCCTTGGCAAGTAATGGGGTTTCTTGGCTAAGTCCAGGTTATGGTATAGAAACTGAGTAAAGAAAGCGGTATACCACTGCCTCAAATGGGTGAACAGACCTGTACAAACAGGCCTGAGCAGAGTTCGGTGACAATGCTGAATTATGTCATTGGGCAAGAATGCCGGCACAGCCCTTCACGTTATTAGCTCTGCCATATTACTAATGGCATTAGAATAGTGGTTTATTTATTGCAGAAGGGTGTGAAGATTCAAGATTTCAAACTTTGAGCTGCCCCCGTAAAATACTCATGCAAAGTTTGTCGATGCACCTTTTTGAAAAAGTAAACCCACAACAGATGTGTACCATGCCTACATTATCTGTGCAGAACAGAAGCACGTTCATATGTAGGTTAAAATGCTGGTTTTGAAGGTTTTATCTCTGTGGCGGTGAATTTCTCACCAAACCACAGAAATATCTCTATCTCTATTTTTCTAATGCTTGAGATTTCCCTGATGAAACTGTAAGAAATTTCTCTCTGATATGATTTGGGTCACTTGAGCCAAAGATAGTCCTGGAGACATTGCATTTGTGATGAGGATCCCTGACTTCTCTCTCTGGATCTCTGGCAGACAGCTAAGTGTACTTGTATAAATCATTTTATTCCGTTTCATTTCTTCTCTCCAGCCCTGTGTCTGTCTTGTCTCCCAGAGGGCAGGAAGTCTCTCTTCGTGTTCAACGGAGACTCACACGGTGGAACCTGTGGCCTCGAGTCACTGCTCTAATAAATACTAGGTTTTTAACTAACGACTTTATGTATTTATTTAATCAGATTACGCAGTTTAAGATGGCTTGTTTTAGGGTCAGTACCAGTGAAGGTGAAGAAGTCTAACTTTTTAACTGCACTCTTTTCATTCTTGCTGCATCATCCTTGTAATGAACGTTCACTTCACTAGCTCTAAAGTCAGGTGGCCAGCCCACCTCTATGTATATTTGCTCTTACTGCTGCAGAATGGCTGATGATAACCATGCAGTGATGCTGGATAGAAAATCCTTCCTGGAGTAACTGTAGGGTGATAGCGAAAGATGATTTCAGAATCTCCTAAGTTTGCAGAACCCCAGAGATCTTACAGGGAAGAGAACTGTATTACACGGCGTTGTGCATCTCAGCTTTCCGTTTCAGTAATGAATTGTGTGGGTGCAAAGAAAGATTAAATATGCAGCTATCCGTGGTTGCTCCTTATCTTCAAGAAGTCTGCTATACAGCCTTTGTACTCCTACCCTTTCTACTTTTTACGAGCAGAGAATCCTGTAAAGGAAATACCTCCCTGTCATCACTGGGGAGAAAGCAATCTAGCCGTGCTCTAGCACAGTAACATCCAAGATAAGCTCGAACTCATTTGGCGCTCTCTGTCTTCTTGTTTTTCCCTTCCCTGCAGAGTGCCACTCCTCCTGTGCAGGCTGCGTGGGGAACACTTCCCAGGACTGTACGGCTTGTCTGCCTCCCCACGTCCTGCTTGAAGGCAGATGCCTCTCTGAGTGTCCGGAGGGGCTGTTCAACCACCAAGATCACTGCTACTGTAAGTGCACAGTGCAGGCACCTGCAGCTTGTACTGCTGAATTTCATTGCGTGCACGTTTTGTAATGCATTTCTCAATGTGATTACAGATGCTGTCAGATTTATATGAGGCTATTTAAGTATTTTCAGGGGAGAATAGGATAGTCCAATTTCAGGAAACGGAATCTCCTTCTAATGGGAGAGAGGCGTACACACTGAATCATAAATTATAATCAGTTTTGCTCCTCTGGACTGTTTCCCTGAAGATACCTTGTGTTTCATTTCAGTAGGCTTGGATGATGTTCTTAGCCAGCGTGCTGTGGCAGAAGGGGTCTTTACCGGACAACACTGAAGCATGGGCAGCTTTTGTTCTTTTGTTAGGCTAGATAAGCATATTGTCCATATGAATTAGCTTTATTTTTATTCCACTGCTGGCTATAGGGCTGGGTTTAGAAGGAAGGAATTCTGCAGATGCAGGAGAAAAACCATTACATCTATGAATATGCCTGATCAGTAGCGGGGACAGCGTTATTTATTTGTGTCTCAGCCTCGCCCATCAGTCAGCAAGTGGCCTTCATTCAGCTTGTTTGATCTCATCTAAGCAGACGACTGTGACTACCGACCTTCTGAGTGACTGCAACGATTAAATCCTGTTTGCCACTTGCAGAAAGTGGTGGCCTTTGGGGTATGCCATTCATTATGGGCTGCTAAGTACAATGGGTGAGGAAATGCAGGCCTTAGAAATCTCATTAGTCCCTTCAAGGTTATCTGAAAGTTGTCTGTTGTTTTATGATAGATTCAGTGGGTCAGGCATCCATGTATCTGCTCTGGCAGTAGGAGAAATTTACTGATTGCTTCCCTGGGAGGCCTCAAGTTTAGAGAGAGAAACCTCTTCTAAAGTCCATTGCTCTATTTATTCAATTTATTCATCCAAGGAACAACTCTATAAATACATTTATTTGGCAGGCCATTGTAAAGATTCATCAATTTTGAGGTTGCGCACTGCCACCTTAGAGCTGAGGTAACTGCTGAATGCTGCATTATGCAGTTTATGTATAACGTAAATGTCTTAGAAAGAAAATTTCGGTGTCAGGAAAACGGCATTTTTCTGTGTGCTGCCAGCTTAGATCTCCCGTAGTTTTTGAACAGCGAAGCTCGGTTAAAGTAGCTGTGTCTAGAAAATTGATTCTTCCTTTTGAACACTGGATTCGTGGGCATGAGTTCTGAGAAGCTGAGAAGGCGGTGGGACATGACGCGTTAGGTCTTTAACACCGCAGCCTTATGCTGCGGCAGCTGCGAAACGCCCAGCTTCCACGTGGGGAGTGAGCAATCGTGTGTAGCCTGGGGGAGTCCTGAGGTGGGAGATTTTTGAAGTTGTGCGCTTCTATTCATAGAAGAGCTTTAAAAGTAGTTTTTAAGAATTTTTTACAGATCATTAGCCGTAGTATTTCTATCTCCCTCAGATCTGTAGCATGGAAATATGGTATCTGTCTTTAAAGGTGGAAGGATACAAAAGCAGTCTGAGTGAAATATTTTTGAGCAATCTTAACCACTTTCTCTGCAATCTTTTTGTTGAGTTTTTAGCAGGCAGGATAGCTAACAAGCATGGCATGGCATTCGGGTTTTATAAGTTTCAGTTTGGGAGGACTTTGAGCAGAAATCGTTCCTGGATTATCCACTCGTGAATATCGAACTCATGCCGCTATGATGTTCCTACAATCCCAAGATGTTTAATTTATCTCCCCTGTGCATTCCACTCCCTTTCTTACGTGCACAAGCATATGCTGGAGGGAGGAATAAAAGGGCCAATCTCTTCATATTTTATATTTTGTATAGATCTATACCTTGATTGATGCAGAGAACAAACCACATTTTTAAATTGACAATTCATTTCTCATCTTGTTTATTCAAAATGAGGATGTAAGAGCCTTCCAAACCACAACTCTGCTATTAGATCGTTTGATGTCCGTGTTTTGTAGGAGTAAATGATTATAGGGGCTGGCCTTCTGGGGAGGGGAGAGTCTAAGGTGGACTTGACCAAGAGCATAACGACAAGTGTTGATTTTCTTATCCAGCCTGTCATCCATCCTGCAAGACGTGCCGCGGCCCTTCTGATTTGGAGTGCTTAACCTGCCATCCCCACGCGACTCTAGCTAGTGGAAAGTGCAGGACTAGCTGCAAGGAAGAGCAGTATCTCAACCTGGTGGGATATTGTGTGGGTGAGTAAGAGGAGATGGCGTGGGTCATACAGTGTGATGATCTTGCTGTGGCATTAACCAGCTACTTGAGCACACACCATGAAGAAATCAAATCGCCTCTTGTGAGTAAAATGTCACACAGATGAAAATACCATGAGGAAGCTCTCCAGAGTGCATAGTATAGAGCAAAGCCGCTTGCCGCTCCTGCTATACATATCTTCACCAGAGCTGCGTGAAATCAGTTGCGAATTGTGTAAGGCCGGTAGCGGGGAGAGGGAGGCAAGGCTCTCCTTTGCCAGGTTTGGTGTGAACACTTGAGATCACGTGTACGGACCGGCACGTCTGGAAATCATCAGAGCATTCGTATATTTATTAATATCATAATGAGCAGCTTAACAATAGAATGGGCTGCAGAGCTGCTCTGTTGAGTGGTGATGGGCTTGGCTTTGCCAGGCCAAGTGCGTATCCGTGTCTCGCTCCAGCCTGGGCTTTACAGCATTCTGCCTGTCACTGCAGAGCCAAGCCTGGGGGACCCAGAGCCAGGAAAGCTTCCTAGGTCCTGCACAGAGCTTCAGTAAAGTGAGTTAAAGAAACATTTGTGATTCAGAGAAGCGGTTTATGGGGCCCTAAAGAAAAACTGGCACAGCTAGCGTCGCTGTGTGCGTTTTTGGGAGGTAATAGGTTTTCTGTATAGGGGTTATACTTTGTGGGTGCTCGGTGCCTGCACTTAAGCCTATATCAGAAGCCACTGATTGCATTTATCTGTTTAAAAAGAAAAATCACTTTTAATCCATCACGCAGACATGTATAAACATAGTCTGGGAACCGCTCCAACAATTTCTGAGCTCTATCAAGCCATTTTTTTCTTTATCAAAAAAAGATACGGTGTGTGAGGCTTAATCTAGGCTGAACAGTTCCAAATGAGATAAGGAATCCTAAGAAAAGGGAAAAATGCATTAGACGTAATAAATATATCCATTGAGAGGCAATTGTTCTCAATTTAATATAGATGATTCCCCTTCACAGAGACTTCTTTTTGTTTAATATGTGTTGGGGTTTTTTTTTTAATGAAAGACTTGTCTCTTTGCTCTCCACAGATTAATTTTATGAACCATTTCTTCATCTTCCTTTTAAACAACAGTGGTCATTTTGTCTGCAGAGACAAAGAGAGGGGGGAAACAAAGTGTTTGAGGAGTAGGAAAATATCCTAGAAGTATTGTACAGCTCCTTAGGTATACAAGAAATCAGGCTGGGGAATCAAGATGTTTCCTACAGTCAAGTAATTACAATATGGAGATAATTCAGCATTTCCGTGTAAAGAGCTGTCTCTGCCCTGTAAAATTTCAGAGGCTACAGTGACACTTATTAATGTCCTGTCATGTTTGTAGCTGTATGCACTTTATTTCTTCCACCTTATTTTCCCATTACTTTGCATTATGCTTCCTATGAAAAAAGGCTTGTGGAAATGTGGTCTTCCACATTGGAAAAACTTAGTTTATCTTAAACCAAGATCCTTTCTGAGGAGGGTTTACTCTGCTGCTTGCTGCATTCTGCGTGCTTTAATTATCCCTTTTAGACTGCTGTTACCTGTAAGTTTGGCGAGGCGTCATGGAGCAATAAGTGTGCTCCTCAAATCCCAGGTGATTAGGTAGACATCACAGTGCCTGGCAATAATGAGGAGCGGAAATTGGAAACAATGGGCTCGCTCAGGCAATGTGGAGGGCAAGCTTTGACCTCCAGATGCGCTACACTGACAGTGATGAATCGTCTGCAAAGAACCTTGCCTGGCTTTCCAAAGCAATTGCAGTCTGGCGATGCATCCTTTCCTTGCAAACTAGCAAGCTTTATTTCGAAGCCCTGTAGGTCGTGAACATGGTTCACTGTTTGGTGACTTGTCTTCTCAAAGTAGAAGCATGTTTTCAAGGCTTGGTTCTCAGTGCTTGGCATCATTGAGCGTCAATAGTGTTTGAATCTGTGCCCCCAAAACAGGAGAGAAGGCTTTCCGGGTGCAACGTAGTAAGAGCATAAGGAGATACCTATTCTGCTCCCAGCTCTGACCTTAGTCGTGCTGTGTGACTCACTTGTGTCAGTCCGGCCTTCGAGAGGGCAGTACAGATATTCCTTGTAACGTAGGAACCCTTAATGTTCACGTGGTCTTGCACATACATGCATTGATGTTTCTTTGTCTGACTGAAGTTTTGAAAATCCTTGTAGAGGAACATAGTTATTTGTGGCCTTTAAAAAAAAAGTTGTGCTTTGGTCTTGGATCTGCAGTCTGAAGTGCGTTGCTCTTTGTGCCAAATTTATGAATGATGTTGAAGCAAAGGATGTGTGTTGCCAGCTCTGCTAGAGATAAAGAGCTCCACATCCAGGTTGTTAAATTTCACTCATTCGTCTCATTCAGCACTGATTGAAATGCTAAATTTGCCCTTGCAAGTTATTAATTACCAGTTAAAGAGCAGCTGTCCCATAAAAGAGAACATTAAAACCCCTGACACTTGCGTAATATATGATTTGCATCAGAATCTAACAAAGCTTTTTCCTTTGCTTCCCAAAGCGATATTTTTTACAATTATCTTCCCATTTATCTCTAATTCCTGACCCTCCAGGCAGAACCGTGTTACGACTTATAGGGACTGCTGTGCATTATAGTCACCTGTCATACTTTATGGACCTGCAGGGGAAAATCTTTCATACAGGATGCAGAAAACCAACTGTCACTTGAAACCATTGCCTGTGAATTAATGTTGTTATTGTACACGTTGCCTGAATGAGGACTGGAACATTTGCCTTGTTAATAGAAAAAAAAAGATGTTGTTTTCAGCAGTTTATCAAATAAGCATTTCAAATCTAAGCAGAAGAAAGACAAAATGGCCTCAAATTTCAAAAGATCAGTTGAGTTTCTAAGCTCTGATTTGGGCACACTAAATTTGTGTCAGTCTTCCTTGAGAATGGTCAATTTATGAGTTTTATTTTATAGCTGGTGTATGGACAGGAATGTGGTTTTGGCTTTTGCAGTTTCCTGTTGAGTCTCAGGTCTTCTGTGGTTTTTGTTTTCCCAGTTTGAAAACACTCTTTGATTTCTGTCTCCCTCTTATCCAAGACAACTTCAGCCTCAGGAAACGTTGCAGTCACCAGTCTAAAAAATAACACCATCGCTAAAACTGTTGTCCTGCTCTTACTTTTCTGATTTGAATAAATCATACGCCTGTCTTGAGGCTTCCTCGTTGATCTTTTCCTGACTCGGTGGAAGGGCAATTAGAAAAATGCAGAGGGACTGCGCAGTGGCCGAAGAAAGGAGTTCACAAGCTGAGCTCTACTGGATGCTCCGCTGAGGCATAAAAGGGTGCAAAGGACTACCTACCAGAATTAGTAGCAAGGGCAGCTGGCCTGAAATGAAAATCAAAACACCCGCTGATACGGTATTTCCCAAGGTCCTATCTTAACTTCCAACTGCATCTTCCTTGAAAGGGAACTCCCGATCCCCATGTTCTGCTGCTCGGGCCCTTGCTTTCTTAGGCTGCGTGCAGTTGCGAAAATGTTCAAAGATAAACCAGAAGAGCTCACGCAGGAGGATGCCTGTAACAAGCCTTTCTGCCTTGTTCTTAAAATTCCGGAAGGGACACTCTGACAACAAGAAATACATTCAGCTCCTTTTAAAATTAATGAGCTGTTGCCATGCTCTTTAGAGAGACATTGATATCATCACGAAGAGCTGGAGTTTCTCTGAGCAGAGCAAGAGGGAAACTGGGGGCTTTGCTCCACTTAGTCACTGGCGTGCAACCTCCTACAGGAATTAACAGCTGAGCTGCAGAGGAGGAAAATGGAAGATCATTCCCCTGTTTGGGTCTGGGCTCATTTGCGCTAGGCACCATCCGGCTGGATTTCCCACCTTACGTTGCCTAGAGAAGCTCCCACCCTTTTCAGAAGGTGCAGGCAGATCCCTGCAAACGTAGTTGCACTTCACCAGGGATTCATCTCGCTTGTTTATATGACAAATTCCCTTTTAAGTCTTTTAAAGGAGAGGCAAAAAAACCCCTTCCAACAACCAAATCGAACCAAAAATCCTGGACAGAGCTAGATGTCCTTCTGAATCAACCATACTGATTTTCTTTCTAGATTTACTGTAAGGTGCTAGAGAACGTTTGCGTGCTGACATGCCTGTAAATTGCGTGGTGTTTTAAGTACTGACTTAAAGTAGTACTCTGTTGTAAACCTCATACCGTACCTTACAGTATAGTACGAAACTTGCATCAGGAAATTTTTTTCTAAAGAGCTCTTAAGAGGGGAGGTGTATTTAAACAATACAAGTGGTTGATTGCTTAGCAAATGGTGGAACTGAGAGGTAGGAATGCCTCTGGTTTCCTTTATGAGCATTCACAAACACTTTAGAGATAATTTTGTCTCCTCAAACAGCCTACTCTGTCTTGAGAAGCAAGGGAACAGTGTATAATAGATACTTCCCATATAGGAAGAGCACTATTTTCTTTTGGTTTTTTGCTTGCTAAGAGAAAGCTAAAAAGGGTGTGGAAGTAAAGTACCTCTGGAAATGGAAATCTGTGTAAGTAATTATATTATACTTTACAATGGAAGTGGCTTTATAGGAAGATCAGTGATAAGTAAGGTGGGGTGTGGTTTTTTTGCATAGAGGTGAATTGACAGAGAACAAATGAGAGACAGCTGAAAGGCTAGCAGGAAAAAGTTTTGTTTGGACAGTGGGAGGCAAGTCAGTAGTCTCAGAAAGATGTCTGGGGAGGCATTGGGACTACGAGCAAGGTGGTGACATGCTGCCCTGAAGAATCCAGTTTGGATTCTGGAAGAAGCCTAAGGGAATTAAGTAGCTGCATTGCACTGACCTGCAACAAGCATGGGATGTGAAGCCTCCGAAAGCCCAAAGCCCGCAGGCAGTAACTTGCCTGCTAACTGAGCTGGAGCGAGGATTGACAGGGAGAAGGCAGAAGCAGGAAACAAATACGGTTGTGCGGTATTATTGAGAAGCATAAAGAAAACACTCCGCTTCCATTAGTCCTCGCTTCAAAGCGAGCCTGCTGTGAAAAATTTAAATAATCTTTTCCAAAACAAAGCATTTCAGTTCTTCCTTTACTCTCTCACTACGTCCCCGATGTCCCTCAAATTCACCATGAGCGTCAGTTCTGGTTTTTTATTTGGTGTTGTGTGCTCTTTGATCTCCAGGCTTGCAAAGGAATAAGAGAGCGATGGGTCTGATTTATCCTAAAACAGTAACTGAGAAAAAGAACTCTTTCAATACACAAGAGCAAACATAGAGGCTTTAAAGAGAAAACTGTGCTGCAACAGCACCTAGTTTTGTAGATACTTAGCTTTTTAAACGTTAGTTTGGGAGAGTCTAGTTATTTAAAGTAGATACTGGTTATTTGGTTTTCTTTGTCTCATTTTTGTGCTCTGTTTATGGAGCCTATTGACCATACACAGGTGCCTCTTTTGTTCCTGGTAACTGAAAAACTATTGCTGGGTTTGGTTACTTATTGCCTCTAGCCAAACTCTCTATTAGAGGCCAGTGGCTCCAGCAAGAAATCAAACTGGAGGAGTATTATTTTAACAACAAGGGGAGTAGACATATTGCCAGGTAAATGTGGAAGTATGAGAAAGTAATTGGATTCATGTTAATTTTATTGAATATAAGTGCATAAAACTCTTCACCCCAGCTCCAGCCCTGTGCAGACAAATTACATACGGCGCTCAGGGCCTTTTGGATGATACTTCAGCCCTTGCTCTCTATGATGAGCTGTGTGTGATCCTTTCTGGCTTCAGTGAGGCTACAGACACATGGCAGGTCTTTCCACTCTGATGTCAGTGCAGGTTTGGGACCTTTGGCTGTGAAGATTTATGGGACGATGTCTTGGGTATCGAGTTCTTCTCCTGTGCAGTCAGAAGCTGCAGTACGGTAACGCCTGTAAGCTGTAACCCCTCTAAGGAGGTTTTGAGGTTTGTCACTGAGTTTGGGAGCATCACTTCGTGTGCTGCTTTTCTTTTCTTCCACTGTCCTGACAGTGATAGATTGAGAACCTAAAGGGTCATTATCTAAAGCATAATGTTGCTTTTTGCTCACCTTTTACCTCCCTTCTGGCTGTTAATTTCCCATCTGCAAGGTTGGGAGTGTGGGACAGAGACTAGATAGGTTATATACCCTGTAAAGTCAGGAGGTGAAAGAGGCAGCTGCTTTAAGGACCTTGAAGCCCTGGATGCAGTCAGAATTGCATTCACTTCTGAGCTGCATCTGTGCTTTTCCACCAGCGTTTGGTAAGAATCATCAATGTGTTATCGTATAGGAGAAGTCAGGCTAGGGTTAGACTCCAGTCGCTATCACGTTCTTGCAGGTATGAATGCAGAATTGCCCTGGACTTCTATGTGAGCCTGTCTTCAGCTTGTAAAATTAGATTGCCTGACAATCTGTAGTAATGCTGTCACGAGAGACAAAAGACGGAAAGTTGAACCTTCAGTAGAAATCTGACAAGAGGCCAGGTACTGAAATCAAGCCGCATTATTACATTTCTTTCAAGACAGTCGTCATTTCCTTTATAATTTTCTGAATTACCATAATGAGGATTAATTTGGGTTCCAGGTTGCCTTACACTGCACTGTTGTTCATACAAAAGGCTTGTTGTAAAACCTTTTGAAGCACCTAAGTTCAGGCAGAGGTCAGGAGACACAAGCTTGTGTGCTGCTGGAGAAAAATTAAAAAAGGAAAAGGTTTTGAGGCACTCTAAATGCCACTCCTGGCTTGGCTTTGAGGTCTGCAGTGGCCTCTTCAGGGTATGGATGTCTCATTCGTGTGGGAAAATCTGAACAGTAAGAACTATGGGAGAAGGTCATAGAGCTGTACAGGTTGTGCTCTTTGTTTTTCAACGGTGGGAGCAGAGGGAGGTGAATGCCTACAGCTGCCAGCGTGGTTTGTTAACGACAAACCTGTAAGTAGAAACAACTAAAATCGGAGAAAGGTTTGGGGGAGCAAAGAGCTTTGAACTGACTTTGTACAAAGCTTTCCCAAGCTCGCTTAAGGGTGGGAAAGAGGATGCCTGAATGGGGCAGGAGAGATGCAGAGAACGTGGTTGCTGAGGAAAAGTGAAAATGTTGCGATGCTCAGGAAGAGCACAAGATGGGGACAAGGGCAAGAGAAAAGGAATGCTCCTTGAATGCGGTAATTTCTGGTCATCCCTCTTGCAGACATCTGGAAGTGCAGTGTTTAGCACCTGATCCCAGCCCTTGTGCACCAGATAGCAGAAAGGGGCTCTGCAAGTTACCTCCCTAATGCCTCCCTTGAGCTCTCAGCAGTGTGTTTCCCCGGAGCAGTTCTGTTTTGTCCATCTGTGATCACGGTATCTGTTATTTCCCGCTTCCTTTAGACTGCCACCCTTTCTGCCGTCAGTGTGTGGCCAACCTGCGGGACACCGGCAGCATCTGCCTGAAGTGCCAGAACGCCCGTCACTTGCTCCTGGGGGATCACTGCGTTCCTGACTGTCCCGTGGGATACTATGCGGGGAATGGTGCCTGCAAAAGTGAGTAGTCCCTACAGATGCTTCAAGTAGCTGCAAGGGACCGCCTGGATCCTTGCAAGATGTTCCATGAAATGTTTCCTATTTAGTAGAGAAGCTTTGTCCACCTGGCAGGACACTGCAGTGGGAGCTGGGGGTGTCCTGGCTAATAACTGTGCCAGCTGGCTGCGAGCACCCTCTCCTTGCTGCCCGTAACCTGTGTCTGCTTTCAGACTGTGAGTTCTTTGAGGCAGGCAGTGTAATGAGTACCAGACAGCAGTATGTTTGTGAGGAGGAGGAGAAGGTGAGTTTTTCTCTCTGGTAAATCCCATCTCTCAAAGACGGCGGCACAGAGAATAGGATGGCAGTACACTGTGTTCCGTGCAGGGTAGCTATCCTGAGATCACTCCTAGGAAGAGATGGGCTTCTTAAGCACAATAAAGGATAACTTCAGACAGAGACTTTTCATGTGCCCATCACCCAGTCTCCAATTTGTGTGGTACCAGCACAGTTCTGGGATGCTGACACTTGAAAATGTTTTCTGGATATGTGCTTTGAAGGGCCGTGCACTTCTGCTCGTAGAAGGCAGAACTCTGGCTGGTAGCAACTTCTCAGGACATTTTGCAACCTGAGATGAAACATCATCCTAGCTAAGGTCTCTCATTGAGACTTGTCTTGCTACAGTAATGGTCCAAAAGGCGATGATTCCTAGCAGCTTCTAAAACAAAAAGCCAATTTCATTCAGCCTTTTAGGCTGGCATGGTAGATGCAGCGCTCCAGCTGCATGGGTGAAGCTGCACTGATAGCACGTTCTATTCTCCAGCCTTCTGTGCCTTCACCTATCCCTGGATCTCCTCCAGTTTTTGTTGTTGATGTGGTTTCATATTCCGATCATTGTCTGAGCTGCTTTATATTTCTTGGACTCTTAGAAGGAAGTAGGTTGCTTTTCTTGTTATGTGGCTGACAGAAACATGTTAAAGCCCCATGCGTCTTACGCTGAGCAAAGGGTATTGCAGTTTATTTTAAGAGAAAGAAATCAAGGCAAGAAATTCTGCACATTAGAGTTAAGATCCCTTTGCAGGAAGCGGCATTTCCTAATCCAGTCTAACCACTGATGGTTAATGTTTCAAAGCTTCTCTCAAGCATTCTGGGAGCTGTGTGTTTATTTACCTGTTTTTGACAAATGAAATCTCAGAGACGTATAAAATATACTCTGTGTCATTTAATTGGAAAGAGCCCTGAAAGAGAGATTTTGCCTTCCTGGAAATTTAAGCCTAGGGATAACATTTCTTCCCTTTGGTATAAAGGTTTCATTTAAAAGAAGTTTTACATTATTCAGACTGTGTCAAAGCTCGTATTACATTTTGTGCTAGCTTTTAAGATCTCCAGCACAGCGTAATGCAGTTACTTCGCTGATTTCTTTGCCCGCTTTCACACATGATTAATTTGGCCTGATAGGTATAATGATGGCATCAATCTTTAGGTAAAGGCCTATCAAGGAATAAAACAGACTAATAATTTTGTGAGTATGTACCCCCTTTGGAGAAATTAATAGGATACTTTGGCCTCATCCACTGTGGTGTATTAAATCTCTTCAATCAGACAAAGAAGAACAAGAAGTGGGAGACGAAGGGATGGCAAGGAAACAGGGAAAGAAAACAAGAGGGGTGGCATAAAAATATCTCTTCAAAAATGCAGGGAAAGGAAAAGATAGTAATGTGCTTCCTTACTCAAGGCAGTCAGTGGGATTGCTGGCTATGAAGAATTGCAGAAGGATCTTGTAAGACTGAGGGTCTGGGCAGTAAAGCGAGGGGTGGAAGTTTGGTATAGGCAGGTGTAATGATGCACACAGGGATACCCGGTCCTAACCTCACATACAGAATGATGGCATCCTTGCCGTGATCTTGAAGTGATGATCAATCAGCCTGCGAAAGTGGCATCCCAGTGTTCAGCAACGTTGAAAAATCAAAAGTTAGGCGCTAGTACAAAAGGAAAGAGCAATAGAAGAATTCCTTCTGCCGCTGTCTAAAGGAGCTGCGTGCTGTGAGCAGTTCTGCCCATCTCAAAAGGGAAGGGCAGCAGGACTGAATGTGGGCAACGAAGGGCTTCTGTACGGCGAGCAACGGAGTAGACCACAGTGCTTCAACCTGAAAAACAGGAGACCGTAGGAGGGAGGAAATATGACGGAGGAGTGAAACGGAGAGAGGGCGCGTAGAGATTGACTGTTCTCTGTCAGTGTTGCTTCTTGGAATGGGTAGCAGCTGCGCAACTCCTGCCGAAGGGATGGACGTAAATCTTCAGGGAGGTGTGGAGCTCTCAGAACAGCATAGATGGTTCCTAAATAGACAAGCGCATCAGGCTTAGGAGGATCTGACCTGAAACTAGTTGAGAAGAAGCATGAGAGGAAGGTACTGATACATGCTTGCCCTTTTTTTACTCTTTTCTGATAGACAGGTCTTGGCCAGATCCTGTAGGTTTGTTCTTAAGGAGAGGGGAAGGTTGAAGAGAAGAGGAATAGGTAAAAAGAGAGAGAAAGGAGAGGAGGGGAGAGAGGTAGTGTGCATGGCACACAGAGCACAAATAAAGCCATTTGATCCATCTGTCACAAGGTGGGTTGGTTGTGTTTCTGCTTGAGCCCTGTGCACCAGCTTAGACTTAGTAGGAACTTTTGGTACTTGATATCACCATGCTCAGTTCTCCGAGAGTACTTGTGCTGAAGCTTGTGAAACTTGCTCAAAGATCTACTTTTCCTTGAACAGAAACACTTGTTCTTGCTGTCCCTGCAGGGTGTCACCCCTCATGTAAAACCTGCACCGGCGGGGGCCCTTTTTCCTGCTCTTCCTGCAACAGCAGCCTGGTTCTCTCCCACACCAGCATGTGTGTGCCAGTCTGTTCCCCGGGATACTACAGGGATGACAGGCAGACCTGCAGACGTGAGTGTCTCTCCAAGCCATCTCTCCTTTCCACAATGTTTTCACCGACATGTCTTTTCTTGTTCCTTCACTTACTGTTCCTCTTGCCAGGAAAAGAAAGATTTCAAGTGCCTAAAAACACGATGTGAGTTGACAGAGGCGATTAGCTGCCTTAGAAACAGAGCCTACAGCATGGTTTAAATTTGAACACAGTTGCAGTTTTGTTATCGACTTCAAAGACAGGAGACTTTAGGTAAAAATCTGCAGGAGAATTTGTGTAGGCTTCCTTGTTAAGTTGTCTAGGTGGTACATAGAGAAGTGGTGAAACGTACTGGTGGATTCTGGGCTTTGTGCAAACTTGACAAGTTTAGACCGATTCTTACTAAGGCAAACCCCCTCCCCACTGTACTACCTGCCAGTACCTGCCATGGAAGACACTAGCATTTATGCTACATTTTTTCATACGTGAAAAACCTCAGTAGAAACAAGGTACAGCTTTGTAGGCACAGCCCTGACCGACTTGAGCTGTGATATTTTTACCTCCTGATGATCTGATGCAATTGATCTGGTGTTAAGTCCAGTTAAGTATTATCCTACTCTTGCTATCCCTTGTGAATCTCTTAGGGCTTCTCTTTTCCTTTATTATTCTATGTTCACTCTGGCGCTGACATCAATTGGGTTATTCCTCATATAATTATTGGGTTTGATGTTCCAAAATGCCAAATTATATGGCCCAGAGACATAAAAAATATGAAAAAACCCTACTTGAATTGACCCACTATAGTACACACACCTAAAAATGAGTGAGTGCTTAAGTGGTTTGATTGCTGTGAACCTGAACACTCAGATTTGTTAAGTTCTGCATTACCCTGTTTTAAATTATCCTGATTTATGATAAAATAACTCTGTTGCACCACACTGAGTATAGGTATCAGTGTCATCCTATCTAGACCCAATTTCTTTACTGATGAGGACCCATAGGGGGAAGCTGATACGGTTGTCAGCTTTACCTGCCTTTTGTTGAAATATATGGTTCTCCTGAAACTATTATTTCCATCTTACCAGCAGAAATGGAGACACCTTGCATAAGTTCAAGGAAATGGGTGGAAGACACTGTACCATTCTTCCATTCTTCATTCCGATAGAAAAAAAGGCTATTCAATAATAGTGAAAAAAGAAATGTAATAAAAAAGCTGAATAAAAAAGGGGAATCGTGAGATTCCCACCGTCCTGGCTAGTTTCCTACAAGCTCTACCAGATATTCACTGTTCTCTCCTGCAGTATGGATTCTCTTATTGCTAACTACACCAGAATACCTCCCTTCCTAATTAAAATGCTCTTTTCTAATGAAAACTTTCCTATTGATAGCTCCTCCCTCAGGACATCATGGTAGAAGTGGAATGTTCCTGAGGACTGTACCCTTCCTGAATTTGGTTCAGTAGCTCAAATGCAAATAGATTTTTGCGAGCAAATTCGACTACTTTAATCTCCTTATTGCAAATGGCTTTTGAAGAAGTGTATGTAATCCTTGTGGCAGGAGGCTCAAGGCAAAGTGTGTTGGTGCATTGGATTTTTGTCATTCCAAGTGTCACTTGTGCCTTTTCAAGTGAAGTACTGCTGATAAGCCATGTAGATATAAACTGTCCCCGGCTGCTGGAAAACTGCCACTTCGAGGTAATGAAAATTGTTTCAACGGAGGTTGGCTGTTAGGCTGAGAAAATTTGGTCTCTCTTCAACGTTTATTTTAGTCGCATTGCACTTTTGAGGAACTCAGGTTTGGAATGAAGTTCAGAGAGACGCTGACTGCATGTATGGACTCTTGGAGATATTTTTAAACTCAATGACACATCGACCGAGGAACAGTGCAAAGCTTAACAAGTTCTTCATGGGTTTAAAAATGCAGATATGGAGTCATGCTGATAAAACAAGCAGACAGGATTGCTTTCAAATACAGTTTTTGCTTACTGTTCTGGCATGCCTCCGTGGGTAACCTGATTTCTATAGATTTAGACCTCATATGGAACGTTTTACCATACTTCTAGTAGTTGGCTTTTCGTAGCACTCAAAAATAGTAATTTTTCCATGTAGTATTCTTAAGTTAATCAGACTGGCTCCCTACAGCTCCAAAATTTCCCACTGTGTGCAAACAAAAAGGTGGAAACATGAAGTGAAATTACATGGGCCTTTGGTCCCACCAACATTTGCTAACTGCTAACTGGACTGCTAATCAGACTGGCACCAGAGCACCTAAAAACAACTACTAGATTCTTTAAGTAAACATTTTGTTAGAAATTCATTTGTACCTCAATAAAATGCAGACCTTCTGTGATATTTTTCATATGAGCTAAAACAAGTAACTATTTTGAAGGGCACTGGGTTGTCGCTTCAATGAGAGCAACATAGGTGTTTTCACATTTACTTCGGTATTTTGAGGTTCTATCATTATAAAACTCTGTCTTGAATTAAAAGCAAATTGAAGTGGATTTCCACAATTAGCATTTCACTAAATTAGCATTCCACAATTATCATATTAGCACCTGAACTGTAGTTGTGCTAAATCCTATGAGAGGTTTTGTTTGGTTTTTTTCCATTAAAAATGGCCAGCGATGCTTTGTTCTTTAGTTTAAACACTTGGGGCTGTGTTTTCAGAGCTTTTTTCTGATTTATCATAAGTACAGAATTGAGCTCGGGCAAAGATTCTGACTCTGTATGGATTTAGTGACACTCAGGGGTAGTTGGCTGGGAATTTAGCAGTCCCTTTTGCATACGCCGTCATTGTACTTGCTAGCAGGGCAGTTACGGTTGTTTATATAAAGCAGACATCTGAATCTCCATGAGTTTTCTGCATATTATTTTTGTAAAGTTTCATGTCGCCAGAATCAGAGCGAGCTTTTCAGTGCATAGGCAAAGGGCTAGGAAATATTTTTCGGTCTTTCATAGCACGTTGCTATTAAATCTTCTGCTGTGAATTAGCTAAGAGCTCTGACATCAGCACTGAGTACGCTTGGCTGTTAGTACAACCTCCTGAGAAGTTTAGACCCTGGACATCCAAGAGGTGAGTTGAAATGTTCTGAAACTCTGGACTTTGATCCTAGATTCAGTAAATCCCTGAATTATTTTTTCCTGGCATCTTTATTGGCTCCCTACAGCTCAAAGATTTCACACTGCAAATAAAAAGGTGGAAACGTTAAGTGAAATTACATGGGCCTTTGGTCCCACCAACGTTTGCTAACTGGATTGCAGCAGTCTATTATGGTCTCCTGATTTGTGCGTTACGAGTTAAGTCCGGAATCATATGAAACACAGGTTGGTTAAAGAGAATAAGAAAAACAGAGACAGGGAAAGCTCTTATTTGGGGATTTGAATTCTTCAAGGTCAGTGTTTTACCCTGACCTGTCCAGAGGAGAGTAAGAAGCAGTGCGAGGAGACATAACAGTCTGTTCCAAATGGAAGGAGGCTTTTTAGATTTTGGAGGCTGTGAAAAGGAACGTAAGACGCAAAAACTTTGAAGTCTCCACAGGTGTCTCTCAAAGAGGACAAGAGGAGTAGCGAGGCTACAGGATAACACCATTTTTACTTGTACAGTTTGCTAGTGCATCAGTAATTACAGTTATTTTCTTTGTCTTTGTCTTTCCACAGGTTGCAACAGCCAGTGCCTGAGCTGTGAATCAGCCACTGGCTGTACGTCTTGCAGAGATCCAGCTAAGGTCCTGTTATTTGGAGAATGCCAGTATGAGAGCTGTGCTCAGCAGTATTATCTGGATTTTTCCAGCAAGACTTGCAGAGGTGAAAAATACATTGCTGGTTTAAAGAAAAAATAAAAAATAAAAAGTGCCTTGGCTAAGCATCTGTTACATTGCAGCAGGATCTGTGCAGGTCGCCCGCTTTAAAAAGTGTGTAGCGGGGGGGAGTTGTTCAGTGACAGACCACTTGTGAGGCTTTTACAGCTTTTTCTCTTTTTCGGCAGCCTGCTGTCACGTACTTCAGCCTTTCAGGGAAACCAGATTATTGCAAATCCTTCTCTTGTAAATGATTTAGTAAGTGAGCCAGCAAACTTTCCAAGGGTCAGGTCCAGCAATTCATCTAGTCATGGGTCAGCTGAATAACGAGTGAGCTTACCAGGCTGAATCTTTTTTAGAGTGCTTATAGGGCCTCGTGTACTTACCTGCTTCTCTCTGTCTTATTAAATACTGCATCACTGGATGACTGCAGAAACAACAGTTTGGAGTGATTTAAAAGACACATGACTTGAAAGATTTCCAGAACTTCCAAGGAGACTGTTCCATAGTGGAAATAAGTGAGGATAATGTGGCTTTATTGCAGCTAGCACCACTAAGACCAGGATATAATACAAATGATTTCTTGTTCGGAGTTCATTTCTAGCCGGCTCTCTCAGTAACCTAGCTTAACTGAGCAGCATCTGTCCCCTCAACATTGCGGTTCTTCAGAGAGGTGACGTTGTCTGGTGTTCAGGGTGTTGGAATGAGGCAAGGACTCTTGTCCTGGCTTTGTCTTGGACATGCTGCATGGACTGAAGTCGTTCAGCTCACCTCAGTGAGTCTTTGTTTCCCCCCCTCTTGCGCTTGCCCATTTGTCTGTCTCATCAGCCAAGTGCGTCTGCCGTTAATTGCTGATATGGACCCTCTAAGTGCCACCAACAAAACAAACAGTAATGTTGGCAGCCTGAGTAGTCCTTGGGCACGTGTGCGTGGTCGGGACTCTGCTGAAGACTGGAGGGGAGATAGTACAAGGGCATGTGAAGGCAGATCTGCTCCCAGCTGGATCCAGTGTGTTTCTGGCCAGTGTACTTTCCAGAGGGGCATTTGGACTGTGAGGGACAACGATTTCTTTTTTTTTTGGTCAGAGTCGTTTGAAAGCATGAGATTGTTGAAGCAGGGTGGATAATTGCTAATGAGCCACAAACTCGGTGTTGGCAGAAAAGGAGCATTGCTACTTATGGGATAAAGTCAAGCTTTATGGGCAACAAAACTGTGCCAGTGTTAGCAGGTCTGAATGCTGAACAAGAGCCAAGCCTGCTCAAATTTGACATAGTTAGAACATGTTAAGTCCAAGAGGGGAAAAAAAAACACCCTATCTTGAGTTGTATAAGTCACTCAGTACAAATCATGCTTTCTTTTTTTTTAGTATCTCTTTAACAGTTTTTACTATGCTCTTTGCTCCTAGGGCTTATATTCCCATAGCTTGTAGACCCCACGTGCTAAGCACTTGTATAGGGTGAGCACCCCAGAATGGGCTGCCCTGCGTTGACTTTTTCTTCCTTCCAGAGTGTGACTGGAGCTGTAATGCTTGTAAAGGTCCCCAGAGGACCGACTGCCTGCAGTGTATGGAGGGCTACATTCTCCATGAAGGAGCTTGCGTGGAACAGTGCCCTGCAGCTTTCTACAAGGAATCAAACACATGCCAGAGTGAGTTCTTCTTGAGTGTTACCTCTAATCACTGCTGGCGACATGTTTCCCTGCTTGTCTCCAATTTGTGCACGTCTTGCATTCAGAAGGCACGTTCTAGCTTCAGATCTCTTGCTGCCCTCCAGCACGCCCACGCAATAGCTGTGATTCCTGCGGGGTGTTACAGCGTAGTGCAGGAAGCAGTTGAAAGCAGTGTTGAGCTGAACTCTTTACATATGACTTTTAGGGTGTGATCAACACTGCCTTCAGTGTCGCCAGCCAGATGAGTGCAACCTTTGTGAAGCCCCGTTTTTCCTCTTGCACACTTACTGCGTTCACAAATGTGGAAAGCGATATTATGCGGACCATACACGGCGAAAGTGCGCAGGTAAGCGAAGTGAGGGTGATGTGGTGGAGAGGGACCAGGGTTGTAGTCTATGTTCTGTACACTGCTTTTTTTCTCCAAGGCTGGGGTGAAGAGGAAATTTTTGGATGCTGTGTTAAACTTGCTGTTGAGGTGATGCAGTCAACTTGAGAATTAAATTACGGGGTATATCCGCATTTAGACATGCCTAATTCAGGAGGAATGAGATTCAATGCAGATGGCTGCTGGTGTGCGTGTGTATGTGTGTACACACTGTATATAAAAAACAGGTATTAAAACCACATCTTTAGAAAGGTTTCAGTTGTATTTGTGGGTTAACAAGCTGAGTAGGACTTGAATGTGTATTTGGAGTATTTTTTTCAGATTGGTATAACAGTTAGTTAAAAACATGTTTCTTCCATTTGGAAGATTATCTCAGGTTCTCTGTAGTCAATGGGAAACAGTGGTCAAATGAGGAAGGAACTTCTTAACGACTCTTTTATCTCAACTCTTTGCCCCTTCTTTTTGATTATTCTTGTCATGTAGATAAGACACAAATAGCAGTGGTGTTTCTGTTCTGACCCTGGGGACAGCTCTGTGCACCAGTGGCTGCATTGTTTTTGCCGTGTCTCAATGGGGTTGTGCTTTCCATCCGATTCAGCTTGTCCTCCTGGATGCTTGGAGTGTGACAGTGACAGCCTGTGCCACCTCTGTGACAGCACCATGTTTCTGAAGAATAAGATTTGTGTTTCTGCCTGTGGCCAGGGTTTCTATGGCAACACGTGGACCAGAGAGTGCGAAGAAGGTGAGTGTCTCTCGTGATAAAGCAACCGAGCTGGCAGGTTGCTTTTCAGCAGATTTTAAGGCCAGAAGTAGTGTTCATTCAGTGGCATTTTTGGAATTCAGTTTTGTGCAGTTTTGTGTTTACTATTAAAAGTTGGCAGCTATTTTTCTCCAACTTTCTTGTTTCATAAAATGTGCATGTATGTGGTTTTCTAAGTGAAGTTACCTAGTTAGGTATGGAGGCACATCCTTCCAATTGCAGCATCATTTATCAATCATCAATGTAAAACAAATGAAAAAATATCTTGGGGGAAATCCCTTACTAAATCAACTTACTTATCTTTTCTTCGTTCTAAATGAAGATTTACTAGTCTATCTGCAGGGCAGGCCAGTGTATGTTGGCTTTGAGTTTTGTGATGGGGAACTCAAGATGGGAAGTGACTAGCCCAAGCCTCTCAAAATCATAGTGGGGATTGGGATGGATAGCAGTTCTTCTTGAGATGGTGGTTGTCCACCTAGGTCAGTAATGAACAGGCGTTACAAGGGTCTGGTCTGTTGTCCAAAAGATGATAGTGACAGGTAAGATGCTAGCACAGCCCATGGCTGTAATTCATTCAGTAATACTTTTCCCTTCTTTCTTTTTAGCCAGCAAGCATCCCTCGAGCTTCCATGTGAACGGTACCCTCACAGTAGGAATCGGCGGGCTAAAGCCCCTGGACCTCTCCTTACTGGGTGTGTGTGATCTGGATGGTGAGACAGGACAGCTCTTGTTGCGTATCGACAGCACTCCCTCCAACGGCAGGCTAGTGATGGTGGTGAACGGGAAAGAGGTGCAGCTGAGCAAAGGCGACCACTTCAGCTGCAAGGATGTGAAGGAGAAGAGAGTCCGCTTTGTGCACAGCGAAGAGAAATCCAGGTGTCCCTGTTGAAACTTTTTTCAGAGCTCTTGCCTTAAAAAAAATTGACATATTTTGAGAATAGGTATTTCCTTATTCCTTGGAAACGTTCTTACAGTGAAGCACACCTCTCACTGCTGTTAAATAAGTTACCAATGTACTTACACTGTACCATAGTATAAATGATGGTGCAAAACTTCTCTATTTATGATATAAGAGGTCGCTGCGATCCAGCTACCAAACCTGTTGTGCTTTGGAGGTGCAGGAGTCTGTCTCATCTTTAGGATACTCTGCTGTGGGTTTAAAACTGGCATATTAGTCTGGTTCTTACAACAATTTCTTGATACTGTCAGGAAGATGCTCAAATTATGTCACCACTATGCTCTGCGGCATAATCTGCATTCAACCATTACTTCTTTGCCTGCAATATGAGCTCTGTAAGTGTCCTGGGATAATTAGTGGTGATTAGTAGCTGGCAAACGTTCACACTGCAAGCATGTTGCAAGGAAGCAGATTTTTCCTGCTGCCAGGCAATAAGCCAGTCATCCTGTCAAATTTCACACTTGATTTACATCACCATAAAGCCTTGGGACTAGACTGGTATCAGTGGAATTGTTCTAAATTTCTGCCTGTATGTATTAGGGTGTTCTTTGCTCCATTGTTTTCAAGGAGACTTTCAGGGTGTCTTTCTGATGCCAAGGGTTAGCTCATGTTCACTAGACATAAGGTATGTGTTTCTGTATCATGCTTTTTGGTTTTTTGTCTGCCTGGTAGTCACAATGAAATGTCAGGATCTTGTCTTCAGAAACATAGCTACTTTATGTTCAAGGTTATTGGGTGGCATTATTGAAAAGTAAACAGGAAGCAAAAATGCTGAAAAGTGAGAGCCTCTGTTCAGAAGCCAGATAAGTGACATTTTTCTTAAGCAGCGAATAGCTGACATTTAGAATCGGTACTTTATCTTGGAGATGCCATCCTATGTGGGTAACATTAGTTAAAGGGAAATGAGGGTATATTATTACATAGTTAAAGGTATTTTATTACATGTTGTGACTGTTGTGAATCTTCAGGAAAAAATACTATAAAAACATAATTGAAAAAACTTGAGCTAAAGCTTCTGTCACTAAGCTAGTCATTTTTACGGAATATATAGTATTTTTATCATTATTGAGTCCTGCAAGAGCACATCATTAAATAATATTATCCTGTATTTTGGCTTGTTGGGGACTTGTTTAGGAAAGGACAGTTTTCCTTGAAGGTCAGCGATCAACAGTCCTTCTCCCGCCCTGAGGTGGTCAACATTCAAGCATTTTCAACACAGGTAATGTAACGAAGCTTGGAAACAACCACCAATTTTGTACCATTTGGAGGCCTGGTTTCTTGCAGCGCTAACAAAGGAGCCGGGCAGAACTTGAGCTGGAGTTCAGGTCAGGCACTTTAGACTCAACTCTCACTTAGTTGAGAGGCAGCCAAGAGTCATAGGGAAGAACTGGACTTGGGGTAAGTGACTGAAGAAGCTGGCCCATTTGCTTGTGCGGAGAATTGTAACCGTGCAATCATAGAGCATTTATCAGGGAGGGCTAAGGAGTCCTCACTGTTTAAATTATGCTTTGGATCTGCGGATGGTCCAGTTCAGTCTCGTACTGCAGGGCAGTTGAACGATGATTGATCCTTATGGTAGGGATGCTTTGACAATCAAGAGCGTTTACTTAAATGCTCTGTTCTAGGACAGTTGGGAATTAAATCAGCACGAGCTATTTAAAGTGTGGCTCTTAAACTGCTCACCACTTCTAGGCGAGTTGATGGTACTGTCAAGTGTCCATGTCTCTCATATCACTGTTATTTAAAGTCTGTGGCACGATACCGTGGAGGGGCCTCGCCCAAGAGATGGTATACAGGCAGTATGTTTGTGACTACTTTTCTAAGGGTAGGCTCTCTAAAAGGCAAGGTATGAAGAGATGTGCAAGACACGCTAAGGGAGAGGACACAGCGTTACAGAAAGGAGAGTTGTTCAAGCCCAGCCTCGCTGCGTGTGCCACGCTCAGCCTATCAATCATCACATCCCTCCGGACAGGCTTTGATTCCCACTCAAACTACAGGTGTTCCTCTGATGCTGCTGCGAGGGCAGTGGATGTGCTGGAGCTGCCCGGCCCAGCTTCCCGCTTGCTGCTGGTTGTGCTGGCAGAGAGTTCACCATGGACTCACTTGAACGGGGTCCAGGTTTCCAAGGAGGCTTTGCAGCTTGCACTGAGCTTTTTCCATGGTCCAACTGTCTCATTGAAAGCTCGATCAGATAGCTTTGCTTGAAGTGAAGTTGTTGTGGCTACTTGGCATATTCTAGCAGTGTAAAGAGACTTTAAAGCGCAAATGAGAGCCTGCTACTCTTAAGGCCCATTTACATCCTCAGAGGGGCATTAAATGGCTTGATAAAACTGTGACTGGAAATCTGGCTATCATCCTTTCTCTTTTAGTGCTGACTCCTTCCTGCCTACAAGCCTGACTCAGCGTCCATGCTCACAATGAGTAATTTAAGAAATTAATTTCTTTTAATCATTGCAGTGGTGGATGGGTTTGCGTCTGAAGGCGCTGGAGCTGTTCTATGCTTCACGCTGAGTGTAGTAGGAGTGTAGCCAGCAGCTCAAAAACATGGTGAGCTGCTGACTTGCGTAATTTCTGCGGTCCTCTGACAGTCTTGAGACTTTGGTGGTTCTTGAGACTTTGCACTGCTTGTTTTTTTTCTGATTTGGGGTCCTAGAGAGGTGGGAGTTTCAGGGTTAGGAATTATAATTTTTTTAAATTGCACTTTGTTGCTTTTAATCATTGTATTCCATATGAGTCATTCCGTAACTTCTAGAAATTAGAAGTGTTCTAGTTTGTCTTTTCTAAGACAAACTGTGGATTTTGATCCTGTTGCATGTATATTGATTCTGGCTGGTGCTGAAATCTTTGCTCAGTCTAATCTCTTGTTTACCTCAGTAGGACATTCACCTAAGTAACAGCTGCAGTCACTGCCCCAGAATACATAAGTGAGGTTTAATAATAGGAATTTTGCCTGCCGATTCTTAATAACCCTGGTAAGTTGTACGCAGGTGAGATGGCAGCAGTTAGCGCTCTGCTGAGTGTTCCCAGGGCTTTGACTTTGTCTCTGCGGGATCTCCCACCTCCCAAGGCAAGGTATTACCGATGGCAAATGGTGTTTGCTGGGATCAATAGAAACTGCAGATATAAACTTTCTTGACGACGAAGGATTAGGGAACTAATTTAAACCAGCAGAAATGTGAACTCTAGCTGATCTTCATTCTAGGATGAATAAGGCTGTGTGGAGTCTTTGAAAATAAAAAAATAATGATGCTGACGACACCCAGTTGTGCTGTCTTTGAGATGGACTTTATCAGTTAGAGGACAAGCAAAAGCACATCCTTCAGCGTTACTTGATTGACTCATTTCTACTTAGAAGCCTTAATTCAAGCTTCTGCCTCCCAGTTTGGCTCACTGCTATTAGTATCCTGTGTAGGTTATTCTCCCTCTCCTGGCATTCTTCCTTGCTTCCTTTTTCTCCCTCTCTGCAAATCATTTTAAACAGATAACCTGGGCACACAGGTTGTGTGGGGTCTTATTCTCAAGCATCAGTGCTCTGAAAGATGTCTAAAAGTTATCGAAGATGTAGATTATACACAAGGGAGAATGTGGTGTGTCTCCATCCCCAACCCACCCTGAACTGATTATTCACAGACATAAATCTTCAGCATCTGAGGTGCCTGCGTTCCAGTTGGGCCTGCGGACATGCACGTAACATGTAGACCTTCCAAAATAGTTGGGGTCCGCGTTTCCATTTGAATTTCCACGGGTAGTAATAAGGCAAAGCTGTGTCCCTTGTCTCTTATCCGTGCAGACAGCAAAGGGAATACAGGCTCTAGCTGATAACTAAATTGCTTTCTATATAAATATCCTAAGTTTTTTTTTCCTTTCCTAAGCTTGCTGTGGCATGACAATCTTCTTTTAATGTAACTAAATCAGTCTAAATTGCTAGATATTCTTAGATCTGCCGGCTGGGGGGGAAAGTGTGGAGAGTCATTCTCTGCTGATTAGAAGTAGGAGGTTTCCAGGGATGAAGTGAGCTAATTTCGTTAACCCCACACTTTCCATTCCAGATTTTGATCATGATCAAATTGCTAAGGTTTAGCAAACACCTAAGAGCTGCTTTTGTGTTTCAGGCCCCATACGTGCTCAGAAATGAGGCCCTCCTTGTCCGCAGAGGGAAAACTGGAACTATAACAGAACTGTTGCTTGGTGTGAGAGACAGTGACAATCCTCAGGACGTTGTGCTGATGGTTTTAGAGCCTCCACGTCACGGGCGGCTGATCAAACCTCCTGGAGACTCGGCTTCTGCAGTCCACGTATTCCACCTGGATGACCTTGCCGGCGGACTGCTGCGTTATGCTCACGATGGCACTGACACCCGGGATGATGCCGTCCTTTTGCAAGTGAACGATGGGTACCACTTCCAGAACATCCTGTTCCACATTAAGATTGCTCCCAAGGTATGTGCTGTGACATAAACCCTCGCAGGCAAATTGCAAGTCTGGAGAAGTATCACTATGTTCCTGAGGTGTCACTGATCCTGCATTACTGACAGGCTGTGGTCAGAGACAGGAGAAAGTAGTGGATTGATTGAGTTTTGAAGGTCAAACTGTGCAGCTTTGACAATTCAAAGTCCATAGTTACTTGATAAAAAGATTTTTCTGGAGTTGCAGGTGAGAGTTTTGCACTGGTAAGGGCAATGGATTAGAGAACGAGTGGATGGCGGGGAGAGAGGGCTGATGAGATAGGCAAACCAGTCACTGGGCTGATGGGAATGTGATGGGAGACACAAAAGGACCACACATGAACTAAACAACTTGGCTAGTAAGGTGTATCGCTGGTGCTTCGGTCTCCCAAGGTCAGGATCTCTGCCCTTCACTCAGCGTTGGTCCGCTGAAATCTTTCACTTGATGCATCTTTCTATTTGATAACTGCCATAAGGACAGGGCACAGATACCTAAATTCAGAAATTATTAAGAAGTATTTTAATTTTTGTTTCTTGCTTTTATTGCAGTTCATAATTAAATATCGGTTGTTTGTCTCTTCTGTATTTGGACATGAAGTGGCACTTTATATTAAATTTTATAGAGATTATAGCAGTAAAATTAGAAACAGTGGTGCTTTTGCATTTGTTTATGAAACAAACCCCAGCCAAACAAGGCATGAAATACGTACGGCATGTGTGGTGAGGCCTTGAAAAAAATCAAGTTGCTGAAGTGCTTGCAAGCATTTCAGTTCTGGTATTGTGGTATTGTAATAAACCAGAAAGAAAAAAAGCTGCAAATTTCCTTATCCCTTAGTTAATGTCAAAGAGGAATGAAAAATAGAGCTGTCAGAGAAGTAGTACACTGTTTGCAGTCTTTTTATGTATGAATCTGAGAATTACACAATCTTTGAGTGCTTCCACTCCGTGAAATGGAGTTAGGAAGAGACGACGTTAGCCCTCTTTTGTCCTCTTCTCTGCTGTATTAGATGCCTTTCACAGCAAGTTGGGCATGAAAATTTTAAGTAAGGTTTACCAGCGCTACGTGCGTCTGTGTAGTTAGCACAAGGAGGGACTGATCCCATTTGGACCCTGCGGGAGCTCCTAAAGCTGCAGTAGTAATTAATGATAATTAGTGACATGACTCACACATCAGTCTGGCAATGAAAAAGGGGGTTGCTTTCAAAGCTGGTGCTGAGTTATCAGGCTCCGGGAATAAGAGCAGCCCTGCCTGTGGTTTCTTTACCCAGATCACTTACGTGGCTGTAAGAAGCCTGTATAAGATCCGAAGGACTATAAAAATGCTTGGACACCACTCTGTGTTGTTTGTAACACATTTTATTTTTTTTGCTATTGATTAAGCAAGTTCTTGTAAATGCCAATGAGGGTGAATTGCTGAGTATAGTTTCTTTTGTTAGCGGATTTTGTGCTCTCTTGTCTCTCATTATCTTTCCAAGTGTCTCTGGACATCACTTGGCTACAGAGAAGAATGAAGATGGTGAGAGCAGGGCGGCTCTTAGTGTGAGGGTAGAGCCGGCAGATACCCAGCTCCTGCCTCATCCTCATGATCGTCTTTGTGGAGTAGCCTTGGGAGCTGAAATGCATGCAGGGTTTGTTTCTGAAAAGGTGCTGTTGAGACACACACGCAAAGACATTTGGGTTTTTTTGCCTTGGTTTACACCCAAAGATTGCTGAAGAGCCTGGTAGGACCCTGGCTGGAGGTGTGGGTGTTCAAGGTGTGGTTTTTTAACCATGTTACTTATCTGAGTACACAGAGCTTCTTATAATGTGCTCCTGGATGGTTTTGTATAGTAAGTCCTGGTGTGAAAGGACAGTTCTAGGATTCCTATTCAATGGGCTCAGACATTGAATAATTCTAAGTATAATTCTTAGACGTTAATCCATAGGAGCACTGCGGCGAAAGTGTGAAAACATAAATGAAGGACAACATAGCCTTCCAAATATTATGAATTAGAGGGTTTTGTTTCTTCGCAAAAGGTGTGCCTTGTTTTCTGCAAGGTGCTTTTTTAGTCCCTTTGGTTGCTAACAGCCTGCTTTTCCCTATTTGCCCCCATCCAAACACTTTCTTTGACCTACTGCAGTCTGAACAGCTGGCATCTATTTTGAGAGCTCTTAATAATGATTTGCACTGCTGTGTATTTTTGTTCATGTTCTCTATAACAATTACAGCTTCTGTGAAGTTAATTTGAGACCTGCTGGTGCTTCATTTTTGGCAGTGGTGCTCCAATGGGAATAAGGAGCCCGTGCCGTAGAAAATATGATCGCAGGCTATGTACTGGAAGTCAGAGGAGGTCAGACCTGCCCACATGTGATCTGCCCATTGCTACGGGATATGGAAGCCTTTCTTTTCTGAGAGGCTAGGGGGAATGCAGGAAAAAGAGAAGAGATGTTTCTTTTAGGGTTGTGTTGGACCTCTAGAGGAGATGCAGCTAAGGGAGGTCTGACGAAATTATGGAAGGAGACTGAGGTCAAGAAGATTTAGGGTCAGCAACAGGAGGGTAAGGTCAGTTCTACAAGGTGAGAATTGAGTCCGAGGGATATAGATGAAGGATGCACAACCGCTTCTTGAAGCAGACAACCAGGGTTGAATGCATAAGAAATTCCAAAATACTCTGCTTGATCCTTTTCACTTGAAAATCCATCAGAGCAGCATTGCTGACATTCAATTATGCCTTTTTCTGCTGTCCCCCTGCATGCAGGATAACAGAAGCCCTCAGCTGGTGACAAATTCCCTGGTCTGGGTGCCCCAGGGAGGCATGCTACAGATCTCCAAGACAATTCTGCACGCCAAGCTACCCGGTGCCCGTGACTCCGAGATAACCTACACCGTCGTCAAAGACCAGCCAAGACATGGTAAATGTCTTTGGAGTTTTGTCGTCAAAAAACAGCTGTAGGGCGTTGCTTTTCACCCCACATGCCCCAAGGTGTCCATCCGCTAAATAAAAGTGCAAGGTTCTGGTTACTTCTGGGGAAAAGGGTGTTCTTCACAGACCTATGGAAATGTGATTCTTCCAAGGCATTTTGCCCACAACAAATAGCATTTGAGGGAGTATTTCCTTATAATACTATGCTGAATAAGTGCTGCTAACCTCATCTTTTTCCAATTCAAATGGGCGTACAAAGTG
This sequence comes from Calonectris borealis, assembly GCF_964195595.1. Taxonomy (NCBI): domain Eukaryota; kingdom Metazoa; phylum Chordata; class Aves; order Procellariiformes; family Procellariidae; genus Calonectris; species Calonectris borealis. The sequence continues at coordinate 82,796,893 of NC_134315.1, read as the reverse complement.
ATGAAGCACTCTTGTCCTGTCTAGTAATCTGAAATTCTGCAACTGTGTTTCTCTAGTCTTAGTTAAATTCTGGTGGATTTACAGCCTTGTGAGAGCAGAATCTTACTCACTGCCAAAAGATAATATTCTACAATGAATGTCTGGTTTAAGAGCAGCATAGAGTAATATCTACCTCTAGAAATTGCTGAGCAAAAGTTTACCATGAAGAATTGGAGAACTCCCTAAATTCCATGACATTTGATTTAATTTCTACTAGCAGAAGGGGTTATTGACTCAAATAGAAATTGGTGACATTTGCATCCGTACATAATTCTTGTCTCCAAATTCCTTTTGAGAGGCTCTGATTTCATCTCTCAGAGTAACGTCTTTCACAAGCAACCCCATGCGTAGGACTGCAGCTTGTAGAATATCTTCTGGACCCAGGCCAAGGAGGAGTGTGGAAGGTACTGGGATTTGTGGCTGAGATACAAACTGAGAGAAACTGGATAGAAAGGAGAAAACGTCATATGTGGAGGGAAAGGAAATATGGACAGAAAAGAAAAATGTTATTTTCCCGCTTAGCATCACCATTTTTTTCACTAGAACCATGTCTTTAAATAACATATTTTGCACTTCTCTGAAATTATATCATTGCTTTTTGCTGAGCCGAATAAATTAGAGGATCCCTTCAGTGACATCAGTGCTGTTTTTTTGCCTTTTGCTGTAAGGATAGGCTGGTTTCCATAACAGCTGCCAGTACCTGATGGAAACATAGATTATGTTATTTTTGCAATTTAGAAGTAATTAATTTGTATTCCCCCTTTAGTTTTCTGCAAATGAAGGACTGTCTTCTCATTTTTAATAAGCATTTACATGAAAACAAGAATTTTTCCCTGAGGAGCTTGTCTCCTGCTGCCTAACCCTAACCAAAATTTATTATCCTATATTTGTATCACCATAATTATCCCTACTGTAATTAATTGTAGTAACACAAATGGGTTTGTAGCTGCAGGTGAGGAATAAGCAGTAGAAATCAATGAACTTCAAAATTTTATCTAAAATACTATTTCACAGAAAGGGAGGAAAAAAATAAGACAGAGAAATGTTGAAAATGTGTCCGTAATCAAGGAGGGCTTGTCTGCCTATCGCAGTATTTGAGTAATGGAAAAGTTACTCATCCCTGTAGAAAATACACCATTTGATTTTTAGATAGGAAAGAAAATCACTTTAGAATTACCGCCTACATTTCTGTAGCACAAGTGCGCGGACCAAGAAGCCTTCTTGCCCTTTATTTCAAGACTCTGAAACCAAAGAAAAGGGATATAATTAGGGAAGGAGGATCTCTGTCCAGATCCCTCCTTCTGCAGGGCTTGTTTTGGTTCTGTGCAATTGGGCACCGGAGAGCGGTTGATCTTTCTAAGGATCTCTTTATGCTGGACCTCCTGTTTTGTCTTAGAAATAGAACCAAGGTCTTCCCTGGCTCTCCTCCCAGCACACAGGATGCTTCAATACAGCTCTGTTACGTGGAAAAAATATTCACTTCTATATGAGTAGGTATTGTTATACCCTAAGCTGCTCCATGTGATGTACGTTCTTAGAGGATGAAATTTCAAAAGCCAATGAGAAGGGATGCAGGTGTCCGCTCTTCTTAAAATGAATGAGACCGCAGTGCCTGAATCCTCTAGACAGTTGGGGAAATTGCACCTGTATAGTCTCCATTTATTTCAATAAATTACCTGAGTGTGCACAAGTTATACATTCATGTGTGTAACCTATCAACAGGTACTTTTCTATTAAAAAAAAAAAGTTTCAAATGAAACTATATAAGTAAACATCACAGAGTTGTTCCTTCTGATCACGTTAAATATTAATTTGTAAGAAGACACGTAGACATGCATCTTGCTTAAAGCAGCTGTATGTTCTAATTGTTTCTTCTCTTACTTTGGGAGGGATAAACAACTTGCAGGCCCTAACTCCTTTGGGTACGTGATTAGCATCTTTAGAAATCACACGAAAGATTAAGGTGGTGAACTCCCATGAGCAAAAGGATAAGGTTGGGAATATAATTAGGGCACTGATAAGGGAATATTAGCATAGAGTTTGATGATAAAATGGAAGTGTGATATTTCAGCTTGCTGAATTATTTTTTTATTACTCCAACTGTTTGAGGGTAGTTTTGGGAAATGAACTGGGAGAGCTTATGATGGGTATTTTGCATAACAGAAGGATTAATGCTGAAGTGATTTATAATATATGTGGCTTCTGAATGGTAGCCATGAGGGATACTTTCAAAGACTAGTAGAAAAGCACAATATACAATTAACAAGTTTTTTAAAGGGCAGCTAAATTATATGTAGTCAAGAATAGTAAAGATAGGGGAAACGTATAATTTTTTCACAGATTTTATGTTAACTCCAAAACGAGTAAATTACATTGTAAAATAGAAATCTATGCCATTTATTTTGATACTATAGCTCTTCGTCAGGTTTTAATTTCGTTTATGTGTGTGGTTAGGAAAAATGTTCACATCAATGAAATTGATGACCAAGGTTTTGACACCCTTCTTTTGGTGGGTAGCACTTGGCTCTTTGAGTAATTTTATTAGAATGATGTTTTTGGATTAAAGTCTGTTGAACGTTAGTAGTGACATAAAAATCCAACCCTTGCAGGCGTATGTGAGGAAAGCTGATAACCAGTGGGACATGCCCCCATCCTGCTCTTCTCTGTCATATCTGCAATGAAGCCAGTTTCAGTCCAGCTGAGAATCTATTTCTAATACAAAAATCAGAAATCAGCTGGATGTTAGAGATATAAAAGCTGCATACTCTTTGGAGTAAGAGCTACAAACCAGGGCATACAGACTTGCTATACAGCCTATGATACAGAGGTCCTTTGCTGTATCTGTTCAAGAGCTCTTTTTCGGTTGAAGATTCCTGTTCAGAGAAGTTGGTTGAGTATACTGTTTGGCATACTAAGTACCCAAAAGTACTAGAAAAGAGCTGACCTTGAAAAGATTAGTATGTTGTATTCTGATACTTAAGTTGTACCCTTGAGGGGAAGGTGGATAGTCTGCTGCAATGCTTTTTAACCCTGATTGTGTCTCACTTCTCTCTTGTCCCTTCACAGGAGCTCCAGAAAGTGAGGCATGTCCTTTGGCGTCTGTTTTTCTGCTCAGTTTATCAAACGGGAACATTTCAAAGTTGAAATGGGCTGATCAGTGGGCAGAACGACATTTTGGGAGTTTAAAGTTGCAGATCCTGTTCTTTGCTTGACCGTGTATTTCTTCTGTGTACTTGCACGAGTTACTTGATCTGCCCTTTGCCAAAAGAGGAGATAAAATTTCCCTATGTCAGTGGGATGTTGCAAGGTCCATTAGTTTTTAGGAGCTCTACTGCTATTTCTGTTAGTCACACTAGATGGAAAAAAACTAAGACTGGGTGGACGTTTGTCTTGGATGCTCATTAGTTGGTGAAAAGGCATCTATTCCTCCTTGTTTTCTCACAAGTTGTGCCCTGGCTGTTCATCTTCGCTTTTCCCAGGTGAAGTGGTGCTTCTGGTCCCAATGCCGGCAGATGGCCCAGCAGACTCGTGGCAGCTTTTGCCTGATGGAAGAGCAGCCTCACCTACAACCTCTTTTACCCAGCAGGACATCAACGAAGGCGTTGTGTGGTACAGGCACTCAGGATCTGAAGTAGAGAGTGACTCCTTCCAATTCCAGGTACTCCTCATCATATTCACTGGGGGGGCGTCACACAGTGGTTCTGCTGGCATTTTTCTCTGAGATTACTCAGTTCCCTGTATCTTGTGACCCAAAGTTTTAATAGATACATGAATACATGCGTGCACACACAAATATGTGTGTAAATATGTATTTGTATTTACATACACACTTATGTGTACATAGGTGCGCGTTGCTTGCCTGTAGATGACTACGCATGTGCTTATGTGTCAGGGTGGATGCAACCCGTCATTGTATTTGTGGGAGACTTACTCATGCACGGGAGAAGTTTTGCTGCATGTGGATCCCCAGGTTTTAATCTGTGGCAGCGGAGCCAGCCAGCTACCCGCAGTGTTGAGCCGCACGCCATGGCATTAACCTTCTGGATGTCAAATCACGGGCCATATTGCAAAGCTGGAGAAAATTGTCTTTCAAGCAGCATCTAACATTTAAGCTATTAAACTAATAGCTGGGCTGATTTTCTATAGAACAATTCCATCTCAGGGAGGAAAGGGTTTTGTAGAAAAGCAATGACATTGTCCTAGTGCCAGCTAGCAAGAGTCCCCAGAGTGAATGGGCAAAGAGATCTGCACTTAAAACTTCCACAGGATGAAACTAGCAGGCTTGTAACATCCCGTCAGCATGACACAGCGTGTCCAGAGCCTGATTCTTGCTGTGACAGTGATCCCTTCTCCACTGGCCTTTTGCCTGTGGGGTAGGATTGTCCCTTGGGGACACCCTACTGATGTGCTTGGGGTTGCTTTTGGGGAAGAAACAGGAACAGGAAAAGTTCTTTGCCTGGCAATCCTTAGAAGAGGTAACAGAGAGGATAATTCACACCCTTCTTGTAACCTGCTGCTTCCTTTCCCCCACCCTTCTTTGAGATAAGGCCGGTCCCAGGGGACAAGGGAAAAGTGGAGAGGTGGGTCCAGGTAGCCACGCGTTTGGCTGTCCTAGAGATCCTCCAGCTGGGTGCCGAATCTGCATGAGGAGACCCGTAGAGTGGTCCTCCGGCCCACACTCTCCTACGGCATCCCTGCGATCCAGACCTCTGTGCAAGGACTTCCCTGTGCCAGGTGTGTTACTGCAGCTCATATCCTGGCGATTTCGATGCCCCATTTGCAGTTCAGACAGGAGGTTTGACCTCTTGGTACTGCGTGGCAAATACATTGCCCTCTCATAAAATCTGTAATATTTACTCCAAGTGCAAAGTGTTCCGAGTGCCTTTTTTTAAATTGTTTGTTTTGCAAGCCCGAAACCCAAGCGGCCCTCTTAATTTCTGCAGTCCCTAAGCTAATAATTTAATTTTTGCTATAGAGCACTACTTCTTGCAAACAGGCAAAAAGGTACAAATACTCCCCAGCAGATGTAATACTAAAATAAATCCCACCTCCCCACAGGTTTAACGGCCATAAAATTCCTCAGACAGGTCCTTGCTGTTTGCTTGGAAGGTTTAACAGCCTCCCATAATGCTAAGCCTACGTGAACACTCGCATGCAGTATTTGTTACATCTGGTTTACAAGTCAGAAGCTATTACTCTAGCACCGGAGAGGCAATTAAGGTAATTTCTAAAGTAATTAACATAAGTGATAATGAGGAATTTGTGAGTGTCAATGTTGAGCAAGCTAATCTTTAGCTTAATTGCTACATTCCTTTTATAGAGTATGCATTTTGCATGAGTTAAATGTTTGGTTTTAGTATCTTGGAGCGGTAGCAATAATTGTATGGAGAGCCCTACGGAGAAAGGAAGCCGCGATTGCCTGGGTCACATCAGGAGACCGTAACGCGTCTGTCTGAGTCTTGAACTGAAGATAGGGGCATCTCAGAAAGGGCTGACATGTTGTTTTCGTCAGTATGTTGGCAATTACCATTCAGATGACAGCAACTCAGAACAAGTCCAGCAAATGACTAAAATAATTTCATTCATTTCAGCAGAACATGCATTTTTATGCATTTTCTTGAAATTAAGCGTGTGCTGAAGTCAGTCCTTGATCACAAAGTGCTCTATTGAATTCAAGTGCGGACTTCCACCCCTACTGAAAGATAAAGCCATAACGGAGTCTAACAAAGAAGGGGGCTGTATTTCTTTGGGTGCTTCCCTTCTCTCAGGATTGCTGTGAACATTTGCAGGCTTATCTCTAAGGGATGGTTTTGGTCCTTTGAATTTTTACAGATTTAATATTATTTGCTTTATATGTCCTTACTGCAGGTTTGCTATTATGAGTTAGATACCGTTGACTTAACTTTGGTGTTATAGTGGCTTATGGAAAATTTTTGTGGGTCTCTGTGAAACACGAGCGCAGCCTGTCTTGGAAGATTTTGGGATCACAGGGAGTCATTGCCAAGGCAGTGCCATTATTAAAAGACAGGTTATTTTCACCGTGTCAGCACAACTGGTGGTCATTGTGAGGGTGGGAGGAAGGTTTAAAAACCCATTATTTTTTCTGTTCCCATGATGAAAAGTTCCACTAAGCTGTACAGACAGTTGGAGTAAAATTCAGCAAAACTATGGCAGTGACTGGTGGAAGCAGGAATGAATAGCAGGTAGGGAATGACAAACAGATATCTTTCTAAATGTTAATTCTACAGGCAATAATGGAGAGACTGGTTACTATTTAAAGACCTTAGTTCCCATCAACTACCATTCATGTATGCTTTGGGTTGGTCTCTCCTGGAAAGGTGTGTCTTTGCCTTCCCAGACCAGAAGGAGAGGAGAGGGAATGTATGAAACTGGTCTAGAAATGCAGCGGTGTCCTCTGTCAGGTATCCATTCATGTGATCTTTCCTTCCCAGGTGTCCAGCTCTGCCAGTCCACAAACCAGCTTGGAAAGCCACGTGTTCAACGTTGCTGTTCTCCCACAGACACCCAGAACACTTCAGCTTTCCCTCGGCTCCTCTTTGCACATGGCTGTAAGTGTGAACCGACACCGCTGACTGACGGCTTTTGTATTCCCACTCTCCTTGCAGCAGTGCGCAGCGACCAGAGCCTCGCATAGAGCAGTGACCACTAGTGTTGTACTTGCTATTGTCCGTGCTGTTGTGCTTGATTCAAAGACTGAACTAAATCTGCGGAACAGGGTGTATGGACCAGATAGATAACTGGAGTAGAAATGGAAAAAATAGACAGGTTAGAAGAGTAAAGGCGGGGGGGCGGGCGGGGAGAAAGAAAAACATAAAACGTTGAAAAACTCAGTATTAAAAGTGATGACTGTGTAGACTGGAAGGGAGAGGGAGAGAGAAAAGAAAAAAATAAATTTATCAACTTTTTAATGGAATTCTTAGCATTTTGAAAACACCTTTTCCTGAAAAGCTATTGGGAATGGCAAGAGTGAAAAACTGCGGGTTAGAGAGACTATAATGAATAGATCTTGCCAGTAATTCCACTGTAAACTTTATTTATCAGAACTGCAGCCCACCCACATTAGAAAGTTCTCATCCATCATTCTGACATCAGGAACACAGACTATATGGAATGTGGAAATGTGGAAAACATTCAGATGAGCCCATTATATCTGCATCCCTGGAACTGGATTACCTTTTCTTGCAACATCAACTCTGGGAATGTCCCTTTTGATAAGGGTGGTTTCTCTATTGTAGTTATTTCCCTGACTTGTTAATTGAAAAGATGATCTTGAAGTTTAAAGTTGGTTTCGTGAGCTCTCTGACTTCGGTGCATGCCTTCTCCCTGTGTCCCCATCACATATGTGGGTGAAGTCCAGCTTTCCCCTCTACTTCTCCTGCTGTCTCCTGTTCTTTGGTTCTGCGGGGAGGGATCCCGAGTGCATGAGCTAGAGGGGAGCTTCAGGGCTCTGCATCCAGGTCACCCGTTGGGATGCACGGAGAGCCAGGACCCTAGAGGCAGGGAGTTTGATTTAGACATCACCTTGGCCTCACAGCTTTGCTGTGGTCTGTTGGGCTTTCTGAGGGGGACCAGGATCATAACCTGCTGAGCAGCAGTCCTGAGCTGAGTGAAACAGAGCAATGATGAGAAAGCAAAGATGAGGACTTGCAAGAAATGTGAACGGAGCTGAAGCCAACCCTTCAGGCGGGAGCTGCCTGCAGGGAGAGGGAGAGCTGGGTCTACACACTTGAAGGTAGCGTGCAGTCATCTTTGGCGTTATTCATTCCTGATGAATTATTTAGAGCGTGTGAGGTGCCAGCAGTATGCTTAACATCATCAAACAGAAATCCTGTGCCCTTGGGCGCTCCCTGGCAGACAAAAGCACGCTGAGAGGCCCATGCAGTGCAGGAGAGCAGATGTGGCAGACCTCCCAGGGGCGATGGGTCCCCGGGAGGAGCCTCCTAAGGGGAGGCGAAGGACTTCTAAGCCAGCACAGCCTGCCAGGCATGGGACCAGGAAACGCCAAAGGAAGCAGTGGGAGAGGGATTAGTGAGAAGTCCATGACACAACAGCCTTGTCAGGGTTTAAAATAGTGGTGACCTTTCACGGGCAATAATCAAACATGCTCAGACTGTTACTTGGAGCAATAGCCAGCAATGTATCTTTCTGCTCTTGACTTTTTGTTGTCGTCATTGTTGACAAAATTGATGGGAGAGATGTCTGGCTGAGCCATGCAGCGCTGGATTTTATAGCTAATTACACACCACAAAATTCAATAGTGCCATAAAATACGTTTTACTGAGGGGCGCCTTGCAACCTGCAAGTCCTACCTTTGGGAGAGACAAATAGGCCTTGGAGGCAACTATGAAGCAACCATAACCTTAAATCTTTTCATCATAAAATTGCACTTCCTTGCATTAATGTGATTGAGTTCTGCTCAGACGTCTTCAAACTCCTTCAGAATTAGACTGGCTTCTCAGCTGAAGAGCAAGCACAAAATGTTAAGTCTTCCCATACCTCTAGTCTTGCCTTTGAGTGTCCTACTGAGAAAGGTCAGGGAAAGTTTGGTGACTCTTTGGCGGTTAAACTGGACATAACATCTATACTGTGTTTTCTTCAATCAAGTTACCTGTTTCCCCCATATTGGTGAAAGGAGCCTGAGCTTTGCTCTAGCTGAATGCAAACTGAGATTGGGTTTGTGAAGGAGAGAGAATTTTGTAAGCATATAGAGGTGCTCCTCCCTTCCCTTCCCAAAGTGGCTTTGTGAAAGGGACACGACTGTAAATTTTAAGCCTGCCCTTTTTATACAGAGCTCTGTATAGCAGTGCTGATAACACAAATAAACTTTGTGGCTTTTGGTTCCAGTTAGATATGTGACACTTTCACATCTAAGAAGGACTGACAAGGTTTTATTTACTGCTTCACGACAGTCATTCATAGGCTGTGGTTTCTCCTCTGATGCGTTTGGGTGAAAAACACTGGAGAGAGATGAACTGGGGGTTCGGTGGCATTTGTGGTGTACTGAGCTGTTGTCAGGAAACCTCGCCTTGCCAGTGTCCAGTCTGTGACCCAAGAAAGCAGAATGGGACACAGGTTTCACGGGGTGGCCTTACAGATGTGTAACCAGCGCGATTCAGTGGGCTGCACTTGATGTGGCCCGTGGAAACCTGTAATTTGTTCCAGAACCTGATCGTTTCATGTTCCAAAGCAGATGAATTAATTGCCCGTATCCTTAATTATCTTGTTATCTCCATATTTTGTTCGTGATTATGAAATGAGCTGGATGCTTTTCATACCCAGCTGAACTACTTAATTCAGTGACTTCTCATAGCTGTTAATTCCACAGGATTAAGGTTCTTGAACACATGCACTTTAACTGCTTTTGTACTCTTAAGTCTGTTCATGCAGCACCGTAATTCATGTAACACACTGTCCGTCTTTGACTAATGATAATCTTGCAATGGAAGGATCAGAACATTTTTAGACAGGTTTAAAACAAAAGGGAAAGCTTTGGTTCTTCTATATTCCAATGGAAATGGCTGTCATTTTCAGGATTTCTTTTAAAAGCAAGTCCCGTCCAGCCACATCAGACTATACCAGAAAACTACGTAGGCAATGAATTCTGTCTTCACCCAGGGAGATTTTGTTCAAATTAGATTTTCCTTTATCTCTTCTTAGTTGCTGTAGGTCAAAAAAGAAACTCTCCACCTGGGAGCATGGAGTTTGTGCATCTGCAGGGGACAGAGTGCGCTAAAAACACTGCCTGGACAGCCTGAAAGTGGGGATAAGCTCACAGTTTTATGAAGGAGGAGGTGTTTGTCTCTTTTTCGTAGGTTTATAAGCCCCTTCTGATTCTCCAGAAAGGGCTTAACAGAGGTGGACCTGTGTAGAGCTCTCTTCTGTTGAGCATGATAGTACCCAGCTTCTGTGTTACACATTTGGTTTGGTTTACAGATGAGCTGAAAGTGAGTTCAGGTGGCCCGTAAGACTCTAGCAAATTTTACTCATTATCAAGCTTTACTGTCCTCTGTAATCTCCTCCCAAATAGTCCCTCTTCTGTACAAGTTTGAGAGACTTGGTAAAGGTTCAGCCCATCCATCCCTTCTCTGTTTTAGGTCTAAGAACTAGGCCTTTAAATTCAAAGACTCTCTTATATTTAACTATAGCAAAGCAAGTTCTCTTTCAATGCATTTTTGGGTGAATCTTCCCATGTCTTTGGCCTTGATGCTCATGGTCTAATGTGTTTATTGAGGTGCTGGAGGACCGTGTGACAGTGATTGAGCCCCATCACCTCTCCTTTGTAGACCCGGAGATTCCCAGTGAGAAAATCCTGTTCAACGTGACTGTCCCTCTCCTTCCTGGCCAAGGCAAGTGTACCTATTCAAAACATGGCAGCTTGCTGCTGAATTAATTGCCATGCTTTCTGAGCATATCTCAGAGCATCATTCTGTGGAGGCATCTGTTAATCTGTTTGGCCTCCTTCATGAGCTTTCAAACACCTTGTTTCTTAACCCGATTTTTTTGGCTTGCTTAGGAGTAAGCCACAGAGCTCAGACAGTTTTCTTACTGTTGTCTGGAATATATTGAATGTTGTACCCGATGGCTTTCTGCTTTCCACCTCTCTAGTGAGAGGTATTGGAAGAAATGACTGAATAGGGAATCTCTGTTTAATTTCTCATGTCCCAAGAACCCATCCTCAATGCACTTACAGCCATCTGACTCATTCAGGAACCACTGAAGATGTAAAAAGAAGTACCTGGGGAGAGAAAAAGAAGCTGCAGCCCTCTGATATCTTGTTTTAAAAACAAAATGGATTCCTCCTGTTAATACTGAGCTCTCTGCCTCCGTAGGTATCGTGGAGCATAGAGACAGGCCTCTCTCCCCAGTCAGGTATTTCACCCAAGCAGATATAAACCATGGCAAGATTGTTTATCGTCCGCCGACTGCAGCTCCTCACTTGAGAGAGATCATTGCGTTCTCCTTTGCAGGTAAGGAACTGAATGTTCTTTGTAGTGCTGTGTCGGGCTGGTAGAGGTAGCTGGACTTCTTCCTCCGGTCCTGGAATGACTTCATGGTTATGTCCGCACTCGCGAGGCCATGAGGCTTGAACGATACAAAGGAAGTAGGAATCTGCCTCGGAGGAGGGTACCAAGAGTTCACCCGTTTCTTGCGACTTCAATAAGGTTTTCCCCTGTGGTTTGGTATAGCCACATTCAGTGAATTATGGGGATACGGCAGCGTTCGCTGCAGCATTTAGCGTTGTCAACGCTAGTGCTGGATGCTGTGCTGGGCGAACTGCTGATCTGCTGCTGTGTGGTTAGGAACTGTTGCCCCCCCCCCGCCCATGCTTGAGATCTTTGATGCACTGGGGGTTTAGTCCTTGAGATTGAGACTAGAACTGATGAGTATGAACTGAATCAATTTAGCCAGCATATTAGAAGATTTCTGCCATCAGAGGAGTAACAGTCTGGAGCAGGAGGTAGAGGGGCAAAAATAGGACAAACTTCAAGCATGTTTGACCAGTTGATGCACAGGATTGTGCGATGAAGTGACAGTACATGGTAGATGCAGTTCTATGCATCATCATGCCCTCCACTGACATCAAGAGGAGTTTCACGGTTTGGAGGAGGAGGTAGCATGTTATCTCTCATTACCTGAAGCGAAAGCAAGGAAAAAGTGCTTTCCTTGGTGAGGAAAGACTCCAGTCTGGTTGAATGTCAGCACTTGCTTTCTCCAAAAGTTGTTCAAATCCACATCAGTATGTGCATTCCTGTCCTGACCACAATTACTCTGTGCTTGTGTTTGTCCCGTCAGGTCTCCCAGAGTCAGTGAACTTCCGATTCACAGGTATGTGAACCATTTGCTCTTTCCTGGCCAAAGCAGTTTTTATCCTTGTACCCTTCACGTTGCTTGTTACTCCTTGGCCTTTCTTCTGCTGCAAGAACGGCTATGGGTGCTCAGTAGGAATTTCTGGAAATGCACGTGCCTGGGGAATACTAATTCATCTGTGACCCAACAGTGTTTTATAGAAGCTAAGCCACAGCTCGGTAGAGACATCTTTTTCCCGTAGTTGCCTGGAATCTGTCCTAAAAGCCTGATTCGTTCCTGTTTTCCCCCCGTGTGAATAAGGACATCAGAGTTTTACTCTGCTTTTTTTTTAATATAGCATGGAAACATTTCCACAATTAAATTGCTGTTGGTAAGCTGCTTGCTTGTTTAACGTATCTTTACCTTTTCGCGTGCTTTCTAGCACAGGTACGCAAAGTGATCCACCAGCAAGGAGAAGTCCATGTTCCGACTTACGAGCACACCTGATGTATGGAAGATGCATGCACACACACAGACATTTAGAAGTTAGGTTTGTCTTGCTAGGAGTAGAGTTAGGGGCAAAGATAAATACTCTTGGCAGATGTGAATTGTATGTGTATGTCCGTAGACGAAGGTGTAGATTGACAAGGTTGGAGAGAAGTCAGCGACGTGGGGTGGTGATTTTGTACAGAAAGGTGAATTTCCCAGGTGAGTCCCTGAAAACACATCCCTGCACTTCGGTGTGGTTCTTGTCTGTGTCTAGTGTCTGATGGAGAACACACAACCCCGGAGATGGTGTTTGTCATTCATTTGCTTTCTGTGGAGCAGCAACCTCCAGTCTTCCAGATCACAGCTCCGTTCCTGGAGGTCAGCCAGGGGGGCAAAGCCACCATTGGTGAGTAGGGTGGAAGGGATGGGGTGCAGGGCTCAGCCTGAGGCACGGTGTTTATTGCCAGGAGGCCACATGGGTGGAGCAGGGGAGAGTTTTGGTCCCTCAGGAAAGGGCCTGGGAATGTGGCAGTACTCCTCCAGTGTATGGCAGGTCCATTCGTTGGCTGAGGCAGGGGAGAGCAGGATCAGGGACCTGCTGCTCCTCTACTTTTTACCTCTTAGACTGCTCTGCAATTGCTGAATAATTGGTTAGTGGTGTGCTCTGGTACACTGGGTTGTTTAGGATAAGCCACTTTCTGCTTGTGTCAGGAGGTTCTCCGGGGCTTTTGTGGCTACCCCCTTGCTATATGAACACGCGCACATCTCTCATAAGCTGAGGTTTGCATAGCTGTCATTTGTGAGCCATACTGGCAGTAAGTTCTCTGATATGACTTCTGATCTGACTAATTATTTCCATGAAACCAGCAAGCTCTTGGGCTAGGGCAGCTCCAGAATTATTTTACTTTTCACGTAGTGACTGAATTACAGTTTTTTGACTCCATTCACAAAAGCACATCACAAAACCTAAGGGTTATTCCCAGTGTAGCGTCTGAGGATGCTGAAGCCGTGCTCTCTTTCCCCGGCACAGGGTTCCAGTTAGCCGTGAGCGACACAGATACAGCTCCCGAGGGTCTTTTCTTTGAGCTGGTGAAACCTCCCCATCATGGCATTGTGCTCAAGAGCAGCGCAGGCGTGCAGGAGCGCATGAGAGCAGGTGAGTTGAGCAGAAGTCTTCCTCAGCGCGAGAGAGGGGTCAGCCTATGCCTGTCCATCTAGCTGGTTTAGGTGACCAGAAGGAGATAGAGACCTCTGGCAGGTATGGCTGCATCCACAAGTATGTGAATTTTCTGCCTGGAAGGGTGTGACTGCAGGAGGGAGTGCATGAAAGACGTTTTCCCATTTGTTGTTTAGTTCCTCGCTGAATCAGTGCATTTCATGTACCAAGTATGTGTGGGCTGGTTGACAGTCACTCTACTGTGATAACTGTAACCTGCTAATCAAAAGGGATGTTTTGTTTTACATGGTGAGTTATATCTGAAGTAATTTAGTTCACTACATAACGTAGTGAACATTTCTACTGAAGTCTATGTAAACCTGTTGTGATCGAGCAGTCAAAAGCTCCTGTGGAGTTTTACTGTTGATTTTGGTGGCAGCAGTTTCCAGTGTGTAATCAGATGAACAAATATTATCTGTAGGAGAGTAGTGCAAGCAGAAGACGTGGAGAGGGAAGCCTTATCTAGCTATGACAGGCATGAGCTTACAAAGCAGCTGGGAAGAAAGAAGGATCTGTGCACTCCCAGAGAATCGTCAAGAGTCGCTGTGTCTGTGAAACTGTGAAGGTTACAGCTTTTCCTCTGCCCTACATATATACTAGCTCCTTAATAAATGTCTTCATAACTCCCATCCCTGTAAGGATGGTATTAAATGCCAGTTTAGTGTGTGATTAAGTCTTTTGCTAAATTGGGGCCTTAGGTCATTTGAATTGGATTGGTGCTCTGAACAGAGTCTTTCTGACTCGTGCATTTTCTTTTTGGGAAGGTGACACCTTCACCTACGAGGACGTCACTCAAAATGCTCTGCAGTACGTGCATGATGGTTCATCGGCAGCAGAGGACAGCATGGAAATCTCTGTCACCGACGGTGTCACCACAGTGACCACAATGCTGAGGGTAGAAGTGTCCCTGCTGGATAACAACGGTCCACAGCTGGCCCCAGGCTGCTTGTTGGCAATCACCGTGGCTAGTAAAAGCTCTGTGACTCTCTCTCGATTGCACCTCGCTTATATTGTAAGCTTTCATCTATTTCTAAACCCAGTGAATGCTGCCAGCCTCCCTTTCCTTATCCCCTCACAGACCCTTCGCCGCACACACCTCTCTGCCGTCAGTGTGGATGACTGGTAGAGAGCTCGAGTTTTGACTGTCCTGACTACTGCTGCCAAAAAAGGGGATAACAGACTCTTTCATCCAACAGGGTTTTAAGGCTGTCCCTGTTTGACTGTAACAGAGGTGAACTGCCGTGCCAAACATGAGAACGGAGTTAATCCCAGATTTTTGTATCAAACCGACTTGCTAATAAAGCGCATGGATTTGCTAAGTGATAATCCCTTGAAAATTTCAGCCCCCTCAGCCCCCTTCCAAAATTGCCTGGTTCTTTTTCTGGATATATTTGAAGGGGAGAGGTTCAAGCAACCCAAGATGCTGCACTCCTTGGTCCCAGGGGTTGCGTGTTGTGCAAGAGTTATCTGAAATTCAGAAGAAAGGTGTTTTACTCCTTGCAGATGATTTAGCAGCAAATGCACTAGCAGTGGATTTCAGGTTTGCAGATACGCTCCCCTTCGGGAGGAGGGAGGGGAGATTGCAGCACACGTGTGAGGCTGGAGAGATCCAAGGCGGCGGCTGTCAGAGAGGTGATAGGGAACTGCGGGGGGTGAGGTAGGATAAGAAGGCAGAGGAATGTTTTTTCCAAGGGATCCATCTGGATACAAGTCTGGGGCCTGTCCTGTGCTCCTCTTAAAGAGGAAGGCTGACAAGGGAGCTGTTCAGGTTTAATCTGAGTAAGAGAACAGTTGGGGAAAAGAGGATTTCATTCCTGACCCATATGCTGAGCATATGATGATTTCTGCTTTGGGTCTTATCTTTCAAGCAACCAACAAAGACTTTTAGAAGAAAGATGACATCCGAGTTGTGATACCATAGAGATGGTTATATTTAATGTAGTTAAAAAGAGCCAAAATCGGCTTTTAGTTTAACGTGAATCTGGCTTTTGCAGCATTGCTCCATATTAACCTTTGTTTTACTAAGAACTGAACTTAGCTCTGTGTCTCTGTCTGAAACACTGGTGGGCAACGTTACTCCCTGTGCCAACTGTCGGCTAAATTTTGCCTCACTTTATCTGGAGTCAGGAAAAACGTATTACATAAATGGTCCAGTCCACTAGGAGCGTAAAGTAATTCAAAAAAACAAAAATATCAGGTTTACGTCTGGGAGATTGTGTTGATGTGATACAAGGACACAAAGAAAACCTCTCTGAGCTGAGGGAAAATGAAAATACATTTTGTGGTAGATTCTGAAAACGTCAACCCAATTGACGCTCTTCTCATCAATAGAGCTTCCTTTAATATTCATCAGCTGGGGGTCTGACCCAGCTAGCTTGATCTGTTTCTCTAGAAAATATTTTATTCATCCTTCCATTTTTAGCGAAGGGAAACAAAAGCTAATCTTGTCTTGTTTTCATTTGGTTTGTTTCTTCATGTTTAGGATAACAATTCTCCTGACTCGGAGATAAGAATCCAGTTAATATCTCTGCCTGCGTATGGCACCCTCTTACGGATGTCGGGCTCTCATGATGAAGAGCTTTCCAAGGTTCATAATTTCACCATGGAAGACATCAACAGCCAGAGGATCAGGTATCAAAGAGCTATTCTCCTTCAAGCCATGCCAGTTAAAAGCTCAGTGGGCTTTCCACGGGGGTCTCTGGGATATATTATGTTAGTACAATGTATCAAAGATTTTTTTTTCCTTTCTTGACTCTTGTATTCTATGAGTTTATGAATGAGAGCATTTCCTGTGTGCAGAATTAGGTGTTTATGCATGTCTGAAATGCCAGTAGTTGGTGTAGCTTCAAATTATGGGAATTTTTTGTGTGTCCTCAATGTCATGGTGATACTTTAGGTAGGCAACACCTAAAACAGTGATTTAAAAGAACTCGGGGAATGAACGTGAAGGAGTGTTGGGAACTGAAATACCACCTCCCTTTCAAGAGGTGTGCGTTCACCTCTAAATGCAGGGATGAGATGTATTTGCCTGACTGTCAGTGTGACTCCCTGACCCAGACTGTGCTCTGGCTTTCACAGCTACTCCACCATGTTTGAGACCAGCGATCAGCCAGTTACGGACATCTTCCACTTCGCTGTTTTTGATGCTGATAACAACCGGCTTGACAGACAGATGTTCACCATCACTATCACACCTGCCCAGACAATGCCGTCACTCATTGCTTTTGCTGACCACATCACTGTAAGTGGCTAAGGATACTAGGAACAGTGACAAGAATGTCTTAGATGTGAGGAACTGAACAGTTTTCCTGGACTGAGGGGAAATCACTGAAGAAACATGGTGCTGCACATGCAATCCTGTGAGTGCAAAGGGTTAACGAATTACTTGGAGACCAGAGGAGGCTGACAGCACGGCTGCATCCCTGAAAGCTCATCCTCTATTCTAGTCAGGAGCCGGGTTCTCCCTAGGGTGTCCTGTTGATATCAGTGGAACAAGTCTGACTAATCCCTGTTTAATATGTCGTCCCTTATTTCACCAGCTTGTGTGTAAAAGATGAGCAGAATACTAGTCTGAAAACGTCTGGTGCTTTGGACTGATACACAGCATTTCAGACTCCTTATCAAAGCCTTTTGAAGTCAACTCCCTCCTTTCCAGCTTTGCATTCCCCCTCCCTTGCCTTCAAAAGGCTCTCCTCAAGAAGAAATGCAGATCTCGCCTTCCAAGAGGTCAGCATGACTCTGCCAGTTCTCTTCTTGCCCTGATAAAGCCCTCACAGGCTCCTCTTGGGGGCCAGCCAGGCTTTGTTCTTCCCGTCCCACTTCACCTCCCAGCTGATTTCATGCTTAACAGATCTAGGGGAGGATGGGACAGGACTTCAGAGACCGGACAAGCCTCTTCCATAGAGGCTTCCATTCACGTGCTGATGCTTGTTGTGTGCGTTGGCGGTAGTTTTGTCACATGCTTTTGCTTTCCAGGTGGATGAGGGGGGCCGGGTCCCACTGCTGGCTCATCACCACTTAACTGCTGATTATGATACTGCTGCCAAGGAAGACCTGAGGGTCACAGTTATCACTCTACCTATGTATGGCTACATTGAAAACACTAAGACAGGTAAACTGCTTGGCTATCTCTTCTTCCTCCTAGCTGATGAAAGGGAACGTAGGAATTGCCATGCTGGAGCACATCCGAATCTGTCTCACCGCAGCTCCTCAGTGCAGTGCTGGTTGGCATCAGTTGATCATAAAGAGCTCGTAAGGTCAGCGTTACGAGATAAACTGTCTCTGGGGAGCATTTCCTCCTGACTCTCGTTTGTTGGAGACTGGTCTATGTTGTGAGGCTGGGGCATTAAGAGCCTTTTCAAGCCCATGTGTTGTATTTTCATCATGCTTCATTTTGGCTGTCCTTGTTACACAGAACAAACTTTGCTAAATTCCTCTAAATGTCCCAGCAAGCTTTAAGGCTGTGAGAGCTGTAGCAGAGCATGGCTGGTAACGTTCTTTTATCTCACTGTGTTATCAAGAAAAGGTAGGATTTATACCATATTGTCAAAAGGTGTTCATGCAGGAGACTTGTCTGCTTAATCCTGTGTGTGGTCCTAGCAGGAGTGGCATATATCATTTTACTTAAATCATAACTTGCCTTAGTAAAATATCACCATGGGTTGGCCAGTGTAGTGGCTTGTTACAACAGTCATTGCCTTTCTTCTGGAGAGCACAGGTTGCTAACCATTACACATCATCCCTCCTAATTGTGTCCAATGAATGAACTCCAGTCTGTGCCATTTTGGTAATGGTGAGCCTCTCTCCTTGAACAGGCAACGGCTGGGAGATTTTCTTGGGTGTGAGACTTAGTTCTGCAAGGTGAAGCTTGATGTAGAGATCGTGTTGAGGCCAGATGGCACATTAGTCATTGTCTCATCTCGGAAGAAAGCCTAAGTAATTCTGGGACGTGGGATTGCTTGTACTAAGCATAAAACTTTAGCTTCCCTAATGCCTACTCTAATGCAGCAGATGTTGCTTTTTACAAAGGTCACAAGATGTGTGAAAGCCGTGTTGTAGAAATGAACATCCTTCTGCACCCTTCACAATGTGCCGTTCTTCTAATCCTGCTGCTTTTATTTTTAGTTGAGATCAGTGAATGGAACGTCCTTTCACTAGTGGTGTTCGGTTGCAGGTGAGAGTTTTGGCCCGCAGAGTGAGTCTTCTGTGACTGCAGACGCATCCTTTTCCCTTCACGATGTTCTAGAGAACAGCATTTACTATTTCCAGAGCGTCCATGAAAGCATCGAGCCAACAAGTGATGTTTTCAGCTTTTACGTGAGCGATGGCTTCAGCCAGTCTGAGGTGCAGAGCGTGAACATCACAATTCAGGTACGCCTGCGCTCTCTGGCTGCCAGGGCCCTCTCCTTTCACATAGACACATGACTTGTAAAGTGCAAGCTTTGCTCACTCCTTTGTAACAGATGGGAAGGGGATTCAAGGGGGCTTCCTTCTTCCTATCTGTTTCCTTCCTCTAGTGCAGGCACATAATTTGCCAGAGAAGAGTTGTGCATTGCAGCCTCTTCCCCAGGGCTTATTTCTCTGCTGTCTCCTGCCTTTTAGATGCAGCCATGATGCTGGATAAATTTGGAGAGACTGGTGTAGCCCATTAACGGATATCAGCACCAGTACTGTCATTTGGTAGCTTGTATTTCATTCAGGTGGGCAACTGTCTTTTCCCCTTGGCCGTTTCCCTTTTTTGACTGTGTGCCTTTGGGACCTGTGCAGCGGCAGAACGATGAGCCCCCAAAGATGGCGGTGGAGCCTGTCCGAGTGCATGAGGGCTCAGGCGTGGTCGTTACCAACGCCTCCCTCAACCTGCGGGACTTGGACACCCAGAACAGTGAGCTTGTCATCACGGTTACCAAAAGTCCTGAACATGGTAAGTCCTGACAAGCTGCGGGGGTGAGAGAGAGACAGTATGTCTTGGTGCGTCTGTGTCTGTCTGTCGTTACGCCTGTGTGTGTGTCATAGCCCCTGATGGGAGAGAGGAGCCTGGCATATTTGTATAAAGCACATAAAGTCCATTTAGTTTGGCCCAGCAGCCGCAGAGGGATTGTGCTTCAGAACAGACCTATTCTTTGAGAGCTGTCCCTCGCTATTTGTGCGAGAGGGGAAAGGGGGACCGCGTGCATTTCCCTGGGAAGTTCCCTTTTGTGTTACCCCATTTCCTATTGTGGGGGTCAGTTCCAAAGAGCTGAGCAACTAGCATCTATCTGCAGCGATAAAGCGAGGCAGGGTGTCAAGTGAAGGCTAGTGTCATGTTAAACTAGTGAGGGCTGTGCACCCTTTTTCAGAGCTCACGTACGTCACCAAATTCTCACCAGTTTTGGCAATAAGCAGATAACTTCCTTCAATTTTTCCAGCAAGGCTATGTCCTGCTCTGTGCGTCCCGCTGAGAGCTGGCACGCAAAGAGTCCCCAGCAAGCTGTCTTCTCCCCATAATTTTCACCCATCTATTGTTTGTCAGGTCATCTCCGCAGGAGGCAGACTGCTGTGGAGCCCCCGGAGCGTGGACATGTGCTGTCCATGGGCTCATCCTTCACCTACCAGGACATTTTGGATGAGCTGATCGTTTATACTCAGAGCGGTGCAGCAGCACAAACAGACGAGTTTGGCTTCTCCATCACAGATGGTCTCTACACGCAGACGGGGAGGCTGGAGTTCTTCACGGAGCTGCCGAAGAAGCAGACACCCACGTTAGCTGTCAACAGGGGCCTGCAGCTCCCAGTTGGTACGGGGAGAGGGAGGAGAATGTTATGGCTTGGTATTGCTATATGGTCCAGTCTAAACCAGTCGCTTAGCTGGATTGGCTGAAGCTGTTTGTGGACTTTCTTTCTCTGGTCCAGGCTCTGCAGCGTACCTCACAGATCAGCACTTGAAAGCAGCAGCTATTTATTCAGAAGACACAATGATTAGATTTGTCATGAAGCGGGATCCCAGCATGGGCCATCTGCAGTTGACCAAAATTGATAATCCAGTCCAGATCTCTGTCGAAGGACCTGTCAAAAGTTTCACTCAGGCTGATATAAATAAAGGTGAGAGTGCTTCATTTTCGATAATCACGGCAAGTAATATGTGGCCATTTTAGGCGGTCCTGCGAGGAGCAGGGAGTTGGACTCAATGATCCTTATGGGTCCCTTCCAACTTGAGATATTCTGTGATTCTATGATCTTTATGAGGGGAGGAGGATGACTTGAAGCAGGGAAGGGAGAGGGAAAGAAGTAAGATAAGGTTGTTGCGTTAGAGCAGAAGCACGTATCATTAAGCAAGTGTTAAAAAGTCTCTCTCAGCAGGAGAAAAAGAATAAAGAGAAAAAGTAATGAAACCCAAATTCAGAAGCTCTGTCCTGATCCCAGTCCCTGAAACCCCAAGGCCCTCAGCTTATAGTGCCAGCCTGGTTCCAAACTAAGAATTAAATGTGGCAGCTTGTAATAAACCACCTCTTTTCTCCTGTCCCTCTCTCCAGGGCACGTCATGTACAGTCACAAGAAAGGGGATCCTGGCGGAAATTTCGCCTTCACCTTTGATGTGGTTGATGCAGATGGCAACAAACTGACGGACCAGGTTTTTTATATTAGTGTATTAGGTAAAAGATAGTGCTGAAGTTATGTTTTCTTTGCTGCAGAGCTGAGGCCCTCATAGATTCCCATCCCACATGTACTGCAAGTTAAGATGTAATTCTTGAGGTGCAGTTTTTATTCACTGTTAATTCAAAGACCTTTGAAGTTTGGGGCATGGGGAGAGTTTGCGGATGTAAGGATTAGTTATTTGGCTTCTGACAAACTCACTGAAAAAGGTAGAAAAATTCCCCTTAACATCTTCATACTGTCTAGATTGTCTTTAAGACGTTACAATGTTACCGTCCCCTCGATTAATGCCGAGGCCCAGAGTACCTGTTTTGGAATTACCGGTCTGTGAGGTGTTTGTGTGTATGTTGTCTTTTGCTTGAGCCCAAGCAAAGTGTTGAATAACACCGAGGAAAGGAGGGAGACTGTCTCCTAACTCAGCTTTGTAATGAACCCTTTCAGAGGACAGATTTCCCCCCACCATCATCGCTAACAAAGGGCTGGTCTTGGATGAGAACTCAGCAAAGACGATCACAACCCTCCAGCTCTCTGCCGCTGACCAGGACAGTGAGCCGACCCAGCTCCAGTACAAGCTCACCCAGCAGCCGCAGCTGGGGCAGCTGGAGCACGCAGCCTCCCCAGGTTAGCAGGGCGGTATTTTACTCGGTCGGGTACTCCTAGCAGCAAAGCACTTGGAGGGCTTTTGAGCCCTAAAGAATCACTGCAGGAAAAATGTGCTTGGAGGCAGCAGCGTAGAATTATGTTTCCTGTTAGAAATCAAACGGTCATTAGCCCAGAGAGTTGGAGAATAGGGTGGGTGGAGGCAAGGCAGCCCGATAATCACAGATGAGGATTTATTCAGCCTCTGGGTGAGTTTATGCCCCATGGTAAACTTGCCTGGTGGACTTCGCAGATCAGTCCAGCTTGCTGCTGTGTGAATCTCCTCTTTGAGGACCTATTGCTGCCTCTGCATGACAGCCAAACCTTCAACCTTTTCTGTGACCACATATAGTAGAATTCCTGAAAGAATCCATCCCCTAATGTCCATGGTAATAGAGCCCACCTTGGTGAGCAGACAACTTGCTTTCAGTCCCCCTCTTGGGCCAGTATATCCCTTGATCCCTAAACACCAGTCTCTTTTCCCAGCCGTGTTTTGGAGAGAGGAAAAGAACTAACCGCTGGGTTAGTTTAAAAGGAAGCTACGTCGTGGTGTGATGGATACACTGGATAATGAATTCTGGTAGTTCAGAGAGGGGGGGTTGGTCAATCCTGTGAAACTCAGAAAATAAGTACCTGCAAATGTGATCTGAATTTCAGAGTTGCCTTCCACGGCCGCTGACAGTATGAGTGTCCGACCCATCTCTGATTGAATTAGCCTAAATCTACACTGTCATATAATATGCTCTTCTGATTTAGATTATACTCCTCTAAGATTATATTTCTTCTTAGAATTAGATTTCTCATTAACATGAGATTAAAGTGGAAATATCTGCAGTGTGTTTTCAAGATGCAGACAGTCCCTGTACAGCTCAGTTTTAGCGTGTGGTTTGCCTCATCTTCTCACTGTGTAAGATGTCCTCTGGCAAACACGTCGGAAGGGTAGGAATAATGAATGAAAGTTATAATAAGCAAACCCCCTGCTGAGAGAAAATTTAAAACTTGCAATATTTTTGTCTAAATTGCAAACTAAATGGTAAATCTTGTACTTTGGAGACCTGTAAGAGCTGGATTAAGGATTTTATTCCTCCTGTTATTTAAAATGTGATGATTCTGATTTCTCTGCTTTTTCATGTCTGTGATGGACTAAGAAAGATACGGAGTCACACACTGTGAAAGAGTTGTTCCCATGATCTAAACGACCTAAACCTAAGGAAGAGAGTACTAGAGTGTTGAAAAGAGAACCCAAACCTTCAAAGCTAATGAGCTCTGAAAAAATAATGAGCTCTGGAAACCTTGGCCAGTCATCCAGTTCTGGCTCATTTATTTATATCAGATCCTGGTATCATTTGTAGCGTGGCCAATATTTGTCAGTAGCCATTTAAACATGATAAACTGGTGAAAAACTTTTTGTCAGGATTTTTGTTGTTGTTAAGAGCAGCGGTGAGAGTTAAAGGCTCAAGGGCTTTTTAAAACGCTTGTCGGGTACCTTTCTGTGTCTGTGTCACACCTGATGACCTATAAAGATGTCACTATAAGTCAGTGTTGAAAAAGGGGCTTAGTCTGTTCTAAATGCAGGGGTACAAGGAGGGGAAAAGAGAGCAGAGACTTTGAAAGCATTTTTCAAAACTGCTGTGAGGCCAGGAAACCTTTTGCCCATACTCAGTGATCCCCTGGTTAGATCAGTCCTGCACGGGAGTGAAAATCCAAGTGTTACATATACTGTTTTTCTCACAGCTTCTC
Source organism: Calonectris borealis (assembly GCF_964195595.1). Classification (NCBI taxonomy): domain Eukaryota; kingdom Metazoa; phylum Chordata; class Aves; order Procellariiformes; family Procellariidae; genus Calonectris; species Calonectris borealis. The sequence continues at coordinate 82,773,334 of NC_134315.1, read as the reverse complement.
TCTGCCCTGAGAGGCCCGTCCCAAAAAGGGTGTCCTGGCAGTGTGAGGTGCCATTGTAAAATTGTAAGTCTGGGAAGAAGCCTATACTTTTTGCAGAAGGGGTGCCACTACGTTAATTTAAAAGTTGTTGAGAGGAGTTTTTAGGAGGTTCCTTGCCAGCTAAATCCCTGGCTCAGCTGAGGTTCATGGTACAGCCTGAACTGGAGCAGAACAAGCCAGGACTGAGTGCTTATGGCTAGATACGTTTAGCTCCCTATGTTTTTCCCTGCCTCACTCTTCCTATTGCATGTTTTCCCTATTGTTCTTTTTCTAGGGACAAGAATTAGTTCTTTCAGCCAGGCAGACTTGGCCTCTCGCAGCATCCAGTATGTCCACACCAGTGACATTGAAAAGCATACGGATGCGTTCACCTTTTCTGTTTCTGATGGAACGAATGAGGTAAGTCCCAGTATGGTTTTTTGCCTGAGTCAGAGCAGGCTATTGATTCTGTAGGATGTGATGGGAGTCAGTTTTCCTCTTGCGTGCTTGAGAGAGACAGTTACACGTAGCAAAGGAAATGGAACCAACCACACATGGGCTTGTCATTTGGCGATGGTGGGTGCTCTTACTTCCCCTGCTGTGAGAGATCTTACGTACCACAGGGAAGGGAGCGAGCTCTGTGAAGGGAGGGGAGAGTGACCTGAGATGTAGCCTCATGAGACTGCTTTACCAAGATTTCAGTGTCTGGTTTCATCTGCTTACCAATTGCTCCTGGAGCTCAGCTTTGATCCAGTACACTGACAACATACCCAGAAGCACAGTTAGACCCTTGAGAAATGTCTCCTTCCTACTGTCTGAAAGGGAAAAATCATAGCTGCAAATAGAGGGAGAGGGACAAAGTAGAATGGGGGAGGGAGGGAAACGTGGGTGTCCATAAATATCACAGAAAGAGGAAGAATAAATTAGTGGGGAGGGATAGAAGAGGTCATGTTCACAAGATCTGAGCTTAGAAGCTCTTCTTTACTCACTAAAGAAGGCCAAAATGAAGTGACCCAAACTCAGTGGATCACTGTGATCTCCTTAAAGCATTACTGTTTCAATGAAGTTGCACTCTTGGTAGACTGAATTCCTCAAGAGAGGCTTTTCCTCCTGTTCCAGGTGAGCCAGACATTTGATATCACCATAAACCCTGTGGATGACTCCTTACCCGTAGTGCAAAGCCTCGGGATGACAGTTCAGGAAGGTGTGAGAAAAACCATCACGGAGTTTGAGCTTAAAGCAACAGACGCTGACACAGAGGTAAGGCAGGATTCCCCCTCGCCTCCTCCCTCCCCTGTTCTGCTGCACATCTGGGCTATCAGAAAAATGGGCTTGTGTTCAAAGAGAAAGATTACAGTGAGTGTCATCATACCCTGTCTGGTCACAACATCAAACGAACAGCTTGTGGGAGAGGCCCAGTTTGTATATAAATAGATGAATCGGTGTTTGAGCAAAGCAAAGCCCTGGCTGGAGAAATGGCTTTATCTGGAATGTCTCTAAGACACATAAGCAACAAACTTGCGTGGAAAACATTTAGAAGTTGTGATCAGAGCTACTCGTTGCCCTGTCCCACCTTCTCTGTGAATATTGTGGATTCGAACTGAGCTTATGCCTAGCCTTGACACTGAGTTTATGCCTAGCACAGATGAAAATGACATTTCCTCTTCTGGGTCTGGCCGGAGGCTCAGCGGTGTCCTGTTGGCTCTACCTCACTGCGCTGCCGTTTCCCTGCAGCAAGAGAGCTCCTGGCTGCCTGTTACTGCCCTGAGCCAAAGATCCTGCCCCAAAGGTTATCGCTGCTTCCACCTCGACAGAAGTGACGAGGGGCACGTTGATTAGAACGGCTGCAGAGTGGGGGGCTGCTCTTGTGTTGGAGGGGTTGTCACGAAGGCGAGAGCCGTCTCAGAACGAGCTGAACCAATAGTTTGGTGTGATGTGTCTAGCCTAGCTCTCCCGGATTGGGGTTGTTTTGTAGATAGCCACCTTGGGAGAGGGATAAAGATGGGGCAGGGCTCAGGGTGAATCAGTTCAGCGTGCGGTGCTGCGTTTGAGCCCCTGCTTGGAAACACTGTGCTAGGAAAGCTGTCTGGGCGTAGAGTCCCTCTCCAGGTATCTCGAACTGGAAGAACCTGCGGTCCTGGGGTCACATCATCAGCTTTGCCACTCTGTCTCCTTGGTGCAGGCTGAGTCAATTACGTTCACAGTCATGCAGCCCCCTCGGCATGGCCTGATTGAACGCACCAGCAATGGGCTGCGTTACCACCAAGCCACCACCTTCACGATGGACGACATCTACCAGAACCGCGTCAGCTACAGTCATGATGGTAGCAACTCGCTGAAGGATCGCTTCACTTTCACTGTGTCTGATGGGACCAATCCCTTCTTCATTATGGAGGATGGGGGGAAGAAGGTAAGGGGAGGAGAAGGGATGGGAGCTAATAGAAAGCTATGTCCTCTCAGAGAAGGGGAGACTTAGCTGCTGTCTCTCCACTGAAGATAAGGGCTGAGTGTTCTCAGTTATGTGGCGCCATATGCTTCTTCCCTGGTGTACCAGCCTTTGTGTGTGCAAACTCGCCCCAGGACCTTGATCCCAACAGAGCTGAAGGGAGCAAAGTTGGAAATATGGTGGATGAGACTCTGACTCCCAGAGTAACAGCCTTCTCTCTGAACTTTTGTCAGGTTGTGACAGCAGCACCGCAGCGCTTCAAAGTGGACATTCTCTCTGTGGATGATGGGACACCCAGGGTCGTCACCAACCTGGGTTTGCAGTGGCTGGAGTACATGGATGGCAAGGTAATTGCCTGCCTGGGTTCAGCTTAGATTGTTTCTCAGGCTGTTCCAGGAGAAGGACCTTCACAGAAGAACCTCCTGATCCTTCAGCATTTTTATTTTTGTGATAGAGAACAGGTGTCCCTCTGTACCCATGAAGTGTCTCGGAAAAGGCAGAGGTGTGCAGGGGTGCCTGCACTGCAGCTCCATTAGCTGAACCAGGCAACGTGGCTCCAGGGCACTAAACTGCTCCCTGGACCACCTCCTTCCCTTACATCAGCAGGACCACCAAGCCTGGCCCTTCTTGGCTCTTGCACGAGTCTTGCATGCCTTCCTGGGCGGACACGTCCTGCCCCTTGTCCCTCCTCCCCAGGGTGGTATGTTTTCAGCTTTGATGATGGCGGAGAAGTCTTGATTATGTGCCGCAGCAGCCATGGTAGCGATATATGGCTTTCAAAGAAATGCGGTGTAGGGATTTCCTGCTGTGACATGCCTTTGTTTTGCTGAAGTCCAAACAAAACCCCAGGAAACTCTCTCTTGTGCTTGTTTTTGAGGACCCAGCATTAACCGCAAAGAAATACTTCGGTTCTTCCCAGGAAAAAGGGTTGGAAGGCACTGTAGTAAGAAATTGTGTTAAGAAGTGGCTATCTCAGCTCAAATTCCTGACTTCAGAAAAAGGACTCCTGCAGCCTCAAGCAGTTCAATTCTCTCTTTTTCTCCTGCTGTTAAAGGTGTTTTCTTTTTAAAGAGAAAGCAAAACGTGGTGGATCTGAGGCACATCCGTGTGAGGTCATTTGAAAGAGGACTAGTGCAGGCTCACTGAAGCAGCATGAACGGTCCTGAGTGAATCGTTCAACTTGAGGCTGTCTGCAAATGTTCTGCGCAAAGCCAGGCCTCACCTAAGCATCAGCACAGTTCATGGAGCGGTGGTTTCCAGGTGAAACCAAAAGATTTGCCGTAGCTTTTAGCCCCAGCTAGATAGGGCTGGCCAGCTTGTTCTGAATTTGCTTTTCTTTGAGCCACAATGGTTTTTTTATTAAACAAACCAGATGTGAGGCAGAATTTGAATCCTTTCTGTGCTGTCAGACACCTTGTGGGGCATCTGTCTGTTCAAGGCCGCTCGGTGCTTTTACATCCCCTGGCTTTTCCCTCATGGAGCCCTGTTTGACAGAGGGATGGTTGGGCTTTTTGGATGAACAGTCAGTCAGACTTGCACTGCTGGATCTCCAGAGTTTTATTCCCTTGGTTTGGCTTTAATCCAGGCAACCAATCTAATCACTAAGAAGGAATTACTGACGACAGATCCTGACACAGATGACAAACAGCTGATCTATGAGATAACAAGCGGTCCCAGAAATGGTTACGTGGAGAACAAGCTGAAACCAGGGACAACTGTGACCACCTTTACGCAGGGTACGGAAGTGTTGAGCTGCATACTGTTGCTTTTTTCCTTCAGCTGCTTCAGTTTATGAAGATAGCTTGGGGGGGTAGGGGGGAAAGGTGGGAGGGGAGAAAACACGGGGCAAATCTCAAAGGTGTGTCAAAAATAAGAATTGAACTTTGCTCTCAATTGCAGAAATCCTATAATTTCTTATAGATGCCAACCTGTGTCCTGTAGCACACCCAGGTTCTCCAGACTTGTTAGAGCTGGAGATTTGACTTGGGACAGTAAAGAGGAGTTGTAGATACTGCACGTGGATCTAATCATCACAAGGTCTGGTAGATGTTTAGCCAGCAGTGCAGAGTCAACAACGTGTGGAAAGTTCAGTGTTGCAGGACTGAGGGGCCCTCTGTTAGGAAGGGGAGGCGAGGGAGTAACTGCTTCTACGCCAGTGTGCTCTGTCTGATCGCTGCTCCCTCCAGACTCCCCCGGGCAGGCTGAGAGTGAACTTGCAGCGCAGCCTTTTTTTAGCATTTCTGCTGCTGCGGTTTGCAGAGCCTCGCACCACACTGCATTAGGTCCTGTACAAATGCAGTCAGCAGTTCTGCCTGTCCCTTCTCATCAGGCCCTGCCAGCCATGCCTGGCCTCCCATGTGCTCAGGGGGAAAAAAAAAAAAAAAAAAGAAGTAAAAAAAAAAGTAAGAGACCTATGTTATTTTAGGGCTGAAGCTTGGGAAACATATATTATACTGCAGAACGTCAGAGAGCCCGAACCATCTCAGCAGTGAGAAGGAGCCCTGTTAGGACATGCCAGCTTATAGGAGATGAAATATGCGCTGCCCAGGCAAATTCATATTTCTTTTATTTCATCAAAGCTACTTTAAATTTACCTTATTTTTAAGAATGAGCCATTATAGATAAAGACTAGGCAAGGGGATGTCTTGTTACAGCTTGTAGGCTGGCTTCTACAACAGGTAAGACTGAGGAAGTTAGAAAAGCTGCTGCAGCATAAAGGGCGTGCGGAGAACCCGATCCCTGCGGCCACGCGGATCTACATCTCCGCACTGCTTGTCTGTAAAACTGCCATTGAATTTCTGGGTTGGCTCATTGGATGTCTCCTCCCGGCAGAGGATGTGAACCAGGGCCTCATTCGGTACGTGATGCGTGAGGAGAAGGTTCAGGAGACCATGGACAGCTTTCACTTCCTAGTGAAGGACAGCAAACCCAATGTGGTCAGTGGCAACATCTTCCATGTCCAGTGGTCTCTCCTCAGCTTTACGTACGCCAGGTAAATGCACGGGGTTTACAGCGCTCTTCTGGGTCTTATCTGGAGTGAGGCAGGTTGAGCTCTGTAATACGTGATTGGACCTTCAGCATGGAAATGAAATTCTGGGGCAGTTAGCGTCATTTCTGCCTGTATTTCCCTGGCACCCCGTCAGGACTGAGGTCTCACTGCTGTGCAGCACCACGGGTGGCAATTCCTGTGGAATTTAACGCTGTTGATTTCTAGGGCAGGGGGAGCCGACAGCAGCCGGTGTGGAAGTGGGGACTCATGCACGTGTCAGTGAGGAAAAGTGCCTGCCGGGTTAAACGATGGAGCGGGGTTGCTGAATAGCTGCCACCTGCCCAAGTCCCTGATTAGTAGTGTCCCTCGGATTTTCCGTGGAGGCAACAGTCAGCTTGAGTCTGTGGTGCTCAGTATCTGCATAAACACACGGGGTTTGCTCTCCAGCCTCTTATTTGTATCTGCGTGATACGTTTCCAGCTACAGCGTCAGAGAGAGCGCAGGCTCTGTGAGCGTCACCGTGAGGCGGGTTGGTAACCTCAACCAGTACGCGATCGTCTTGTGCCGCACAGAGCAGGGAACGGCCACCTCCAACTCCGGTTCACAGCCGGGAGAGCAGGACTACGTGGAGTATGCAGGGCAGGTAGGTTGGGGACCCCAGGAAAGGGAAGGTCTGACTACACGTGCCACCAAGCCTGGATGAAAGAACTGATAAAAACACATAGGAGAGTGTGTTTTCTTTCTAAAAATTTGTGGTTTATTTGCTTTCAGAAGAGGGTCTCTTTTTTCATCAGTTTTTTATGTTGGCAGATATGCTTTGCAGCAGTGTTCTGACAGACCACAAATGTTACAGGCTTGCCTGAGTAGGAATGTCACTCCTGATCATGCAAAGGGCTAAAACCGTGACGCAGATCAGAAGGGGTAGGGGTCTACGCACTGCATTTGCTGCTGCCTTTGACCTCCACCAGCCATTTATGCTTGCTTAAGGTCGGTGTCTGATGCCACCCGTGCACAGTGTATGTGACTCAGGCAAGGGTAAGGCAGGAAGGACAGAAAGTTTCAGACCCCAGTCCAAAGAGAGCAGCCCACTTGCTGCCTTCCAGGTGCAGTTTGAGGAGCGGGAGGACACCAAGGCCTGCACCATCGTCATTAACGATGACAACATCTTTGAGAGCATGGAGAGCTTTGCCGTGGAACTCAGCATGCCGGCTTATGCTCTGCTGGGGAACATCACCCGGGCCACGGTCACCATCACCGACACGGAGGACGAGCCCACCCTGCAGTTCGACAGGAAGACGTACCACGTCAGCGAGAGCGCCGGTTTTCTCTCTGCTCCTGTTGAAAGGAAAGGTGGGTCGAGCTGGGCAGAACGACTTTGTGTGCTCCCCTGGGGCTCTGCGGCACGGGAGGGAAAGCAGCTCCGCAGGCAGCGCTGTGGGTGAGACGTGCAGAGTCTGAACCCACGCGGCAGAGAGGGTGGATGGGGAGCCCTGGAGACAACAGTAAACTGGGGACAGAGAGAAGTGAAGCACCTGTGGACAGACGGTGAAGTATGTGTGCCTGCCTAGAGCTTGGATTTTAATTCTGTGCTTTATAGATAATAGAAGTGGTTTAGTGCCTGTATCCTTCAGTCTTCTATCACAAGACTAGGATTACTGCAAAGCTGCTGAGGAGTCTTTGCCGTATATACCTTTGCCAGGCTCAGGCAAACGATTCTTTCCCGCTGGCAGGCAAATAACAGTGACCCCCAAAACAAGTGGTGTTCCCTGGGGTTTCCTTGTCTATGATTTTGGGGTGATTGTTCGATTTTTTGGAAGTAGCTTTGTAGTGGCGCAACTGAAATGACAAGCGACAGCGCAGGGCAGATGTTTTGTTTTTTTTTTTTTCTCTTTCCCAGCTCTGCTGTAAGATTCACCAATCCAGTTAAAACTCCTGGCTTTTGGATTCATTTCCCCTCCCAGCGTGAGCAGGAGCAAACCCTTGTATTTATTTGCTGCTTCTCTGTGATCTAGATACTGTGTTTTAGGTGGATCCTGTCACTGTACTGTATATTCTTTAATAGGCAAGTGCCACCTGTTTTCTGATCATAGTAACCAAGAGTGCAGATTTGGAGTATGGAAGTCAGAGCTAAGCCAGCTTTTATGCAAGTTTAGGAGCAGGGATGGTGTTCTTTTTTACTCCTTACCCTCTTTTCTGAATGCTGCTTTATTATTTAAGTGAATGGTGTCGCGAATGCACCTCCATAAATGGTGTCTCCACCAAATAGAGTAAAAGTGTTTCCATGGCGTTATGGTTTTTTTCTGTTGCGTCTTAGGGGATACCAGCAGCACTGTGTCTGCCATCTGCTACACTGTCCCCAAATCGGCCAAGGGAAGCAGCCTTTATATGCTGGAATCCGGCTCCGACTTCAAGTCCCGGGGGATGGCGGATGACAGCCGCATTGTTTTTGGTCCGGGTGTCACCATGACAACATGTGACGTCACGCTGATCGATGACAGTGAATACGAAGAAGAAGAGGAGTTTGAGATTGTATTGGCCGATGCCTCAGATAATGCACGCATTGGCAGCCGGGCTTCAGCCAACGTCTTCATCGGTGGTCCCAACGATGCCTCTACGGTGTCCCTGGGGAATGCTACTTTTACCGTCAGTGAGGCTGCAGGTGAAGAGTAGCAGGGGGCTCCCCGAGGGCCGCTCCACGCCGCGTTGGGGTGCTTACCGTCAAAGCATGCTTTCACCAGGAAGAGGTATCAGAAGGAGCGATTTAGGGCACAGCAGCAGAATTGTAAAAGATCTGCAGTGGATTTCTGTTCTTCCCTCTGCCCCTGTGGGGAAGGTTGGGGGTTGTTCTCTGCAACAGCCTACGCTGAGTGCAGGAGCAGTGGTGAAGGGAGAAGGGCATGCTGAAGGGAAAGGAGTGCTTTTGTGGTGTGTGGCTGCTTTCTCATCTCGGTTCTCTCTCATGTGCAACTGGTGATGCAGGAAACATTGAGATTCCAGTCCTCCGACAGGGACCTGATCTCTCAACCCCCATCTCGGTGTGGTGTGCCACTCGGACGTCAGACCCTCCATCTGCCAGCCCGGGCATTGATTATGTCCCCAGCTCCAGAAAAATAGAGTTCAGGCCAGGCAAGACAGAAGAGGTGAGGAGCCACTTTGACTCCTGATGAGTCTGCCCTGTCTGGTGACACTTCTCTCTTGTTTACCTTCATACTCTATATTTGCCATTTGCCTGTTCTAAAAATCCTCTCAGGGCCACTTGAGAATTGCTAATGAATCTGCCAGGCACAGATTCACATCTGATCACCCCTACAGCCAGAGAAGATTCAGTCAGGCCACCTCTCCCAGAACAGAGATAGCTGCCTGTTCTCTGAAATGATATGCTGGATTTACCTAGAACATTTTTTCCATTGATTAATGAATTCAGAAAAGGCCTGACATAATGACTTTAAATTAGACACCCAAATGTGAGTGCCGGGAAGGATGACAGCTTTGCAGCTCTGAAAGCAGGACTTCTGCTTTCCTTCTAGTTCTGCACTCTGACAATCCTGGACGATGCGCAGTACCCGGTGATAGAAGGGCTGGAGACATTTGTTGTTTATCTCAGCTCACCCCATGGAGCTGAGCTGACAAAGCCGTTCCAAGCGATCGTGGCCATTAATGACATCTTCCAAGATGGTGAGTAATCCACGGCAGTCCATCCTAGCTCTTCCTTCACACTTCCACGCAGCAGGAGGCTAGTCCATGTTAGGTTATTTCTAGGCTGGATTTATCCTGTTTTCCTGGGATCCTCCCATTCCATTTGGATGCCCCGCTTCTTTCCATGCTTCACTGTCCACAAGAGCTTGGAGTCTTTGGGAGTGCAGAATGAATTTTCCTGTAGTGTTCCCTCACTTTCAGCCTGCTTTGACTCCTCTGCTCAGAGCTCAGTCCTTGTTTCATGCTTTCTGTGGGCCAAAGTCCCCCTCACTATGTGAGAAAGTCTCACTGCATTTACTTTCTCTTGTGTTTTAACGTCTCTTGTGTTTGCTTGCCTAAGGCAAGCACACACTGTATAATCTAACTTTGTAGTAGTCTGTAATAATTTCTGCCTTTGTATCTTTTGTTGAGGTCTGCCCTCTTTGCTGCAAGCTATTTGTTCTGTCTGTCCACAGACAGTAGGATAATGCTTTGAGTCATAGCATCCATTTCACTGCTGAGTCCTCATATAATCCCTTCCTGACGTGCCTTGCAAACACACCATCCCTGTACCGCCAGCCCTGTCTTGTTCTCCAGCGCATTGCAACTGCACCAAAATGTTCGCGAAGGAACAAGTTTAATCAGCTGCTGGAGTAGGTGACTGAGAGGTGACGAGGAGAGATACCTTCTTTCTGAAGCGCTGCAGGCTCTGCTGATCCCGTGCTTTGTAGAAGGATGACGGCAGTAATGGTCGCTTGTTTGTTTGAAACCAAATCCTGTATTGAGGCACAGTAAAGCTGCCGTCTTATTCTCTGGCCGTCAGACTCCATGCAGCAGTTCTCCCAGGGTCTGTATGCCTCGATTAGCTCCTGTCTCTCTGCGGAGCTTGAACACTTGACTCTTTCTGTTGCCTCCTGCAGTACCAAGCATGCAGTTCACCAAGGATACGTACACAGTGAAGGAGAAGGAGGGTACTCTGCACATCCCCATCTTCCGCACCGGGGACCTCAGCTACGAGTCCTCCGTCAGGTGCTACACACAGAGCCAGACAGCAGAGGTCATGGAGGACTTTGCAGAGAGGAGAAACGCAGAGGAGTCTCGCATCACTTTCTTGAAAGGGGAGAAGGTGAGCTGGACCTGGCTTATAGGGAGAATGAAGAACCATTGATGGGAGAGGTTCAGATCCCCTCCTCGACTCTGCATTGTCAGAGGGAGCTGACAGAGGCTGTCCAAATGGCTTTCGTAGACGCTTAAAGTCACAAATTTTTGTGGTCCTGGAAATATGACACAACTCTGAAGGGGTCGTTTGTTTCATGATAAAACTGGTTAAAACATGAAACGCAAATCCTCCCTGTCAGTAGGACTCAGGATTGTTGTAGCAGAGAGCTGTCGGTTTGTGGAAGTAGATGTCTTCACTGCTGTGTCTCATCATGTAACCGTGTGGTTTGTCCACACTGAAGTGGCAGCATTAAAAATAGAAGTGTTTCTTCCGGGATTGACAGTACTTAGACATTAAACCCTAGATAGTGAAGTACCGTGTGGCCTTTAAGTGGCTTCAGGGGATTTATGAATGTTTGCTGTTTTTTCCTGCTTACTTGGCTTTAGGTGAAGAACTGCAGTGTTTATATCAGTGATGACTCTGCCTTTGAACCAGAAGAGCAGTTCCAGGTCTGTCTTGGTAGCCCGCTTGGAAACCATTGGAGCGGAGCTAGGATTGGAAAGATGGACATGGCGACCATCACTGTCACCAATGACGAAGATGGTAAGCAACGAGACTCAACAAGGATGTCGGAGTTGTAGTGTAGGACGCAGTTCCAAGGTAGTCAGCACAGTCTCGTCAACAGTTTGTGGTTTAATTTAGTGCACGTGAATGCCTTCACGGTCACAGCTCTGCGTGCAGGTCACTGATACGGTGGCTTTGTGCACTGGACTGGTCTTAAGGGAGGGATTGAATAACAGTGGCTTGAACCCACCCTTTGTCCCATTTCCCCTTCCCCTGCAGTTGCACAGGGAGTTGCTGTGCTTCCCCTGGGAGATGTTGCCTTCCCTCCACGGTGTCACAGCCTGGAGAGATCTGTGGGGAAGAAGGGGGATGCCAGGTCCCTCTGGTGTGACTGCCAAAGGGGGCTGTAGCATCACCACGTCGCATGGATTTGAGGGCGTGTGGTTCAGTGGGAGGCAGGGAATGGGAGAATCGTTTGCCATCCTCTGTAGCCCAATACATGTGTTGGTTGGATTTTGCCCCACCGCTTGCCCTAATTCACGTCCAACCCTTACAGCTGCAGTTTTGGGCCGCTGCTTTGAGGAGCCCCTTGCTCTGAGGCTGTGTAGGTAGAGTCTAAAAGGAGCTGAGTTTAGCTCACCCCAGTTGCTGAATGCCCTTCATCTGTAAACAGTCAGCTGGTGTGCAAACCTGGGACCTTTTCTTCACTGCTGTTTCTTTAGCACCCACCATTGAGTTTGAAGAAGCTGCGTACCAAGTACGGGAGCCGCCTGGCCCGGAGGGTGTTGCTGTTATAAATATCAAGGTGGTCCGGAGAGGGGATCAGAACAGGACCTCAAAAGTCCGCTGTAGCACCCGCGACGGCTCAGCCCAGGCCGGAGTGGATTACTATCCCAAGAGTCGAATGCTCAAATTCAGCCCAGGTAAAGGGTCCTTGGAGGGAAGGTTAGAGGTGGTGGCGTGACCAGTGACATTTTGTGTATATCAGAAAGGAGCATTGAAGGGAAATATTCAGGAGATTTGGAAAAAGCCACTTTTTGCATGAGGTTTACAACACAACGCAGGTCTAACTGCTCCCGGTGAAGTGAACTGCATTAGCTGTAAGAAGGCATAATATACTTTTAGATTTTGGGGTTTAGATTTGATTTGAGGTTTGATCTTGGGCTCATTACAGTCTTTGTGGGAAGAAACACCTATCCAGCTCTTCAGTGTGTTACAGGTGGGGTGCAAGACTTTTCCCCTTTCCTTGCGTTAGACATGTCCTTTCCCCTCCCCCCTTCTGGTTGCCTAATTATTCTCAGTTCAAACACACTGGTGTTCTGAGCACCAGCCCTCTCCGCTCCACAAGCAGAGTGCCAAGCTGCTGCCCAAGCAAGGGCGACAATGAAAAGGAGGAGGGAATGAAAGCCCGGAGGTGGTGAGCTCTTTACTGAGCAGACTGGAAATGCCTAAGGAGACAGAAAGATGGTTGAGACTTTCTGCTCACTGGAATTAGTGTCACTTGAAAAAATGGGGAGGCCATCCCAAACCTTGCCATGTTTTCTCCTGTGTATAACATTTCATCCCTTTACAATGCCCCGCTGGATGAGAAGGATCTGGGGTTTGGTTTGTTTGGGGTTTTTTTTTCTGTTTTTTTGGTAACGTATTTTAAATATACTACATAGACCACGTATTATGTGGACTTTTTTAAAGTGTGACTCCTCTGGGCTGCAGCCGTGCACTCTGCTATGGCTATAATTTTGTTATCCAAAAAGGCTGAACTGTTAAATGAAGGGTGATCAGAACAGAAGAAGAAACACTAGCATCTGGCAGGTGAGAGCGAAGTGGTCTTCAGAGGATGTAAGGCTCAGCAGAGATCTTTCAGGATCCAGTGCAACAGCTCAGACCATGTTGCTGGACCAAGAAGCCCTCACCAAACAGTTTTGCATACTGGTGCGCGAGATGCTCGCGGCAGGGGTGGGATGTACTTTGGATCACAGATTTTTGCTACAGACAGCTAACACAAGACAAGCATTATTAATCCTCAGATGGCATCTGCTAGTAAATCTGTCACCTGATCAATTGGATCACTTGTCATAGCTGGAGTTTTATGTATAGAGTAGACTCCTGTGTGGACGGGGCTAAATTATTAGCAGCAATGAGCGGCAATAAAATTTATAATGCGTATTTTATCATAATGTTTCAGCGGTCATAGCCTAGACCAGCTGTGCAGTTTTTTTATGAGAACTTCAGAGATACATCTGATGATGAGTTGAGTTCTGTTTCTCTTGCATTTCCTCTCACAGGTGTGAACCACACCATGTTTAAGGTGGAGATCATGTCCAATGAAGACCGGGAGTGGCATGAGTCCTTTTCTCTGGTGCTGGGTCCAGATGATCCGGTGGAATCTGTTCTTGGAGATACCAGCACTGCAATAGTGACTATTTTGGATCAGGAGGCAGCAGGGAGCCTGATTCTACCAGCACCTCCCGTGGTAAGTTGCCCATTGCAATGGATGGGATTTAGTACCCTTCAAGTACAGACTGAAAACCCTAGTGGGGTTTCCGAAATAAAATTAAGAGCTGCGATGATGTAGCAGGCTTGGAGTGTGTGGGAGGATTGCCTTTTTTGCCCCTCCCCTCCCCCCCAGGCTAACGCTGCCATCTTGTATCCGTACAGGTCGTCACCCTGGCTGATTACGACCGTGTGGAAGAAGTGACCAAGGACGGTGCTAAGAAATCCCCTTCCCCAGGCTATCCGCTCATCTGTGTCACTCCTTGTGACCCTCACTTCCCCAAGTACACGGTCATGAAGGAACGCTGCAGCGAGGCTGGGATCAACCAGTCTTCAATACAGTTCAGCTGGGAAGTAGCAACCCCCACGGATGGGAATGGAGCCAGGTCGCCTTTTGAAACCATCACTGACAAAACGCCGTTCACTAGCGTCAACCATAAGGTACGTGGCTAGGTACCGGCACGGCTGCGAGAAGCTGCAAGAGTGCATGGCGTAAGTCAGCGAGGGCTTGGGGCAGCTCTGTCCGTTTGTGTACTGTGTGATCACTCACATGTGAAATTCAGTTGCGTTCCTGCGGCTGAAAAGTCACGGACCTGAAAAAGTGGCTGTGCCTGAATAAGAGCTCAGCACGCTGATGTGACCTGTGTTACCAGGGCTTGGCTGTGGGATTGTCTGCTTTCTTTCCGTCCTGCTCAAGTCGCAGGAAGAGCATAGCTTCAGTTAGGAACCGCTGATCCTTCAGGCACTCATTTTGCTGCATTGCTCCGCATGTGGCCTGAGACCTCTCTGACCCTGGACTGTTCATGTCCTGCCCCACAAACAGAATTGCTGTTTTCCTCTGAGGGCTTTTCCCAGGTGCTCCCAACTGTGATGTCTCAGCTCTTCTCAGGCATCCAGGTGTGTTTCTAGACCATGCCTACTTGTGCATGAGTCTGAGACATTTTTAGCGGGTAGCGCACACTTCAGTTACACAGAGATTAAAACCTAAAATATCCTTGGATTTGGGAATTGGCATGAGACATATGGGTGCTTCTTTGAGGATTTTTTTTTTCTTTTGGCTTCAGAAAATTTAACACTGTTCTTCACTGTTCTCCTGTTGACGTGGGAAGTAGCTGTGAGCACTCAGACACTTCAGTAAATCCCTGGTGGCAGGAGACAGATGGAGCCTGCCAGATCATAACAGCTCAGGCTCCCTCTTCCCCTCCCTTCAGTATTTGGGCAGAGTTAGGAAGCTGTAAAGCACCCGACATACTCGAGCATCTCCTGCAGCCTAAGTAACAAGAGGCCAATCACACCCGCACGCCCAAGTGGCCAAGCAGACATCGGCACGCGCGTGCTCCTAGTTTGCGTTTGCGTGCGCCTCGCCTCCACGCTGCCTCAAAACACCAGCACAAAGTGATTTTGCTACACGGTCAGATGTTGCAACGCTGGTGTGTTTGACCCACATGCGTGTTTCTCCCTCCTCGTTCCCCGCAGGTGCTGGACAGCATTTACTTCAGCCGGCGGTTCCACGTGCGCTGTGTGGCCAAGGCTGTGGACAAGGCTGGCCATGTGGGGACGCCCCTGAGAAGCAACGTGGTTACCATAGGCACAGACAGCGCCATTTGTCACACTCCTGTGGTCGCAGGGACGGCCCGAGGTTTCCAGGCACAGTCATTCATTGCCACTCTCAAGTACTTGGATGTCAAGCACAAGGAGCATCCCAACAGGTACGAGCCTGGAGAAGGGCAGAGTGCAGTCCTTCCCCGCGCCCCCCAGACTTACAGAGCTGGCTTGGGTCGAGAGGAGAACGTGTGTCTGAAGTCTGTCCATGCAGTGTGCCCTCTTGAACAGCGTGGGGTGCTCAGGGTAGCGCTCCCACTCTTTTCCTCGCACCCGACTCTGCTGAGGGGGTGCCCTTCCCCTCAGGGAGTTGGAGTTGGTGGAACAGCTTAAGGAGCAGGTGTGGAAATGGGGAAATCTGGCTGAAACTGAACATCAGGCTGGCACTAGCAGGCTCACCCTGTCTGTGCTGTGCTGCTGTGGGGTGCGGGGTAAGGCGTGGGGCTCCCGTGCCTGCTAGGGCTGCTTTTTTCTGCTGTCTCATCCACTACTTGTTGCAGAATCCACATCTCGGTGCAGATCCCCCATCAGGATGGTATGCTGCCCCTCATCTCCACTCTGCCGCTGCACAATCTGCATTTCCTTCTCTCCGAGTCTATCTACAGGCACCAGCATGTCTGCTCAAACCTGGTCACCATCAGAGACCTCAGAGGCATCTCAGGTAATTTTTAAAGCCAACTTTTGCTTTCTGAACTTGGGGGTAGGGAGAAGCCAGTAAGGAAATGCAGAGAAGAAGGCTTGGTCTTCCTGTGGGCTCTCCTGACATTATGTAAGTAATAATTAATCTTCCTGTAGTGACAGCAGTGAACAGAGTTGCCCCGGTGAAGATGAGATGTGATGTATGGGAACGTTGAAAAGATGATGGGGTAAAGCAGCATTGCTCTGTTTGAGGAGGTTGTAGGTTCAGACCGTTTCTGCTTTTCAAATCTGTCTTGTGATATCCATGTAGTTAGAGAGGGATCCACAGGGAGTGGATCACTGTGTCTGTGTCACTGAGGTCTCCAGCGTGGCAACAAGAAGCAGTAAAAGCAAATTCACTGCTGAAGTAAATGCCAGAGCCGAAGAAAAAAGGCAGTTTGTGTCTCTAACACTCAGGGTACTGGGGTCCACACTTGTTCCGTGGTGGGCAGGGCATTGTTGTACTTTATTCTGTTCATTTCATACTCAAGCTGTTCTGCATTTCTTAGAGTTTAACTTCAACCTTTCATTAGTAGGTTTGGTTTTTAGGATTCTTACCCCATTCCTGTAACATTTTCCCCTGTGAAGACCTGTGTATATTCAGTTTGACCGCTAGGATAATGGAGAGGAGCCCGTTAAGTCCCTAATATAATAAAAGTCACTGACATGATTTGAGAGCGAAAATGGGACCTCAGTACTTGTCTTCAAGCTCTTTAAAATCTGGAGTGATCAGTGTCCTGATGTCTCTTAATCCCAGAGGCAGGGTTTCTGGATGAAGTGACCTATGACAGCATCATTCTCGGTCCTGGCTATGACCGCCCTTACCAGTTTGACCCCACGGTGAGGGAGCCGAAGACGATCCAGCTCTATAAGCACCTCAACCTGAAGAGCTGCATTTGGACTTTCGATGCTTATTACGACATGACTGAATTAATTGATGTCTGCGGAGGCTCTGTCACCGCTGACTTCCAGGTGAGATGCCATATCCCAAACTCTTCCACATAATCCCGATCTTTCTCAATTCTTAGGCAAAGCTCCGCTTTGTGTTCATGAATATTTGCTAGGTGTGTTTGCTGCTCTGCTCTGTACAATTGGAGCATGGTTTTTTTCCCCCTTTTACCTAGAAAAGAGGTAATGCTTTGTGAAATGCATTTAATTAGTTTATTTTGGTTGGGGTAGCATAGGTTTTATTCTCTTAATCTTCAGAGCGCTAGTAAAATACTTTTCTAAAATACAAGGATGTACTAGAAATACAAAACATTCTCACCTGTGCTCTATTCTTTTACAATTTTGACTGTATTCTTAGCCAATATAAATGAGCAAAGAACAGAGCAGAAGCACATCAGTTCGTACTCCTCAGTGGAGCGAGGTCATGGGAATTTATAAGTAATTTCTTAATTAACCGACTGGCAGACCAAAAGCCAGAAATGTTCTTCTTTAAAAAAGCAGTTTTCGCTACTAGATGTGTCTCACTGCCCTCTCATGGATGGATTATACATGTACATCTCACTCAAGTGAGTATCAAATTTACGTTAGATTCTTGTTTTAAATTCCCAGTCAGAATGTTACGGCCAACATCATCTTTTTTAATTCCTGCCAGTCTGGAGTACTTTGTTAACTGTCCTTTTATAGCTCCAATTAGTTGCACAAATCCAGAGAAGCTACTTAAACTGAACAGCTGCAAAATTTATTACTTGGAGACTGGCACCAACCAGTCTGGAATGTCTCTCTGAGCTCTCTCAGGGGCTTGCAGAGTACAGCTGCGCTCCGCAGGTAATAAATGGTGTGTATATATAGCCTGAGAGCTGTGGTATTTCAGATGCTCTTAGGCCAGGCCTGAGCAAGCAGAATTGCTTATTTTTAATTCACAGAATTGGAAACTGAGGGGTTTTTGAGGTGAAGTTGTGACCACAGCTCCTTCTGTACCACGACACCAGTGTGCTTTAGCACTTATCCTTATTTAAAACACAGGTTTGTCTAAAGCACCTACAAGTAAAGTTAAAGAAAGTTCAGACAGTCATCTCTGACTTAATTGTACGGGTTTTGTAGTACGTGAGAAGCGCTTTGCGCTTGCATATTTTTTTCCCTGCAGTTCATTTTTTTTTTTTTTCAAATGGCAGTCCAGCAATAACTTTTTTGTAAATCAGCTAATTGTTTGCCAATAATGCTCAGTCTTTATGGAGCAATGAGATCATATTGCTTTAGAAATACTTCATCCCCACATTATCCTCCCTATGTTTAGGACATCCATAAAGGAGTCTTCTGTTGCAGGTACTCTGGCTTTTTCCCCCCCATTTGCAAAGCAGAACGCGAATGCAGTGGGTGCTGTGAGTCTGGGCCAGTGTCTCTCCATTGCAAGGTGCATAACCACCTTTTTTGGGTTTTATTGACAGGTACGGGACTCTGCTCAATCTTTCTTAACAGTCCACGTCCCGCTCTATGTGTCCTATATTTACGTGACAGCGCCGAGAGGTTGGGCTTCTCTTGAGCATCACACAGAGATGGAGTTCTCCTTTTTCTACGATACTGTTCTCTGGAGGACGGGTAGGTCCGAGGCATTCGAAGGGAGAATCGGTTTGTTCTTGTTTTTGTCTTTTTCTTAGTTTCTGCACTGCCACCGCAGTCCTGAGCACGAGTGGCACTCACTGAAGTAAAGGGCATGCAGGTGTAATTGCATGTGCTTGGCAAGGGGGCTGTCACTTCCCCCCAGGCTCGCTCTGCTGATGGGAACAGTTGTCACTGAACCCTAGAAAGTGCTGCAGGAAAAGAACTCTCTCTTCATCAGGCTCTCCACAGCCAGGCAGAAGTTGCTCCCTGTGGGATATTTGGAGTGATTTCTCCGACACTTTTCAGTGATTCTCGTGTGGGAGCTGCAGTCACGTTCCTCAGCCTCCTGGCTCTCACGGATGGACTTTTTCCCATAGTATCCCCTTGTTTGTTAAACGGCAGTACCCCCACCAGCGAGCCCTAAGTCGTTCCTATCCTCTGCTGGTGGTTACATCCAAGACCTAACACCCGTGCGTCTACGTGTGGTTTATCCTGTGCCTGCGAGTCTTCTATTTCCAGCTTGTTAATTCTCTTTTACCACAATATTTGGAGCTGGGCGTGCTGTGAACCCCTGCCTGCAGCCTTGAGCAGTATTGCCGCTCGAAGGGCTACGAGGAACAGACAGTGCCTCGCCTGGGATTTTATTCTGCCAGCGGTGACACTAAGTATTGTAGAGGAGGGGCTTGCAGAGCTTTGTTCATGGAGGGCCACTCAGGAATTAAGGCCAGGAGTACCCAGAAACAATCATCTACAACTTATTATGTAAAATAAGTTACATTCACCTACATACATACATAGGGGGGAACTCAGTATATTTACTTCCTTTATGCCTGAGTGAGACTTAGGCGGCACGTGGGGGTAATGGAGGAAGCGTACAGCTGATTGAGAATGATCCCAATTAAACCATGCCTTTTTGGAGCTCTTTCAAATGCTTCTGGAGCTACGCGGGGCTGACAGAGCCCACCTGAGGACCGACTGTGCTGTGTGGCTTCCCCGGTGACTTTTTTCTTGCTGCACTGTGCAGGGATTCAGACGGACAGCGTTCTCTCAGCCCGGCTGCAGATAATCAGGATCTACATCCGTGAGGATGGCCGGCTGGTTATCGAGTTCAAGACACAGGCCAAGTTCAGAGGTGAGAGCATTAGAGCATCTTCCTGATAAGAGGAAGAAATCAACATACAAATACAGATCTTTTCTGAAAACACAGGTAGCAGAACAAGTCCCTCTTCCCGCGAGGAGTCCCTCTGTGCTGAGGTGTGCAGCGTGGGGTCTCCCCGTACTCTGCCTTATCTGTCACCTCCTTGTCCTCACCCCAGGGCTTTTTGTAATGGAGCACCACAGCCTGCCAGATGTCAAGTCTTTTTTAATGACTCCAGACCACCTGGGAGGGATCGAATTTGACTTGCAGCTGCTGTGGAGCGCTCAGACTTTTGACTCTCCCTACCAGCTCTGGAGAGCAACCAGCTCCTATAACAGGTGAGGATTGCGGGTTCGGCCACTTTCAGCAGCTTCCCACAGCACAATGTTCTTCTTAAGCAATGAACGTGTATGTAGTTAACAGCAGCGGCGCAGCAGTTTCAAATCCAGGCCTGAGAGAGCAATCCCTGTTGTCCTTTCAGCAGCCACAGCGATCGCGTGGAGTGGTCAGGAGCCTTGGTCAAGGGCTCAGAGCTAGAGCACGCAGGGAGCCGCTGTCAGGGCTGAAAACGCTCCTCTACTGGTTGTATAAGTAAAGGGAAAAATCAGTTCATCTCCTTGTAAATGCATTTTTCTAGCAATTAAGCCAGTGGGTAGGTAGATACCAGAGGTGACCATGTATTCAAGGTTGTTTTGCAGTCTGCAAGTTAAAAGCAGGATTTCATGTCCACGACTGACTTAGTCAGTAGTGCTATGCTTGGTGGAGGTAAGTATATTAAGATCTAGAAATATTCAGTTCACTTTTTGAAAAAATCCTTTTTCATTATTAGTTCTGTCTGTGACTGTTTATTCTTACAGTCTGCGCTCCTTGCACGGAGGGTCAAATTAAACACCGCGGGTCGGTCCTGCGGCTGCCGGAGTAGATGGACATTTCTGGGGCGAGGGAGGGGTCCTGCTATGAACTTTGTCTTGCCTGCTTACGCTAATTAGAAAACGGTGGATGTTAGGCAAACACATCAGCTGGGTGAACAGCTCGGAGTCTCGTTTGGCGACCGCCGTGTCTCCTGTCTGTTCCCAGGAAGGACTACTCCGGAGAGTACACCATCTTCTTAATCCCCTGTACTGTGCAGCCCACGCAGCCGTGGGTCGAGCCTGGAGACAAGCCCCTGCCCTGTACGGCTCACGCTCCCGAGCGGTAAGGCGTCCCCAGCATCACGGCAGCAGGACAGTTTCAGCCCGTTTGGGTTGTTTGTGTGGTCCCAGCGGGCGTGGGGGGGAAGGGAAGGGAAAAAGGGGAGGGGAGGAACCTCTCCTTTGGCTCAGGAGTCCCCCTGCGACCGAGACCGTCCCCCCTCAGGGCAGAGGCTGGGCTGGGCTGGTTGGGGTCCTCCAGACAGGCTGTAGCATGGCAGGGTCTGTCACTCCTGAGCACAAACCAGGCGCCATTGCTTTCTTTAAAAAAAGAACTTTCTTAAAAAAAGTTACCTTCCTCTGTGTGCCTGCCTTTCCTCTGTCATATCTAGCGAGAATGTGGACTGAACAGCAGCTCTCCTGGGCTGTCGTACGTCTCGGCCAGCGGTTTTCAGCCTGCAGAAGGCCACGTAGCCTTCGGTTGTCCCCAGACAGAAAGAAAATCAAACCTGTTGGGAGGATGCTTCAGCTGGTCGGGCAGAGCCCTGCACCACTGCTGGAAAACTGGGGCAGGGTGAGGGGCAACAAGTCACCTTGGGTTGAATGCCACCCCAGTACGGGCTGCTAGACTGTAAATAGGAGGGAAGAAAGGTGAAGCAGACGGTGTAGGTCACCAGCGTGTAACTTCAGATGCGTCCAAACTAAACCTCTCTTTTTTCCTTTCCTATCCCAATTTTAGATTTTTGATCCCGATCGCTTTCCAGCAGACAAACCGCCCAGTTCCTGTCGTCTACTCCCTAAACACGGAGTTTCAGCTCTGTAACAACGAGAAGGTGTTTCTGATGGACCCCACCAAATCCGAAATGTCTCTGGCAGAAATGGATTACAAAGGGGCTTTTTCAAAGGGTAGGATTTATTTTCTTTTTCTTCACTGTTCTGCTTGTACCTGATGTTTCTGTCTTCACAACTTCCGTTCCTCTGGAAGAGAAGGGTAAAACCCAGATTTGGCTTTGCGTCTTTTGCAGCAACAAACGGCACGTTGAGCATGTTACAGCCCTGTAATGGCGTGACCAGAAGACAAGACAAATGTGCTCTGGCACGGTATTCTGTCATCTGCACACGCAAATCAAAACCCTTCAAAACCCAGAGCCACGTGTAGTTTGATGCATTTGGCTCTAACGGTGGTTCTCTTGTTGAATCGGAGAATTTAACCTGACCGTTTTTTTCCCAACCTCCTCAGGGCAAATCCTGTACGGCCGCGTGCTCTGGAACCCCGAACAAAACCTAAATGCTGCTTACAAACTGCAGTTGGAAAAAGTCTATCTGTGTACGGGCAAGGATGGCTACGTGCCTTTCTTTGACCCAACGGGCACCGTCTATAACGAGGGGCCTCAGTATGGCTGTATTCAACCCAACAAGCACCTGAAACACCGATTTCTCCTCTTGGTAAGTTTTCTGCCGTGGACAAAACCGCGACCGAGTATTGTGCGTGATCACGTCTGGAGAAGTTTGGTGTCTCAGCCTCCTGCTGACCTAACAGACCTGGGAACGAAACAGCCTTCCTACTTGTGGGGAGGGGCTGCACATACTGATATTTAGCTCGTATTAGCTACTTCAGTCCTCACGTTCCCACTCGCCTGACTGTCCCGGGTGACATAGCGCTGTTGTTTTTCTGTGTGACTTCCCCAGGCACCCGCAAACCCCGCACCATCCTGCAGCGTCTCCCAGCCACCTGCACCTTTGTGCAGCCACAGAAAACCAGAGCCAGAATAAAGCGTGGTGCCTGTGCTAAACGCTTCCCTTGTCTGTGAGGGGTCTGAAATGCTTGCAAAACTGTCCTGCTTCTGCTTTCTGTTTGGTTTTTTGCCGGACTGTGAAGAGATTCTTACTACAAAGGGATGAGAAGTGAAATGTGGTGGATTTTTTGCAGTACTGGGCATGCAAACCACGAAGACAAGATCAGTTTTTCCTCAGTCTTCATCCATGAGTATTTCTTAGTCTAAAAAAAAAAAAAACAAACAAGAAATTAGGAAGAAAAAGAAGTGATGTACCAAACTCTTAAAATTACCCTTGATCTCTGCTTATGCTATGGCTTGGAATTGACAGGACTGGCATCATATAAAGGGAGATCTATTTACCAGTTACATAGAAATTCTTCTAGTATAAATGTACGATTAGCTCCCAAGATGTGTTCAGCTCTTGCTACAGGCTTTGTAGTTAACACTTGGCAGCCCCGTTACCACTCGCAGAACGAGGGTGATGTTAACGGTATCAGATGGTTTGGCGTGCATGTCGGAGCAGGCTGGTTAAACTCTTCTCCGGATCTTCAGCTCTACAAACCCAATATTGACACAATCAGTGCTGAGACAATACGAAGCGTCTGCAAATCATATAGGTCATAAATATTTTCTGTGCAGTAAGCTAGGCGTTTAAAGAAATGTCCATGCCCACGTGTAGGTGTGGAGACCGGGCATTTGGATTCCATTTCTGCAGCAGCACGCAGGTGTTATTTAGTGACCTGGCCTCTGGCTTCCCTTTGGAAGGACGACAGCGTGCTCTCTTCTTCATTACGCCTCTCTGATTTCCAGGACCGAAACCAACCAGAAGTGACGGATAAGTATTTCCACGATGTGCCTTTCGATGCCCACTTCGCTTCCGAACTGTCTGAGTTTCATTCAGTAAGCAGCATGCCCGGAGTCGACGGATTTACTCTCAAGGTGGATGCTCTCTACAAGGTATGTACAAGGCACATCGGTAGCCCAAAACTAACTTCTCTGTCCAGGATGCCCAAAATACTTTGTGAATTGTAGGCTCTGGGCCTGGCACTGCCTAGAGAAACCAAATTCATGCTAGGATAGGCCTTAGAGCCTCCGGCAGTTTAACGGCAACCATCAACCATCTTTTCTGATGGGGTGGTGGGACGCGCTGTCTCCACACCCACCCGCAACGTGGTCTCCGTGAAGCGAGGAGGCCTCACCTACACGTCATCGCGGAGGTGATCGTACACGATCGTGTATGATCTGCATGTGCGGATCGTACCGTAGCAGGCCTCTCCTTCATCTGCCTGGGTATAAATGTCAGGTGAGAAACCAGAGTCTCTGTTCAGCAGTGGAGCACGTAAACGGTGCTGTCCCTTCCTCTGAAGGCAGCCGCGGCTCGGAGCTCTCCGCACCCCTTCCCAATGGCGGGGGCGGGCGACCTCCTGTTGCGGTTCCTCTCTGTGCGCAGGGGCTGGGGAGTACGAGACTGGGAGGAGCCGAGCAGATCATGGCAGGAAGAGGAGGGACACGGAGGAAGCTCTCGATCAAGGGCAGAATTTTATATCCCGATTTCTGGGCTTTTTGTCCCTCCCCAGAGAGGCCCTCTTTGTAACTCAGTGACCTCTGTTTGCTTAAGGGGCTTCTCGGTGTTGCTAGGATTGTACCATAAATTAACAGTGGAGCCAATTAAGGAGCACACTCCAGCACAGAAAATGGAGATGAGGAATTTGTTTTGGTTGTTAAGATTTTCTTTTCCCAAAGCACTCAGGAGAGCAGCAATAATAAAAACCGTATTATTAATGTTCCTGAATTAATTATTGCAGTTGCCAAAGACAGACAACAAGACCGAACACCTCACTTAGTGATAAATATTACTGCAGGTGCCCATAAAAACACACTTTTTTGTTGGTATTTGCATGAGTCAAGAAACGGGACAAAAAAGGCAACTAGTTCTACCTTTACTTAAAAAAATCACTTGATCTACAAGCCATAGTTAAAATTCCCTGTGTGCGTGTCTTCCCTTTCTTAAAGGTGGAAGCCGGACACCAGTGGTACCTTCAAGTCATCTACGTAATTGGCCCGGAGAGCATGGCGGGGCCTCGCGTTCAGCGATCCCTCGCTCGCCGCTGGAAACGCGGCCGCAGGGACCTGGTCGACGGCGACGGGAGGCTGATGCTGGACGACTCCTTAATCTACGACAACGAAGGCGACCAGGTCAAGAACGGCACCAACATGAAATCGCTGATCTTGGAGAGGGAGGAAGCCGCCGTCGCAGCCTCCTTATCTCAAACGGGCGCTTCGCTGGGGAGCGCCTTCGCTGCCGTCACCCTGCTGCTGCTGGTGCTTTCGGGGGTTTGCCTCCTCGCCAGGAAGTGTCGAAAGCTGCGGAGGAAGCGGGAGGCTGCCAGAGCTGCCCCGGAGGAGCATCCCCTCAACACCAAGGTGGAGCTGCCCAGGGGCGCGGGGAAGAGCCTGGACAGCCGGTACTGCACCGTCAGGAACGTTAATATATTGAGGGAAACGGGGGGCGTCTGCGAGGGGAAAGGCAGGAAGGTGAAGCAGGTGAATTTGGAAGTCAAAGTCCACAGCAATTTGCACGACGGAACAGAAGTTTAATGGAGCGCACGCTTTGGTTTGGTAAAAGCTTTTTATAAATTGTAAACAAAAAAAAAAAAAAAAAAATCAAAAAAAAAAAAGAAAAGTTAAGAAAAGCGACGCTGGTATTTTTATATTCTTGTCAGAAGCAGGGGTGGCTCTAGCTCAGCTCTGCTCCCGGCTGAGCTGCCTCATGGCACCGCACCGCCAGAGCCAGGCCCGGCAGAGTTCTCCTCCAGCTCCGGCTCTGCCGTTTCCCGGAGGGTGGCCCGGGGATCCCAGCACCTCCCTCGGCGCAGAGAGGAGGGCCAGGCCGGTGGCGGGGCCCCGTGGGGACATTGTTCCCCCGGCATGGGGAGGTGGCTCTAGGTCAGCAGGGGGAGAGCAGCAGGCACCCTCTGTTCCCAGCTGGCAGGGGTGGGGGTCGGTTCCCCGCCTCGCTGGGGGATAAAGCAAGAAAAGCGACATCTCCTTCTTTAATACCCGAGGCAAGCAGCCTTGGTTTGCTCTTAAAATGAGGCAAAAGCCTACAAAAAACCAGACGGCAAACCTGGTGCTGCTCAGTGGGGGGGGTGGGAGGTTCAGTTTGGGGCGATGCTGGCTGGGGGCGGGGGACGGCAGGGACACGAATTGTCACAGGGGCGTCGAGTGTCCCGTCTCAGAGAGTAAATTTTGACCATAAGCCTGCGGCAGAGCGTGACCGAGGAGTCCTTTCCCTGCGCCTCCCCTCCTGCAGCCCCGCTGGCGGGTGGGAGCCCCTCGGGGCTGCGTCTCGGGGACGGGGTGGGATGTTCTCCCCACGGGGGTTACCGAGGCACGGGGCTCTGCACCTCCTCCCGGAGTGCCAGCGTGGGCGAGACCCGCTGTGCGGCCCGCGCCGGCCCTGCGACTTTACCGCGAGGGCAGCCCCGCCGGTGGCACCGGTGCCGGAACCGGGGGCTGCGGTACCGCCCCACGCCCACCAGGTGGCGCTGCTCTAGGCAGTGCCGCTCTGCGTCCGCCAGAGGGCGCTATCCTGGGAGAGACGTGTGCGCCGTGCCCTGCTGTGTCCCGCCACGTCCGCCAGAGGGCGCCATCCTGGAAGGGGTGTGCGCGCTGTGCCCTGCTGTGTCCCTCCGCGTCCGCCAGGAGGCGCCACCGGGCGGGGCGGCGCCCCACCTTCGGGGACCGGCGCCACCGGACCCCCGGCAGGGGCCCACGCTCCCTGCCCGGACCCCCACCTCCGGTGGGGGCCCACGCACCTGCCCGCCCCCGCCCGCCCGCCCCCCAACACCCGCCCGCCACCCACCTCCCACCCCCCGCAGCCACCGCCACCCCAGCCCCGGGGTTTGACCCCAGAAACAGCCAACGGGAGCTGCGTTTCTGAGCCCAAACGCGCAGGACTCGGTCTCTGCCGGAGCCCCTCGCCCGCGACCGGGGCTCCTTTCTCGGGCCTGGCACACCCCGGCTCGCCCCGTGCTGCAGAGCCCCGGCCCCGCTTCTGAATCACCCAAACGCCCGGCTGAGCCCCGAACCCCTACGGCCCCGCGTGTGATGTCGGGACGGGCCCGGGAGCCCCGGCGGTGTCGGGCGGTGCTTGGGAACTGGCAGGGGGGGACCCGCGGAGCGGGCCCGGCCCCGTGTGCCCGCGGGCGGCCCGGGCGGGGACGGGGGCGCCGGGCTCCGGCGCTTCGGGCTTTATTCCCCGGCGCCCCGAGCCCCGCGGCTACGCCGGCTCCTCCGCGGAGCCACCGGCAGCGCGGCCGCCCGGGCAGCGGCGCTCGCCCAGCCGCCTCCGCCCCGACACCCCCCGGGGCCGCGGCCCCTTCGCCGCTACCGTCCCCAGCCGCTGCTCGGCCTCGGCCCCGGCCTCACAGATCTCGACCGCAGCGCCGGCCGCTCCCTCGCCGCCGCCACCAGCCCCGCATCCCCCGGCCCTGGCTGGGCCCTACAGCTCCTGCGGGCCGAGCCCCCCGCGCCTCACCTGGCCCTGCCGGGGAAGCCCGGCCGGCACCAACCACTGCTACCTCAGGGCCGCAGGCGGCGCCAACGGCGGAAATAAAAAGGGAGGCAGACGGCGGCCGGGAAGGGCCAAATCTCTGAGGGCAACGCCCCGCGCAGCCGCACTGCGGCCCCGCCGCCCGCCCACGCGTTCCACCCAGGCCCCGCCCCTAACCAGGCCCCGCCCCCGCGGCCGCACCCGCAGTCACGTGCCTCGCCGGCGCCAGGTGCGCGGCAGCCCCCGAGGCTTCAAAACCCTCCCGCGGCCGCCAGGGGGCGCCGCCGTCGCGGGAGCGGCGGCGGCGGGAGCGGGGTCGGCGTCCGGGAGCCGGGTCTCTGCCGGCGGGGCCCTGCCGGGCCCGGGGCCGCCTCCCCGCCACGCCCGGGTCCCCCCCGCGCCGCCGCCGCTGCCGCTCCCGTGCTCCGGGCCGGGGCCGCGCCGAGGGTGCCGCTGTGCCGGGCACCGGCTGCAGCCGCGCCGGGCCCGGGTGTCCCGTCTCCCCG